>NW_022145597.1:9466352-9646352 GCF_000002235.5 Strongylocentrotus purpuratus
CCTATTCATTATGTTTATTCTCGTCCGATTGTCATGCCTTACGGACGAATACAACTCCCATTAATCGGTTTATCCAGAAATATTTTGAACATTCAATACTCCAGAGGGGAATCATTTGAACCTTGATGGTAATTATTTGGTGACGGGATGAAAAGTATGAAAGCATGGATGGTAACATTTGGCTCTAGCAGTGAAAAGTAAGAAGAAAGTGCCAAAAGGGGAGAAAGAGAAAGAGGGGAGAGAGAGAGAGAGAGAGAGAGAGAGTGAGGGAGGGAGGAATAGAGAGAAAGAGAGAAAGAGAGAGAGAGAGAGAGAGAGAGAGAGAGAGATGGGAAACAAAGTGGAATAAGTAAGATAAATATACATGATACAGAGAGACGGGGAAAGAGATATAAATATATCAAAAGAGAGGGTTGGAAGAGAGAGAGGAAGAACGAGAAAGGGAGATAGATCTAGAGATCAAGAGAGAGAGAGAGATAGAGAGAGAGAGAGAGAGAGAGAGAGAGAGAGAGAGAGAGAGGGAGAGAGAGAGAGAGAGGGAGCAAGACATATGGAGACTCATATCTAGATAGTTATAGGAAGATAAATAGTGGGAGAAAGAGAGAGAGAGAGAGAGAGAGAGAGAGAGAGATGGGAACAAAGTGGAATAAGTCTGAGAAACGTGGTTGAACTCTCGATTTCTTTAAGTCATTCACATGGTATGGATCAGAGGACTGAAAAGGAGTCTGGGATATGATTGGGAGAGAAAAATAGAGGAGAGACATAAAGAGAAAAAATATCAGACAGATTAACCAGTTTGTGAATAGATGAAAGAATTACAGGAAAACCATACACATTCTCTTCTAATATAAGACAGCACACTTGGGTTTTTCAAGAAGTTGGTCACAATGCCCTTTTAATTTTCCAAGAATCGAATTCCGTGGAGAAAAGAGAATTTAATGATGGAATGAAATAAATGCAAACAATAGTGAATCTAAAACTTTCCGCTAAGATATTTGATAAAAAGAGGACGACGGAAGTGGAAGGATCCCCTAGCAGCTTATACAGTTGGGAAATCATCTACACATTCTTAAGTAATCTCCTTCATTATGTTTCTCTTTTGCTCATGAAATTCTACTAAAAATGCTTGCGGAACTGGTATTACACTCAGCTTCATTTATAAAACTAGCACACCTGGAGTGACTAAGCTGTGTCACTGAATATTTTGACAATCTTTTATTCGGGAAAATCAATCGCCCTGGAGCATGAATGAGCCGTTAAACTAATTTGTTCGGGTTTTTACCCGATTCTCTCCCTTTTGGGTGAAGCCATAGCAGAGTTAACATCAGATACAAGCATTATACGGAAGCTTCTCTCTCATAACTCTTAAAAGATGTATCACGACAATTCGTAAGTAATACCGCGCGTCCCCCAAAAAGCTATATACTTTTGAAATGGCTGCCGAATAAGAAACATATGATTCTGGGGGAAAAAGTTTTATATGTATGGAATGCTCATAGACCCAACTTTCATATGACACCAAAAAGTCCGAAAATAACTCATGCTAGGGTAAGCACTGCTCACTTTTGTAAAGGGTATGGAAATTAGGTTGCGCAGGAATTAGCCTTTCAATTTGTGAGAGGTAAATCCTTTAGCGCTTATAAAAACCTTCACCCCACATTTCAATTTTTGTAAGATTAGTTGAACATCTCATTGATTTACTTAATACCCAGGTAGGGATTATGTAAATTGAATATTCAAATACGATTTGTTGAAAAAAGGAATGTCCAAGATGTCGGCTACTTATTCTTCAGGTAAATGATAAATACAATGTGGAGTGAAGGTTTTTATTCAAAGTCACAGATGTAAAACAATAACAGTTTGTAACATGGAAATTACAACATGTTGGGGGGGGGGGGGGGCATGTTTCTTTCCTCTAGGAAATATAATTCAAATTCATATCTTATTGACTACAATCCAAACAAACAGGTTCATTCTCAATTTTTGGAGCTGGCAGTCGTCTGTGAGTGTAGAGATGCTGAGGGAGGGGGCGGGTATGTCCCCCATTCTCTCCTGGGGTCGCCGCCCATGAGTGTGGGCTATGTTCACAAATTGATGTCAGTTAGCACAGCTTTTGCCACCTGTGTGTGATCTGGTGTACAAACAGACGAGGTCAAACGCCTTGTTAGCACTCCAGATCGACAGAAACCGCCAAAAATTCTCTACGTAGGCTTCCAATCAGAAGTCGGAGATTATCATCGACGATTATAAGTCAAATTCAAAGATCTATTATGTCGAAATTCTGAAGCTAAAGAGTAAACAACTGCGTAAGAGCCTACGTTCCAGTAATAGTAATAAAAACAATCGAAAAGAATGTTGATAAACTGTTTTCTTGACCGTTGGGCAAACATACTAAAAGTCTTTAACAAGGCAAAGAGAAGAAAAACACTGCAAACTCGTCAATTTGATTTAGGCGAGAGGGTTGAGAGTTCGGGTACATGAAGGACCTGTGTAGTGAAATGCGTGTTTCCTTTGCCCGACCTAAATGGACCGCGCATGACCAATAAATCAATCTGTATTCAAGCTCAGTGTTTTAGGTGAAGGACCATAAACCACTCGAATTCTATCATCCTCTCTCCCCACAGTCCAAAACGGGTGTTAAAAATAATGTAGGACCCAGTGACCCACTTACACTTTATTATTCTCCCTGCCTCATACGAAAAGAAAGAAAGAAATCGAGCACAGAAAGACAGAGAGATAGAGAGAGGACAATGGAAGGAGTAATCTCTGCTCTGTTAAAACACCTAACTTAAAGGTAAAATGCAAAGCCTGAAGCAGATAGGTGAGAGAGAGAGGAGGAGGAGGAGGAGGAAGAGGAGGAGGAGAGAATGAGAGAGAGAATGAGAGAGAGATAGAGAGAGAGAGGAGAGAGAGAGAGAGAGAGGGAACGATGAGAGAGAGAGAGAGAGAGAGAGAGAGAGAGAGAAGAGAGAGAGAGAGAGAGAGAGAGAGAGAGAGAGAGAAGAGAGAAAGAGAGAGAGAGAGAGAGAGAGAGAGAGAGAGAGACAGACAATAAACAATATTATTTCAACAAAACTTATAAGAGTTTTGTATAGGTAACATTCATCCAAGGTAGCGAATCTAGTCCTATCTGTAGATAGCTTTCCGATTCGGTATGTTTACATCTACTTTAGATCTAGGGTACTATTCTATGTTGTGCCAATACTCAGTAACCAAAATCTTAATCAAAAACAAAACTAGAGACGATGGTGGGAGGGGGGGGGGGGGGCACTAAGACAAACAAATTAGCATCTGATCTATGATTCGCTATCTGATTCATTATGTTTACATCTACTTTAAATCTAGGGTACTATTCTATTTTGTGCCCATACTCAGGAAGCAAAATCTTAATAAATAAGAAAACTAGGGAAGATGGTGGGAGGGGGGGGGGGGTGGGAGGTAGCACTAAGACAAACAAAATTAGCATCTGATCTATGACTCGCTATCTGATTCATTATGTTTACATCTACTTTAGATCTAGGGTACTATTCTATTTTGTGCCCATACTCAGGAAGCAAAATCTTAATAAATAAGAAAACTAGAGAAGATGGTGGGAGGGGGGGGGGGCACTAATACAAACAAATTAGCATCTGATCTATGATTCGCTATCTGATTCGCTACGTTTACATCTACTTTAGATCTAGGGTACTATTCTAAGTTGTGCCCTTTTCGGGAAGCAAAATATGTATCAAATCGAAAGTAGAGATGATGATGGGAAGATGGAGGGGCGTTCAGAAAAAAGTAGACAATATTGAACCAGTTGTCATGTTGACATCTACCGTAGATCAATGATATACAGTAATTGAAGTAATTGAAGAGAGAAGGATACATAGGAAAGAAGGAGAAAGAGAGAGAGAAAGAAAAAGAGAGAGAAAGAGAGAGAGAGAGACAGACAGACAGAGAAAGACAGACAGAGAGACAGACAGAGAGACAGAGAGACAGAGAGACAGAGAGAGGATGAGACGGAGAGTCTCTCAAAGACACACCCCCCAAGAAAAATATATACATAATAAAGGAATGCTCCTTACATCACAGTTAAAGGTCTATACCACATTCTGAGATAACTGGGCCTCTGTGAACTGCCAGTATTGATTTTCACCTCAAAATCACAGCACAGTAAACAGAGAACACCTGCCAAGACTTGCAACACTTTACCACATTAGCTATACCACCACTAATAAGACTAGTGTGGAGGAAAATCAAACATTCGAGAAGATAGAGAAAGAGAGAGAGAGAGAGAGAGAGAGAGAGAGAGATGGGGATAGAGATATATACATGACATAAGGATAGAGAGGGGCTAATAGAAAGAACAAATAGAACAAATAGAATTAGATGGAAGGGAAGAGAAATAAAAACAGTTTAGAGAGGAAAAAGGACAGGAGGAGAAAAAAAGGAGAGAGAAGAGAAAGAGAGAGAGAGAGATAGATGGATAGAGTGTGTGTGTGAAAAGAGAGAGAATGAGAGATAGAAAGAGAGAGGGAAAGAGAGAGAGAGAGAGAGAGAGAGAGAGATAGAGAGAGAGAATGCGTGAGATGGAAAGAGATGCGGGAGACAGCGAGGAAGCTAGAAAAGTAAAATAAAATGTATTAGAACGAGGGGGAGGTTTAATAGATATCGCAGGAAAAGATTGAGAGAGATGTATATAAAGAAAAGGAGGGAGAGAGAGGAGAGAAAGCGGGGAGAGATAAAGGGAGAGAGTTGAATAATGAAATCGTTCTTGTCAAGTCTTTGAACAAAATTCCCCGGAACATTCGCTCTGTTTAATAATGACTAACACACAGCATCCTAACACAAGCAAAACCGAACTCCCAGTCGTGCAAAAAACCAATCCACTTCTGACACAGAAACGTGTGATATTTGACGGCATGGCCTATATTTGTTTTAGGTTGTGTACATGTATTGTAAGTGACAGCATGATGTTTAGTTGTACCAGATAGCCGAAACAAATGTAGGTATGTTAGAGCGTGAAATAGGAATCCTAAGGAATCATGAGGGGAGAAGGGGAAAGGGGGGGGGGGGGGGATGGGGGAGGGGGGAAGGGAGGGGGGGGGGGGTTAAAAGGCGGTGTGCACCCTTCTATTATTTTGCCAACCCCCATTAATATACGAAAGATCTTGCCTGTATACCCCCTTTGATTTTTAAGCTCCCTTACAATTCTCGTATTAGTTACGGCGCTCCTGAGGCGTAATCCAATTTTCAAACCACATAGATCCGGGACATCCCAGAAGACCGTTCCGACAGCCAACTAGACCGACAGTTTAGAAGATTGACAGCCCTTGGGACCGACAGTCCACGGCACTGATACTCCACGAGATCGACAACTATACAGCCCGATAACCCTATATACTAGTCTAATACTGCTACTTCTAAAAAGGCTAGCATTGTAAAAGATTGTAAGCAACGATTTCTGATAAAATTGTTGGATAAGACTTTAGGGCGATATGAAATGAAGCTACTCCAAACTTAATAACACTTCAATAAATGTCAAGAAAACCTTATCAGCCCCTAATACATTTGTGTACAGGGAAACCCCCTGTTCACCTCAAAAGGAATAATATATTGTTAGGCTTTCATTGGGGAAATATGGGGAAACATAGTGTTACTCAGACAAAGCGTATTTGCCTGCAAGTCAAATACGTCTCGAGTTTTTGATGACAATGGTTTTTAATTTAGTTACACAAAGCTGAAATCCCGCAGGCTTTGTAAGTCGGAGGATATCTTAAAGGTGACGCAAGGGTGTGCAATTTCCTGCGTTTTCAGCGGTGAAAAGGTGAGCAGGCATGCTTTTGCTCGTCGGTGTTATGTCATTGGTGATGACGAGAGACCAGCTCGTGTAGAAGAATACCGCCCTCTATATTTCATATTAAGGTAAACGACATTTAGGAGAATACACTTACTGTATTAAAGACCGTCAATAATACTGGGCCAAAATGGATTAGACCACACATCCCATTAACTCAGCTCTCAACTAACATAAGAAAAGAGGACCATGGGGGACCAACATGCACCGATTGGGGAAGTTTTCTATATAAAGGGAGCAAGTAGCTACGAGTAGGACAGTGGGGCTTAAGCACAATTCACCGTACTTTTACCATTCATTTTTTCATACTTTAAAGGTAACCGACTTTTAGAAGAATTTACGTAAACCTTTACGAAAGTAACTAATAAATGTAAGCACAATTCATCCTGCTCCTACGCCGCATTATACCTGATACTTTCGAGAATGAACGAAATAAATATATAATTTTGTACTGTTTTCACTGATAAATTAACTTCATTTAGGAGGGCCGACATTAACAGTGAGAACTAAGAGGAATAATCGCAATGTAACTGTGCAAATAAATTGCACAATTTTAAGATTAAAAAGTTTGGGCCTATAATCTAGAGTCTATGATTTATTTTTAGAATTACATATAAATTGTGTCACTCAAAATTCACTTCCAACCACTCATTCTCTTCAGAATCATGACAAAATGAAACATTGATTTCATCACATTTTAGTATTAATAATACTTAATTCTATTTAATTCTTGTGTCCGAAAAAAGAGAGAGTAAGTTTCCTCCCAGAAAGAATTGTTCCAGCTAAAATGTTTGTTTTTACATAAACTTAAGTTTGCCATAGCATCTCATTGTTTGAGTGATAAACGAGAATAAATCTCTCGCAATCTGCATACAAATTAATTCTTTGATTCGAAAAGTAAGCATAGAGTCATATACGAGAATCCGGAAACGCCCCCTGGAAAAACATATCGTGACTGCGTTAAACGCATGTTCTTTAACAATATTTAGACAACGTTCCTTGCTCAATTCTCTCTATGGAGTCTATAGTTTTATTTTTAGACTCCCGCATAAGCCCACGATCAACTTTCGATCACAATCATGCCTAAATTCAGACATCAAAGACTTGTCACCAATCCCATATCCCATCCTGCGCTGCCATGCATGAGCACAGGTCAGACATGGGAGAAGAGATAACAATCTTTGTTATTCTAGCCATAGTCTGCCTCTCTCCCGCCTGTAGTCCCATATGTATGAAGCGGTGTCGTCTGTTTTCGTTTAGTATGGTGTATTATTGCCAGCGGGATGTTTGTGGGAAAAGGAACAGACGCAACTCTTCTCTCTCTCTCACTCTCTCTCTCCCTTTCTCTCTCTCTCTTTCTCATCCTTCCGCTTCCACCCACTTTCCGTCTCTTTTTCCTTTATTCTTCCTTGCCAAGTCTTTCTTTTCTCCCCATTCTCTTTCTCTTGCTACCTCTTATTACATCTACTCCCCTATATCCCCTTCCTCCCCCTCTCTCTCTCCGCCTGTCTCTCTTTTGTATCATCCATTCACTTTTACATCAGATTCTGTACTCCACACTTTACATTCATGTTTAAAATTATAATTACAACATCGAACACGCTATATCTTGAGTAGATATAAACTTAGTAAAAAAGTATTATGAGATATATTGGAATGTGTAGCTTAAAACTAGGGTTATGTTAGAGTTTTGTGCTGATCTCTGCATGTTCCCTATACATTTCTCTGATTATTTTCATCTCTCTTAGTCCCTAATCTTTAATTTGAATTTTGTCCACCGTGCTATATAACCATCTTTATTAGATGTAAACATACCAATGGAATATTTACTGTATAACATATTCTTGAGGAAAAAAGCCCTACATTTACATACACGAATGTTCTTGTAATATCATTTCTTTCTTCCATTCTCGTTTCTCGAATTAATAAAAAAACGAAACGGGATAGTTTTACTGATTGGGGTCTTAATATCATGTAATGTACTCTCTAACAATCTTTGAGAAGAATCACTTGGTTTTTCAAAGCTCATATTTACTCCAAGCATGCTATAGCCAACATTATTTCCATTATTTCTCAATTTGTTTTCAATTCGATGATAATGATTTAAACACTCATGGATTTTTGTTTCTCGAAATAATGCGATGTCTTTTGGTTTTATTTCAAGATCAGATGCGTATCTCAAATGTGAATCATATTTTATGAGACAAAAGCTGATAATTTCATTCAGAGCCATTAATAACATGGTTCTGTTTTTCCTAATGGTCAAACAATATGCAGCCATAATCAATGTTGGTATCCCGGGAGGTTTCGGCTATTAAAGTCCTGTCTTACGATTGTTAAATTCAGTTGCAATTCTGTAAATGAAAGTTTCTACGTGTCCCTTTAACACCACAATATTGCAGAGGGACTTGCCTATAGATATCCTATGAGATAACCACCGAGGAGATGTGTGAGCGAAATCGGCCTGTTTGCAAACCTTTAGCGTCACATCTGTGAATATGTTGGCAAAATTCTAGACCGACCAAACAAAGCTCCTACAACTCAATCTCAAAGTGGGAATGTTAGATCATGATTGCTGTGCATACACGACCAGACAGGAAAATATCACGACTCAAACAGTACACATTACAGAGCAAAGATGAAGGGATTCAAAATTTAGGTTAATGCAATGACAACTACAGTTATCAGAGCGGGTATATGAGAAAGGGCACCGGGGTTGGAACCCCCCCCCCCTCCCTCTTCCCCCGTCAAAACGAAGGGGGAGGAAAAAAAGACAAGAATCATTGGTTGATGTTAATTTTAGTTGCTGTTGTAGTTGTTTTGCTTGTGCATATTGTTGTACCAAAAACTTCTAACCAGAATTCGACATTTTTAAAGCTTGTAACGGACTTACCCCCCCCCCCTTCCCCGGCCTCGTAATAATTTTGGTTTAAAGCAAATGTTGTTTAGTTTGGATAACGGTGATGGAAATTAATTTGTTGGTTTCTTCATTCTTGTCACGCCCATGCGTGCTGAAGGCTGTTTGAGTAATGTGCCATGAAAACTGTTTTTATGTTTGCAATATAGGCACAATATATATCTGTGGACCCAATCCTGATGCCCCATATTTATAACAAAATGGAAAGAAAGGAAAAAAAATCAGCATTTCGAATAACCATGCGCGTCACCTATTGAACTGTACACACATCGGAACATGATTGTTATACTATATTATATCATAAGCAACAACTTTGGGGTTTGACATTGCTCTTAAAGAGAATGTTGAGTTCTGGGAAGAGTTGACAAATAAGTTGTGAGCGTTTCCATTTTTATTATGCAAGTGTGGAAGAACTTCAGATTAAAAATGTTCCTTGAAAAGCATGGCTCTTCAAATGCCTTAATATATTAAATATGGCATGTAACAGCGTAAAAATCGGGACGGATTTTTATGCCAAATGTTCGTGTAGTCCCATATACATTTTTCTGTGTACAGTGCTTGTAACTTTACCTAGACTGGGCCAAATTTCTTATAATGTTGACGATTCCAGAACCTTGCAGTACACATCAATACATATATTATGCTAGATCTTGCCTAGATGATCAACCTTTTCTGATCAAATCCACACTGTTTCTTTCACAATGCAATCGCATGACCAGAAATCAACTATATCTTTAAGTTAATTTCTTAAAGGACCTTCCGGTTGTGTCATGTGTAGTTCCAATTACTTCCGTTATCAGGATTTAACGTCTAAAAAAAGGATATTTTACAGTAGAATTGCTCCGCCAGTACTCGACGTGATATTCGAAAGGCTGCGGTTTCTCTGCCTCCAAGTCAACTCTGTCACTTCAAATATCAAGAAGCAGTGTTTATCGGCTTCAAGAGAACGTTGAGTTCTGGGAAGAGGTGAAAAATAATTTGTGAGTGTTATCATTGTTACAATGCAAGTGTGGAAGAACATCATATAAAACATGTTCTCTGAAAAGCATGGCTCTTCAAATGCCTTCGTATTCTAAATATGGCATGTAACAGCGTACAAATCGGGTCTGATTTTTATGCCACATGTTCGTGTAGTCCAATATACATTTTCTGTGTACAGTGCTTGTAACTTTACCTAGACTGGGCCTAATTTCCTGTAATTGTGACGATTCCAGAACCTTGCAGTACACGTCAATAGATATATGCTAGATGATCAACCTTTTCTGATCGATTCCACACTGTTTCTTTCACAATGCAATCGCATGACCAGAAATCAACTATATATTTAAGTTAATTTCGTAAAGGACCTTCCGGTTGTGTCATGTGTAGTTCCAATTACTTTCTTTATCAGGATTAAACGTCTAAAAAGGGATATTTTACAGTAGAATTGCTCCGCCAGTACTCGACGTGATATTCGAAAGGCTGCGGTTTCTCTGCCTTCGATTCAAGTCAACTCTGTCCCTTCAAATATCAAGAAGCAACGTTTAACGGCTCGCATTTAAAACCACGCACTTGTAACTTTGTGGAAAAAGAGATGACGTAGAGAAGTGATTGGCTCGGTAACAGGTAGCACGACTGAGACGCATTGCATGAGATGGAAATTGAAAGAGAGGGATACAATTGAAAATTGGTCTAAATTTCCCCTCTCATGAAGTGTTTCGTGTGGTGGGCACTTGATCAGTATATCCATGATGGCAGGTATGTCAAGGACTCAATGTATCTTTATAACCGATAAATAGAAATGGGATATTAACCTACTAACTACTGAAATCCCTCAAATCCATAAGATTAATAAAGGAGCCACCCATTACAATAGGCAAGGGGTTAAAGGCCAATATCTGATTTGAGTTTGATACCTTTACAATTTTGCAACTTCCTCAAGTCCAGAGGATTAGTAAAGGAGAAAACCGTTACAAGAGGCAACGGGTTAGAGGCCAATATCTGATTTGAGTTTGCTATCTTTACAATTTTGGAATTTCTTCGTTATCTGTATAGGCGTACGATGAGATTATGTCGATGAGCTACCCCCCCCCCCCGAGAATTCAACAATATCAATGTCAAGGTAATCGTCACCCCATATTTGGTCCGCTAGGTGGACGAATAAGCAATTTATCTTGCATTTTATAATTTTGGTGACAAACTGATAGTTTGTTGAGACAAAATTCCTACTTTATAAATCTAGACACTATACATTTATTATTCGGGAAGAGGTGTCAGCCCCTCCTGGTGTAAATGTGCTTATATACGTCTATACGATTACCTGTCAATGCTATTAAAAAGTAATTTTATCTATGCACATATTACATACTTGTCTGTGTATGAGTGTGTGGGTGAGTGTATATGCATATGCGTGTGGGTGCGCGTGTGCGTATTTATATGTGCATGTAGACCAATACGATTTTTGTGGTCAATTGTCTACCAACATCATCTATCTATCTTTCTATATATCATCTATTCATCAATATGTTTATCTATTTACCATATAACTATCCATTTCCACCTATCTATTTACTTATCTATCTATCTGTCTATCTATATACTCTTTATCTATCTTGCTACCTAGTACATAGTAATTCGTGGTAAATTTATTACTCTATGTTACGTCCCTTCTGTAGGGCTATTCATTCACTTTTCAGTATTATAAGTTTTATCCATCTATCTTTGTCGTATTTATACACCTTCTTATGACCTTTGTTTTATAATTTCTCTGAATTTTGTTGTTGTATTTTTCAGGATATATGTCAGCAGTCGAAAGATTATAAAGAAAAAAAGGAGAGAAAGTCTCAGAATGAACTTCTCCCAGATTCATTATGCACCTGCCTACTACAGTTCGGCAAAAGCAATTTTGTCCATAGCGGCTCGGCAAGGGAGGAGTAGAATGCCCTCAGAAAACATCGCTTGTCAGCCTGGAGATAGAGAAAGAAAAACAAAAACAAATTGATCAAGTTATTCAAGTTCTTTGACATTTTCCTGACATTATAATGCGTTTAGCTTCATCAATGTTACACAGTTGTGCGATAGTTATTGATGTACTCAAGTTGCTTGACTAAATAAGATGCCAGGGAGTATATCGGGCATCGCGGAGCGTAACAAGTTGATGTTTATTCGTTTTCGAAGCGACATTTGATTTTAATCAAGTTTTGGGGTGGATTTGCCGGGGGTCAAGAAAGGTCGCGCTAGAACACATCGATGAGGAGATAGGGTGCACTGTGGTGCATCGGTGAAGGCTTTTGGCTCTCATTTGAGAGGTTCTTGGTTTGAAACTTGCTCAATGCTGACATATTTGGAAAAGGTGTTTTGCCAAATCCCCAGGTGTAAGTGGATACCTGGGAATGCTGAGGTAATAATAATTGCAGGGGCAGCAGGAAGAGTAGTGTTAAAGGAAACCTCACCCCACAAAATAAATATCGGTATTTAGAAAATGAGATGTATTCCTGCTCTTTTATGTACAATATTCATTACGAAAATGTACAAGAGATATATCATTGAAGACATTCTTGGCATAATTTGATGCCTTTTATCTTGACAATTAATGGCGCAGCCATTTTCTTGCAAATGCGACGTAACACTTGAAAGTGTACATGTATCATGCACCAGGCTTTGGTTGGAAAGACTTTTTAAATCAATAACAAAATTGCAATGAGGAAAAATCATAACCGAGAAGATAGAAATTATATTCGGTGAAAAACATATAACAGGGAAACATTATTGTAATCAATTCATTTGAAAATACTAAAATATAGCAGTTGCAAAATCTATTGCATTTAAACGAAACCTTCACCCCAGAAGAGCCCCAATTATGTATGCAATTTGCATTCAGACAATTGGAGTACAAAAAAAATCGAGAGAGAGAGGGAAAGAAGGAGAGAGAGAGAGAGAGAGAGAAAGAAAGAAAGTAAGACAGAGACAGAGACAGACAGAGAGAGAGAGAGAGAGAGAGAGAGAGAGGGAGAGCGAGAAAGAGGGTAGGGGATAAAAATACAAAAGCATCGGAAATGGACAGTTCATGCCCTATGTTTACGTGTATGCTTTCTTTTCTTTTTTCTTTTTTTCTTGTTGTTGAATCGCATGTAAGGTGTGCCAAATATAACCTACAGCTTTAAGAAATACAACCCAACCAATCCGTTCCATAATACAAAAAATGGTGGGTTGAATAACAATTACAAAAAGTGCTATCCTTTCGTTTACAATAAAGTATTCGAGAACAACACCCGAATTGCCTTCTATTAAAAGATATGTGCCTCCAAGTTCATAATCCATCATTGACATGTAATTTCATCCCAGTCTTGTAAGAAGATCTGAAAAGGCATCGAGGTTTTCTGCATGGCCTATGGGATTATTTTTTTTTCTTTTCGCGGCTTTGTGTTTGTTATTACAACTTTAACCACAATTGCAATCATCAGATAGTTCATTCAAACGGTTTAAAGCAAGATTCACCTTTTCTAAAATGCATACAAAATATGCACCGTACATGACACCGTCTGTTGATGAAGAATCTAATTCATCAACTCTCGATTTTTGCTCTTTTAATTAGACCAATAATGCAGAACAAAAACCTTTGAACACTCGGAAAGGCAAGGTGTCTTCTAAAAATGTGGATTTGGCGCCTTTTGGCAATAGATGTTTGATATCGTGTTCAAAACGATACACCCTGAACTGTTTCTCTCAAGTGTCTAAGTGTCGTCTGCCCAGCACCCCTCAAGCTAGATATCTAATCAGTAAAAAAGGTCATGGGATTACCTATTCTACAAATTGGGGATTCAATCCCCTAGGCTCCGTTGCGTCTTTGTCTGTTAAATAAGAGCGAATTTCTATTTTACTTGTTTTCTACCTTTCTCATTTTGCACCCTTTCTTATTTGTTTCTCTCTTTCGCACGTTATATACACGCTTTTTATTTACGTGTGTCACTGTAACCAGATTCATGTATTTACTTGGAATATCGCCCAATTTTGTTTACGCCTTCCCCCTCTCGTTTGAAAGGGACGTCGCGAGAACAGTTTAAAAAAAGCAAGCTATCGGGCACGATTGATGAGAGAGAAGTAAATTTTTCAAATAAATAGGTCCTAAGATTATCAGAAAATAGGACGAAAAACAAAAGCAGGTTAAGGTAAGAGGGAACAGCCAGCCTGTGCTGCCGTTTTTAAAGCTAATGTGGAATAACTGAAGTACGTGTCACACACGCAAACACACCACCACACACAAATGTGTCCCCAATTAGGTTCTTCATTCCCCCTTTCAAAACACCTTAAATTGTTGTTGCTTGTAACCAACCTCTGTAGTCCATTAACACAAGATAATGAGATCCTCTTTTGCCGAAGAAAATACAGAAGGTTCTTTTAAAATCTTACAGACTTTGGTATGAAATTAAGTATTTTGCTGATATAAATTACAGGAGGGAGTGTCATACAGGCCTGTCCTACACTCGTCTCCTCTAGCGCCGCCCCTTGCTGTTTAAAAACGATACAAAATACAATACCGCAACCAGTAAACAATGCCATTACATTTTGAAAATACTTAAAAAAACAAAAAACCTTTAGTATCCACTTCTATAACAAATGCGGATACAAGATATTGCCTGAACATAAAGATACAAATATTTCAGAGCTAAAAGAGCAAGCACAGAAATAGTATGACAATAATAACCGTAAGCTAAAGATTTGTGATAATTACTGGAACTAAAATTCGCCAACCCTCAAACGTTTATCGGGCTCGCGCGCCGACAAGTAGCATCAGATTTTTATTGCTTTGCAGCGTGAAAACCGACACCAAACATAACAATCGTAAGATTTGAGCTTCTTTCCTCTCTATATCCTGTCTAACCGACGGTTATTTTCGCCAACCCGTGTGTTATTTGAAGACACTGACGTATAGGAAGTTCCCCTTAAGGCTACCGTAATTGATGCATTTGACCTGAAGTGATTTCTTGCCGGTACTTTCAGCTAACCCCGCGTATTGCTTGTACATTTATCTTTGGCCCTCCGATCCGAGTAGCAATTTCATTCGCTCCCATCGCCCGCGCTCATCGCTTGTTCGGGCAGGCCTTTGCACTCTTGATACAGGTTGAATGAAGATGTAAAACCTTGTGCCCCGTCTGCTGGCAAAGATGAAATGGCGGGATTTGGGCGATTTTACAAGAAGAAGAGAAGAGAATGGGAAGAAAAAAATTGTATACTACCTAGCTTCGGCATCGGTTGGTGAATCAGTCGAAATGTATTCTGGGATTGTACATTAATAACATGGAACAGTGACTACTGTCGTACGTTTTCCAAGTCCTATTGAAGAACTTGCCATTCCTACCTTCCTGGAAAGTGTCACGAGTAACAAATATATCCTTGCACTTGTTAATAACATACTCCCTTAAGTCCCTCCTACTCTCTCTCTCTCTCTGCACCCCCCCTCTCTCTCTCTCTCTCTCTCTCTCTCTCTCTCTCACTCTTTCTCTATCTCTCTGACAGTTTTGTTCCACTTTGCTTCATGTGATTTTCTTCAAAACTAGTGTTCTCCTCTATCTCTCTTTCTAAATGATCGCAATATAAGAGAGACACAGAGGGAAAGACAGAGAGAGTCAGAGAGAAAGAGAGAGAGAGAGGAAAAAAATGAGAGAAAGAGAGAAAGAGAGAGCTTGAAAGTCTGAAAGCTACCAAAGGAAAAAGAAAAAAGAAATCAAAGACCGGTAACACATTGTTGTTTTCCTGGCCCGCTTCCCCACGTCGGTCAAGCACCGGGGGAGAGCCAAACACTTGCCGAATTTGAAACGATTTCGAGTCAATTACGGGCATCAAGATGTCTGGATTTGGCGCGAAACCCTGCCAATAAAAATCCGACGATTGCGTTCGATCGATATTGACCGGTCAGACGAGATGACGGGAAGTGTGTACCCTTTTTTTGCGCATGAGCGTTTAGGTGAAGAATTTATTTCGTATATTGTATATCAAACAGAACTCATTTTCGGTTTACGTAATACGTCTTCGTCACATTCGTAAATAGGGACTTTTAGATTGAGTGGACGAGAACACGACGAACGCCGACTGATCATGCGTGTCAACGTACTTAACTGCCCATGTTACAATTAGAAATCTTTTAGATTGCACTCGACGATATATACATACATGCAGGAAGTAACACTACATCACGGACAAAGAAAGAGGACAAAATATACAGTTCCTCGTTCTACCCTCAACAAAAGAACATCCCTTCACTGCTATTATGTAAAAATGTGTAGATCAGGTGAATATGCATGTGACACCTGTTCTACATATTTTTACATAATAGCAGGGAAGGGATGTTCGTTTGTCTACCTGAGGAACTGTATATTTTATGCGCACGCGGCATACTAGTACCTTGAGCATGTAAAGGCGCTATATAAATATCAATATGTATGTATGTATGTATGTATGTACTAGATTTAGGAAAATCGAGGTTGATGCATTCTCGATCGCCGACTGAGACGACGTAACGCATGCGCAGTGCCTTAAAATGACGTCACATGTTGCAGTCAAGGCTGTTGACGTGCAAATCTAAAAGTCCCTACTTTCAAAAGGCGACGAACAAGGCCCCTAAAATGGCCTTAGTTTGATTTTTCGTAAGTACTTGCGATCGTCTGACACGCCGCTTGGAAATATCATGAGGCAAGTTTACGCTAGAGACGGGCTTTAGGTGGAAGATAGGGGGAAGTTTAAAGATAAAGTTCAGCTCTGGTCACGTCTTTACGCGGTTGAGGAAAGGGTTGATTATATATAGTGTAGCACATTTGCATTGATGTATATACTGCCAGTTGTTGAAAATATTACAATGATAAGAAAATCTCTAATAGGAAATAGTTATTCTTAATTTGTTTGTCATAGCCGATTATGAGGGCATTTGACAGTTTTGCAGAACGGGCCCTTTGAAGAGACATTTTATTCTAGGAGGAATGAAAAAGCCAAAAAAATACATTCAACCTTCGATCCCCACAACTCGACCTTGTCTTTTAAGGAAAACAACTTTTTGAAGAACAATCCTGTTCGGGATATATTTTGTTCTAGGATTTTCTTCCTTGCTCAGGAATCGACCTCTCTTGTTACGAAAAAAAGTTTTGTCCATCTGTGCCACGGAGCGCAGACAAGAGAAAGTGGACCGATCAAAAATTGGCAGCGGCTTCCGCCTCCACTTGAGACCGGAAGGGTCGGCACAGAATCGTGTTGGCCACTAGCAGCGCTTTTCATCTGATTGAGTGAGAGAGAGAGAGAGAGAGAGAGGGGGAGGGAGAATGAGGTATAGAAAGGGAGATAGAGAGAGAGAGAGAGAGAGGGGGTGGGAGAGACAGAGACAGACAGACAGTGGGAGAGAGAGAGAAAGAGGGAGCGAGAGAGAGAGAGAGAGAGAGAGAGAGAAGAGAATAGAGACAGATGGAGGGAGAAGAAAATAGAGAGATAGAGAAGAGAATAGAGAGAGTGGGAGAGAGAGAGATGGAAAAGGAGAGACAGACAGAAAAGAGAATAGACAGAAAGAGAGAGAGAGAGAGAGAGAAAAAAGAGAGAGAGAAAGAGAGGATACCACACACACGGGGGTAGGCAGCCAGGGGGGGGGGGGGGGGAGTGAGGAAGAAGACAGGATAAGAGAGGGTCAAGTATGTCAAGTTTTATCTGTATTATATTCGAACCCGCTTTATTGAGTTTTATGAAGGAACAATTTAGACGTATCAAAATTCGTTTTTGGCCATTTGGGCTGTCGACGGCTATAGTTGTGATTCGCACTTCAATGCTTGGTCTTAGACATCGAGAAGGCATCGGCATCGTGGGGCGGGGGGGGGGGGGGGCAGCAATCTTACTTGATGAGAGAAATGCACGTTTAGAAGGAGTGAGGTAGGTAACTCGATGTCTTTGTTCTCGTGTTCCCTCTCCTAGTCCTGCTCTTATTTCCTTTCTTTTTCTTATACCCCTGTTCGCCATTTAGCTAGGGGCACGTGTCCCCCTTTCGCCGAAACTACTCCGATGAATTCTCATAGAGGTCTTAAGTCCGTCTTTCTTTCACATCAAACATTCATTACAGTTGTAGACGTTTAGCCTGACCCAGCTTCGCCGTCGATAAATGCCATCTTTCTTCGACGTCTTCCTCCTAGCGATTTCAAGCCTAAATTTCCTGTTCTTTCAAGGGGCATCCATAAACTAGGAGTGTCTAGACAAGACAAATTGACAATCGGAGCCCACAAAAGTGCGAACGAAATCTCACTCCCCTGTCTGTCTCGCGGGTAATATCATCTAGACACAACTAGACTAAACGATTTGTTTGAAAATCCGGGGAATTAATGGATGTGTCGCAGTATTATTGTTGATCTGAAACATTTTCGAGTGACCGGTGCCTCCATACTCACTTTAAGAGGAAAACAAAAGGCTATGGATGGGTATTTACCGAGCATCAACAGGATCATGTCTTTATTTAGCCAATACCCAGTGTTCTTATTTACTTTGTTCTACATTCGCTGACCGCCTGACCGCTCTTCCGATGTTACATTTTTTTCTCTCGAGTTCTTTCAACCTCGTCTTCTGCTCTTGACACTGTCTATCTCTTCACCTTTCCCTAAATATCTATTTCTTTTAATAATAATAATAATAATAATAGCTAACATTTATAATGCGCCTAATAATGTTTCTAGGCGCGGCACATATTATTATAACCCTGGGCATCGGATTCAGGCTTACCCGCAAACACAATGTATGCACATTTTCCACTCCCTGGGGAGTACTCCAGCCAGTCGCCATTTTACAAGCGCCACATGCTAACCCAACCATCGTCATTTTGTTTTGTTGAATGTTTGCCCTTATTTATCATCATTATTATTAATTTATTGACTAAATCAGACTATGACATCACTAATATTTGGGGGTCATGTATTACGTAAGCATTGCTTCATAGGTAAAGCAGGTCCATCCATTCTCAATGCAAAAATTGGTCAATGTTTAAATTCCACTAGGAATCTTTTAGAGGAACAACAACCAAGTACTAAATGTAAACTGTTAATACACCAGTTTATGGTTGTATCAGTGCGCATGCGCAGACAGTTGACCTCGGTCATTGGCCCTGAAACAAAGCCAATGACCCGAGGTCAGTGGTATTTATGCGTAAATTAAGATTGCGCCCATGCAAATGATGAGGTGCGCGCAAAACGCAGCGCGTAGGCAGTGATGTCATCATAATTTGCATGGGCGCAACCTTAATTTACGCTCAAATACATGACCTCTAGGTCATTGGCTTTGTTTAAAATGGCGCACACAACCGTAAACTGGTGTATAATTAAGTTGTGCACAATTTGTTTCATGTTTGATTGAAATGAATCCGTATCACAGTATTCTGTATTATGAATCAATTATTACTACGCCTACATCATCATCCTCATTGCCAATTCAATTCAATTTCAAGTATCCATAATAATTGATTTCTATTTTAAACTTGTACGTTTGCATTAAAGTAGTCACCGGAAGAAACTTCACGGCAAATGACAATTATGGACAAATAATATATGGATGAAAAGATTTTCTTTTGAAAAACACGAATAATTTTCTGAAAAATCATTTAGATATCATGGAAAGGCGTAAAATGCTTTGTGGCTAGCTGTGTCTCGCATGTGACGTCACTAATCTTGACGCTCTACGGAGGACGGTGAAGACAGAAAATCTGGATCTCAAAATTAACTTTTTTGAGAGATGGTTACTGCGGGCCCCCAACATATTTTGAAGAGTGAAGTTGTTATACTTCCCCTTCTCCTTCGCAATGATATGAATTTTGCATCAATTTAAAACACTTTTGATTCTTTGGGTGACTACTTTAAGCACTTGCAATTGAATTGCACACACATTACATCTCTCTACAAAACATTTCTGAGCAATCACGTTAACTCGTACCCACTGCAGCTCTACCGACAACCCCATTTAACTCGAGTACACTGTAGGATACGTGTCCCAAGACATTGGTTATGCATACGTATTAACCACTCGAACGCGCTGCTCCAATTCGGATCAGTTATCGGACGGCAATCCGGATCACATACACTGTTAAAAATTTCACTGTAGAAATTACAGTAAATTACTGGCAACTTTGTTGCACAGTAAATTACTGTAACTTTGACATTACAGTAACTTCCTGTAAGTTTTTCAACAGTAACTTGCTGTAAGACATTAAAATACTGTAAGCTTACTGTAAAGAAATTTTCATGTATAAGGTTACAGTATTTATTGTAAGTTCTTCTTACAGTTAATTAATGTAATTTTATTCACAGTAATTTAAATGTATTTACAGTTATGTACTGTAAGTTTTTCTCTACAGTAAATTAATGTTATTTCTCTCATTTACATTAAGTTAATGTAATAAGTACAGCTTTTCTACTGTGACTTTAGCAGTATCATCCTGTTAATTTTGTATCTATTTCTCTCATTTACATTAAGTTAATGTTATAAGTACAGCTTTTCTACTGTGACTTTAGCAGTATCATCCTGTTAATTTTGTATCTATTTCTCTCATTTACATTAAGTTAATGTAATAAGTACAGTATTCTACTGTGACATTAGCAGTATCATCCTGTTATTTTGTTATCTATTTCTCTCATTTACATTAAGTTAATGTATTAAGTACAGTATTCTACTGTGACATTAGCAGTATCATCCTGTTATTTTTTTTAATCTATTTCTCTCATTTACATTAAGTTAATGTAATAAGTACAGTATTCTAACTTGACATTAGCAGCATCATCCTGTTAATTTGAGGAAAAAACAAGCTTTCTGAACACAAAAATCATTATTAAAGTCTTTATTGGGTAATCAACGCTCCATAAAACAAGTTTCTCAAATAGTGTAACATTATGAAAATGCTTGCAAAGAAACTATCAAGTAAAACATTAAAACAAGTAAAACCACTAAAAACTGCAAAAGTTCAAGTACTCAAGAATCTACAGACCCATAGTCATCCTTCCAGTATCTCAAAAATTCTTGAAAAAATTGTTTAGATTATACCAATTCTGAAATACACATAACTTGCTTAATCCCAACCAATATGGCTTTAAAAAAAATCATTCACCCGACCTAGCATTAATTTAATTATACGACAGAATAACACATGCAATTGTGCAGACATAGCGGCTTTAAGGCATTGATATGCTAAATCACAACGTATGGCTTAGGGGCACTGCACTTTCTTGGGTCAAAAATTATTTGTCGAACAGACAACAATATGTTCACTTTAAAATTCTGAATTGTAAAAAACTATTGTAAAGAATTATCTTCAATTGTAAACAAGACATATTTTATACACTTTTATCTTCCTTTAAAGCCACTATTAAACGACAACTACTATCAGAATACAATCAATGAAAAGTCTCCATATACCTGGCAGAATCAAGGAAAACTCTCTATACCTGGTAGAATCTCTCCAAAAGACATTACTCACTTTATTTTTGTTTAATTTATCTTTTGAACTAATACCCCATTTAATTTGAGTTGCTCTGTTATATTAAACTTGTAATCTTTAATACGTGTTTCATATTCTTCTGTATTTTTGTCTCATTTACATGCCAATTCTGCACAGAAACTTGTTTCAACTTCATGAGCTGTCATTCAATTGATTGATTGATTGATTTATTGACGGTAAAAGCCCTATTCAGCTACTCGGCTGGTTTACAAAGGGGCTGTGCAAAATAACAAAAACCGTAAAACATACTTGACAATAAGAAAATATACATGATATACAGAAATTAATGAAATAGAATTACCAATGTGCACAATGAACAAAGAAAATAGAAAATATGATCAATTTGTGTACATGTAAAATGAAAACATAAAATTATGAAATTCGTTTAGCTACAATATTGCTACGTATTAAATATGATAAAAAAACATATTACCATATAACGTAACATATATCGTAATAAAATATAAGTTACTTAAAAAAAATATATTATTATATAACTTGAAATATGTCGAAATAAAATATAGGTTACTTAAATATAGGCCTAATATTTGGCAAATTCATTTATTTCATGACTTATTAAATTTATTAAAATAAAGGTGTATTGCATGTACAGACTAAAATATATGAAAATTCACTAAGGTAAAATAATGCTAAATTGCAAGTAATGTAAAACATATTTTGGAAAACAGTAAGTAAACAATCAAGCAATGCTTATGATGACAAGGCTGCACACATGCCAGGCTCACAGAATACATGTGCTAATGCTTTGTCTAGGAAGTTCAATGACCGCTATGCAAAGGCTCATCTTTTGGGAATGCTCTGCCATCATAAACATCACGTAGAATGGTCCTTTGTAAAGCAGGTTGAGCTTTATGAGTCTCTTTGTAATCTTTGATAAATGAGTTCTGCTTGAATAATGCTTTTAGTGTGTCTTGAATTTTAATGTATTGGCAAAATCGCTGTTTGCCAAATTGATCTTCTCCTAAATATATCTCAGTTGGGGAAACATAATCAAAAACTGCTTTAAAATGTGATTTTCTTGTAGACTCTGATCGAAATTCTTTACAATTTGAAGCACTGAACAAATCCTCTGATTTAAATAAAGTTAAAACGTTGGTAACCTCATCATCGGTAATTCCTATTCCTTCAAGTTTCTTTTTTAATTTTGGTATCAAATTTTGTTGGCTTAATGCATGAATATCCTGAACTGTGTCAATTATTTCCTGAATTGTAGAGTTGGGCAGTAGTAATTTTGCCTCCAACTTCAGATAAAACAAGGATAAGCTGTGTTTGAATGAGTCAGCGGATACATCTACTTCATCATCTGTCACACTTTCCTCGTCACTTGAGTGCAGTCTTCCAGGAAACTCCTGATTATTTTCTTGGGCGGATTCAGTTAACACAGTACCAGTTTCACTTGAAGTTGAGTCTAACTGAATCTGGTCTAACTTATTGTGAACTCTTGATATATGTGACGCAAAAGACGACCTCACTGAAAAACGTTTTTTGCAATTGGCAAAAGGACAGCGTATTTCAACTCCGTGTTTGATATGAACTCTAAGATGAGAAAGTATGTCATGGATTTCCTCACATTTTACAGCACAGAGTGGACAATTCCAGGTAGAAACGCAGAAAAACTGGGCATCTTTTTTTCTTGAAAATGGTTGATGATCCCTATGCACATGGGTTTTGAAGGATGAATAATTTCTGAATGTTCGATTGCAGCCAGGAACACCACACGGGAAATCGAAATTCATCACATTTCTATGGACTGAAAAGTGTTCAGAAAACCGCTTCAATGATCCAGAAGAATGATTACATAGCTTACAAACGTACATGGGTATATGATGTCCATGTAGAGCATCCGTCTGATTAGTGTTTCAGCATGCACACTGTGTGACTTCAGCAGTAATCCATGGCATACTGCAAGAAAGAAGAGCGGAAAACAATACCTTTAATATGCATACGTACACATAACTTTTTATGTACAGCATTGACAGATTAAAAGTTATTTAAATGATAAATGAATAATAAAAAAAAAGATAAAGGACAAAAAATACAAAAGAAAATCGAAAGAAAAACATAAATTCATCAAATATAACCAGTTGTCACGAGCCTCCTGATGATGACTGTATGCGAAACCTTCAGCAAAAAAACATTTGATTTCACGGCTATGAATGTTACTACATAAGTGAAATTAACATTCATTTGCGGTAAATGAAACTACAATAGATTTCTGTAAAACAAATTTACAATCCTTAAAGACAAAAATTACTGTAATTTACTGTTAGTATTTGAAGAACCTACGGTAACAGCAATTTACTCTAAGAAATGCAGTGATTTACTGTAGGAAAGTTTACAGGCAGATACTTTGAGTAAAAATTGATGGTAACTTACTGTAGATATAACCTACAGTTACTGTAAATTAAAATTACAGTGAATTACAGTAGACAAGTACTCAAAATTAATATGAAATAAAATTACTGTAATTTACTGTAAACTAGCAGTAAGTTACTGTAAATTACAGTAATTTTACAGTAATTACTCAGTAATTTTACAGTAACTTACTGCCAGTTACGGAATGGCCTATTTGGTTGCTATGACAACGCTGCGACCTTCAAAAAAGTAAATTACAGTAATTTTACAGTAAATTACAGTAATTTTAAAGTAACTTACTGTAAATTACTAAGTAACAGTAAAATACTAAGTAATTTTACAGTAACTTACTGTAATTTTATTTCATATTTTAACTTTTAAGTAAAATTACACTATGCAGCAGGATTGCCAGTACTTTGCTGTAATTTCTTCAGTAACGTGCTGTAGACTACACTACATGAGCTTAGACTTGTGCGTATTCAACTGATCACGCAGTGTGCTCATGATGGACTGATGCTGTAGTCGATCGTAGTGTGTGCGGTGTCCTATAAGTTATAAGTCTTGATGGTCTTGACGTTAGACATTTCCAATTTAACGTGAGCATGCATATCCATGTGCAATGGCATCGCATTGACAGTGACACTGTACGCTGGTACTGCAGTACAGTGTCATGTGCTGCACTAACACTACCGACTCTGTCCCACACACCACAGCACAGCACGTACAGTACACATATACCGTAGACGGAACAATTACAAACACAATCCCTATACTTTCCACAGTCTGACAATTCTTCACTTCAGCGGGATACAAATCAAATCATGACTCTGATAATTGGCAATCTGTAACTTACCTCGGATCCCCTTGGAATTGACTTATTGGTCATCAATATCCCAGCTCGAGGATCAGGACCAGGAACAGAACAGATTCAGATTCGTTGCTCAGGATCAGGCCGGCCAGCTCAGCTATATATCTCAGCTCAAATCTTTGCAGAAAATTAAAAATGGCGGCGCGGCGTGGCGGGCTAGCGCGGGAGCCAATCACGTGCAACGCATACGCGCATATGCAGCCGATCCGCCTAATGCGCATGTGCGCTGTATCCCACAATGCTTTTTGCACGCTCCTTTACACTAGCTTACTGTAGATATTTGTTCCCATGCTCTACGACACTGATGTTTACAGCAATATACTGTACAGCAACGTACTTATACAGTTAATTATCGTAAAATCGTTATTACAACATATTACTGTTGTAAATCACAGTATTTTACTGCATGAGTTACAGCAAATTTTTACAGTGTACCGCGGCTCCGAAAGCCGATCCGATTTGGAAGAGGTGGGCGAGGAGTGCATAGCTGGAATGGTCACGCGTGGCTGTTAGGCGAGAGCCCACAAAGGCATCTTAATCGCCATGGTATCCAGTTAATCCGGCGTGAATTTCGGGAAGAAAACGACGGAGTCAGAACAGCAACTATAGCTATGTTCACACGACAGTAAACAGATTTAAAATTTAGCTCGAGGTTTTAAACTTCGAGATGGATTATCTTGCGAGTCGAGGATCTTGCGTACGCACCCGTGGTTACGGAAATCCTGGGTTACTCGAAGTTCTACACCACATGCTATCCCATGGTTAACGCGAAAAAGTATGAGAAGCTTAATGTTCCGCCAGGCTGTAGATACAACGAACTCCACGACTATTTTCTCGGCTGGTTTAAGACGTACCTCGAGCAGTCGTTGTTTCGGTACCTGTTGAAACCGTGACAGGTTTTGACAACTCAAAGATTAAAACTGCGACAATGCCATATGAACATGATTGACAAAATTAATGTGCAGTGTTTTGAAGGACACGGAGAGTAAGTCGTGGTTGACTTACATCGATTTACATAGATGGGTCGGCTAAAAATATACTTTTCCCATGAGGAGTAGCATGAAAGGAAATAAACATCAGGAGAAGTTATAGAGAAAGAGAGAAAGAGAGAAAGAGAGAGAGAGAGAGAGAGGGGAGGAAAGAGAGAGACACACACAGAGAAAGAGAGACCTTGGCAGCATGTTAACATCCGGTCGGAAAGCAAGTTCACATGTTACGAATTCTCTTTTGAAAAACGCCATCATCACTGCCACAGGGCACCATCCACTAGAATAAAAATTGTCACATGTATACATATCATTCATTGACGAAATTCAAACGACACAAGAGTTTTATATAAACATGATATATTTCAAACAAATTAATCGAAGGCTAATTTTGGCCTTTCCAGAGACCCATTAATAAACATTTTGTTACAAATCGTTACTTCTTTATTTTATTCATATCGTTATTAAGGTCGCAAATATAGTGGTTTGTAAACAGTTACATATGGTAAATTAAAACATGTAGTGATTTAATGAATGATACTCTCACTACGAAAACGGCGGTTTAAATGAGCGCCAGCATGAGACGTTTATTGTGGAAATGGTTAGCAATGGGAAGAAGTGAAAGGAAATTAAACAGAGAATAAGAGAGAAAACAATAAGAGAGAGAGAGAGAGAGAGAGAGAGAGAGAAAGAGAATGTGAGAGATAGGGTTAGCCTCCGGGATGCGCGTTTCCGTTTTACACCCTGCCCTAGGCTTTTCTCCAATAAAATTTTACAAACCGACTGGTATTCGGAGTCTAGTCGTCCACATCTTGCCTCGGCGCTCTGCACACCACCTGAACTCTGAAAACGTCACGTAGCGCTAGCTAACTCTCTATACTAACTAGTTGATCTTCCTACTCCTAGTCGTATCATTTATTTTTATTCATTAATACGCAATACTCTAAGAGCGTGAGGATGCGTGATCAGCTCGCAAAATTTAGCCCAGCGATAACAAAACAATAATATATCGGGAAAACCGTCTTGAACAAGAAGACCCTCGCATCCCCAATTGAAATTGTACATAAGCTTTGGCTTCGCTATTCTTGACGTCGATATAAACAAACTTAGACTTCGGATACAGCATGTTTCGTGTAATTTCTTGCCGAAAAGCCTAGGGCAGGGTGTAAAACGGAAACGCGCCTCCGGGATGCGACTTTGCGTTTTACACCCTGGCCTGGACATTTTCCCGGTAAATAGCAATGAAACTGCTTGAATGAGTCTAGTCTACGCTCCTCGATCGGGCGCGCCAGTTCCAAATCGAATCGTACATGCACAGACGTACGTCGATGCAGCATTTATACACACCGTACGCAGCTGCAATACTGAAGATTAAGGGAGAAGATATAGGATTTCAAGTTCAGAACAACAAGTTAAGAAGCTTGCTGCACGATGGAATTCATCGAGGATGATGACGGAGTGGCAATGCAGACGCCTTTGCGGGTATGAATACTGTAAATCCAGTTTTGAATATGAGTACGATTAACTGTAACTGTTAGGCATCCATAGTTAGCAAAACTAAGAGTAAGACTAAGTGAGTCGCTGCACAGTGTCACATTGTCACTGTCACTGTCAGTACTGTCTGTCAGTCAACATTAACAACAGCAATGTCAATTGGACTAGCTAAGCATAAGTAACAATGTAAACAAACATAACGTTAGATCTAACGTTATGTAGTCTAGGACTGCAGGAGGGCCTAACTTAATGATTATATTAGTGTTACGGTAGGCCTACTGTTTTCTTGAAATTCAAACATTTTTAACTTTTCATGTTAGTTGTGCACCAGAACCACATAAATGCTTGGGAAATTTCATATTTGCACTCGTTTCAAGCTTCAATTGCCAAGATGCAGTTTACAAGTACATGTACTAGTATATTATAAAAAATGGTGAATAAATCACAATATCTCTGTGGATTATCTAAATAATAATTATAATATTGGATGATCAATTTTCGCGAAATACGTGAAATATTGTTACTCGCTGAAGAAAAATATTTTCACGTATCATCCATTATTATGTGTATTCAGTTTGTTATCTCCAAAGTAAAGTGCGGTGCACGCCTCTGCGCCCATGAATCCGCCTATGTTCAGATCTCTTTTTATCTACATGTGCATGTATTTTCAAATAAAAATTTCTTATAGTCATTTCTTGCATCTAAATCTTAACACACTGTCAAATTATCTGTTCAAATTTCTACTATTGTTTGCTTTCACTTTTACTACATATTTCTTCTTTATATAACTATTTATGCATACACATACTCCTGTATCTTTTGTATTACTTCTCTGACATTGAAGGATTAGATTACCTTCACGAAAAAAAAAAGTATATGAATGTAAAGCAGTAAATAAAGTGCAAATGAATTCATGTAAAACTGGTGTATAATTTCCTTTATATGTTATGTGTCTGTACATTACACTAGACAAAGTGATGAATGGAAAAAGAGAGAAAGAGAGGTCTTATAAACAAATATCATGAATTTAAAATGAGAAAGAGAGAAAGGGAGAGAGAGACAGAGGTCTTAGAAACAAATATGAATTCAAGAAGTGAGAAAGAGAGGGGGTCTTAGAAACAAATATCATGAATTGAGAGCTAGAGAGAGAGAGGTCTTAGAAACAAATATCAAGAAATGAGAAAGAGAGGGGGGGGGGGGGTCTTAGAAACAAATATGAAGAGAGAGAGAGAGGCCTTAGAAACAAATATGAAGAGGGGGTTAATGAGAGAGAAAGAAAGAGGGGTCTGAGAAATACATACGAGAGAGAGAGTGGGTCGAGAGAGAGAGGTCTTAGAAAACAAATATGAATAGAGATGGGGGGGGGGGGGGGCGGGGGAGAAATGGGTCTTAGAAAACAAATATGAAGAGAGATGAGGGGGGGGGGAGGTCTTAGAAAACAAATATGAAGGGAGAGGGGTCAAGAGAATTAGAGAAATTAGGTCTTAGAAACAAATGACATGAATTTAAAAAATGAAAGACGTGATCCCACAATAATAGAAAATGGTACGAGTGCAATATTTAAATCACAGTTTATGTATTACATTACCATTACACATATTATGTCGAGTGTAGTCTGTGTATGTGTCGATATGTGTACACGTGTGTTAGGGGGGGGGGGGGGGTCCGAATCAGCAAATGGTTTGAAAGTAGGCTACACGTCAAAAATTGAAACCCTGAAGAAGGCGGAATTAAACCACAAAAACCATAATATTATTTGGTTTCTCTCTTCCTTACTTTGATTAATTCCTTCTCTAATTTCTCTCTTTCTTTCAAGTTAGTTTTTGTTTTCTCTCTCTGCTTATGACATTCTTTGTTTCCTCTCTGTTCTTTAATTATTTATTGTTTTTCTCTATTTCCTTCTGTTGTTATTCGTTGTTTTTCTCTCACTCGTACGTCTCGATACAAAAGTACATGTACCGCGTACCGCGACACTGGACATATAGGACGTACGTTGAGCATTGCAGAAGAGCTACGTGCGCGCGCAATATCTTGTCATGAATAGACTTTTCCCAGTCGGTTCCTTGAAATTTATTGGGAAAAGGTCCAGGCCAGGGTGTAAAACGCAAAGTCGCCTCCGGGATAGCCTACATAGCCTATGTTGGAAGGTAAACGGTTAGGTAAATAATCCCATCTCCATCTATAATTAAACTGGAAACTCATGTGAGGACATTGATCAATGACATGAGTCACGTGACTGTGTCATGTTCTTTTTGAGCAGTGTACACGGGAACTCGAAGATAAAAGAACGCCGTCATCTTCTCATACACGACCACCTGCTCGATCATTGATATCAGGGGGAGATCGATCGCAGCCGAGGGATACGCTTCGTCCAGTCGAAACACCAACCGCCTCGTAAACTCGTTTTGGAGACCAGAAGTTCTTCTGGGGATTTCATCGAAAACAAAAATAAGTTAAAAAATAGAAAAGAAATAAAGAAAGAAGTGGAGGAGGGGGACGAGGAGGAGGAATAATGATAATTATAATAATAATAAGAAGAAAAAGTAGAAGAAGAAGAAGATGAAAAAGACGAAGAAGTAGAAGAGGAAGAAGAAGAAGACGAGAAAATTTGTATTTTATTTATATTCCAAATGGGCGAATCGATCCCAAAATTAATGAAAGATTAAAGACCACATTCAGATACGAAATATTTTAAAAAACGAAATGCGATTACAATGGGGTCACTAGCTAGAACATGCGAGACAAAATACTTACGGTGTTGAAAGCAAGAAGAAAATTAGATTGTATTAACCAAATACATACTTTAGGAAGAGAGAGAGAGAGAGAGAGAAGTCGGGGGCATATAAAGAGAGGCAAAAACCCTTCCCCGTTTCATGTCTTAAATTGGCAACCGTCGTGTAAGTTGGAAAATCGAATTTAAAAAGTAAAGTAACTACAGCATTTATAACAGAGAGCTCTCGAGATATTCGATAAAGGATAACGATACCTTTCATTGCGTCAAAATGAAATATGCGACGACTTGCCGGCTACTTATTGGCGACACATTTTACGGGGAATGAAAATTAGTAGAATTGCTGGCTGACAAGATCTCTGGACGATCGGGGCTGTGGGGAACCTCTCGATCCTGTTCAAACCACTCCATCATGTAGCACGCTTACAAAAGGGGTAAAAGTCGTGAGAAAATGGAACTGATCGCATTAAGGACATGAAAACGGTAGAAATAGAAGGTTACATGGAGTAAACAGAGAATAAACAGGATTTTTCGGCTTTGAGAATAGAGTATCAATCAGAAAAATTGATTTTGATTTTGGTCTAATTCTATTTTTTTAATCATCAATAACATCATAAATGGTTATGGGGTAAGAGGACATTTTTATTTTTTTTGTTGGTCCCCAAAAAATCGCAACGACTCAGCCAGCCGCTGAATAAGCGGGAAGGGGGGGGGGGGGGGGGGGGTACTTTTTTTTTATTAAAAAAAAAATCCAAAGGGGAGGGGGGGGGGGTTTCAGGTGGGTTATATGGGGGTTAATACACATACAAATATCAAGGGGGGGGTTAACCCCCAACCCCCCCCCCCCAACCCCTGCGTACGTGCCTGTGGTAAAGTCACAATGAGACGGACAACGAACTCGACAAGTCTCCTTCATTGCCCTACTGTGACTCAGGCGCGGATCCAGGATTTCTTAGGGGGGGGGGGCAACTTTTTCTTTGTTTTGCTCCCGAACATTTGAAAATCGCGCCGGCCGAAAAGTCGCTCAGTGGGGGTAGTAAGCACATTTTTTGTTTTTGGCCCTCGAAAATTTAAAAATTTGCATCCCCCAAAAAAGGTAAAAATCACGTGTTTTTTCCCAGGGGGGGGGGGGGGGAAGGCCCCCCGGTCCCCCCTGGATCCGCCATTGCTGTGACTAAAGCTGCGTGCACTAATACACTCGCAGACATATATTATTGTATATCAATACGCGAATGGTTCCATTAATTTTTAGCAAATATATTGAGAATGTTGGCAGCATGACAATATAAAACAAAATTAAATATTTTACTGTGTATCTTCAATATCTCTAGGGCTTAGAGACATTTGTATTAAGCGCTATATACAAATTAAATATTATTATTATTATTATTATTAAATATCATTCATTATATAGAAAGATAAATTTTGGTATTTTATGTTTTTCTCTGCCCGAAAGTCGGGGCCCGAGATGATTACGATCATTGTTTTTAGTTACCCTTTATTTATGGTTATAATTTGTTTTATTATTTGTATATTATTTGTGGATATATACAGTGTTCGAATTTGTCGAATTTGTTTCGTGTATTGTTTACCATTTTGTAAACCGTCTTTCAAAAACTCTCTACATTCTTACTTCTCACTTCAGTTCCCCTCCCCTGATCATCCTCAAGTTCCCACCGTGACTCGCCCACGGTATCGTTCACATGATCATATCGCTTGTTTGCATAACGCAGTTTCCTCGAACGACCCCATTAAAAACTCATCCATGCCAAGAGGATATCATCGACCGTATTGTCAGTGACCGAGCACATATCTCGTAAAAAATGAGAAATATTTGATTGAACTTAATTATATTGCAACCTAATTTTCAGAATTCGTGATGAAGGTTAATTTTTTTTTTGTCTTAAAGATAAACTTGAGTTCTGGTAAAAAAGAAAATGAATTCTCACAGAATCTAACGAAACTTACACTGAATGTTCAAGATTACAAATAAATGTCATGTGCCAAACAATTTTGGAAGAAAATGTATACTGGCTGAGTAATGAGCATAGAAAGATAAGGAAATCAGGGTAGTACTAGCCCCAACACAATGTGTGTTGTCCCATATACATCTTTCTGTGTAAGTGATTGTTACTTTACCAAAACTCTGCCATATTTATGATGATTTTGATGACTCCAGAACCGTGCATTACACAGCATTACTTACATGCTATATGGTCGACTTTTCTGATCCATTCCACACCTTTTCTTTCACAATGCAATCGCATTACCAGAACTCAAGCTTATCTTTAATGTCTTAAAAATATATGTACGCTATTATCGTCATGGCGACCCGCTTAATACAAGCCTCGTGCTTCCAGAGAATCTCTTTTTAATCCTTCATTAATGTTGATATCAATATTAACAATTAAAGGGGAATTAACCTCAAACTACAAGTCGATTTCAGTTTGTAGGCAATTAAAAAAAATAATCTAAAAAATATAAAACATCAGACATTTGACAAAAGGGAGGAAGTAACTCTTCTTCAGAATCCTTCGTCTTTCGCTGCTCTGAGAATTTTCAGAACGTCGCCATTGTGTTTGCGCACGGCCCGTTCTGTGACGTATAGTATGGATTCAACTGCTAATGTGTACTTGCGTTTCCCTGCTGTAAACTCTAAAATGATCACTGCAGATCACATCGTTTTTCCTGTCTTACTTGTACTTTTCGTCCAGAAATTTCTGCACCGTCAGATCTGCTATATACACTGTACCTAAAGCTTGCATTGCGGTTGTGTAGGTCTATAGGCCGATGAAATGATTTCCCCTTGGTTTCCAAGCACAACTAAACACTTGGCAAGACAATATTATTTGGTAGCAATGCTTTTTATATCAAATGAAATGTTGTTTTAGTCTCTATCTTATGATAATGCTTCATGCGTCGAGAGGTTAATTCCCTTTCACAAAACTTTATATACTTTTACTTATGTTCGTGATGAAATTGACACGCATTACAAAATTGGATATTTCACTTATTTTCTTTTTTATTTATTTTAAATTCAATTCAGTTCAAGTCAATCAATTTTGGTCGTATTATAAATTCTGAAGACTAACGTATGTCGCTTTTACAATGAATACAAAAGTCATGAAAGAAGTATATGAATAGCTACATTAGCAAATAACATTACAATATTTTAGTGTGAAGTACATGTAGACATCCAACATTAAAATTACAAATATCATAATCAAACAAAAAAGTTTACACAGGGAGTGGAGCTCTAAGGTTAAGCAAATGTTTGACGACGTGTGAGCATTAAGATAGTCCAATATATTAATAAAAAATGACATAACAGCATACAGCGTAAATTAAAAAACAAAAAACCTATATTCCATCCCGAAGATCCTAAACACGAGTAGTAATGCGGAGACATTATGTTATGATAAGCTAGAAAAGTCTTCTTTGATTTGAAAGGTTGCTTACAAAAAATGACATGGACGACTGGCAACCAACCATTACAGAAAACATACCAAAACAAAAGAAACATACACAAGAAACACCCAACAAAAAAAACAAAAACAAAACGAAACAAACAAAAACCAAAACAAACAATAATAAATCAAAATCGGCCTTAACCAGGAATGTTTAAAATGTCGTTATGTGTGCGAGTATATGGAATTGGAATGAAGACCACTTAACAGAATGTAGGGGTTCACTCTCCATTTTATTTAAGTCTTGGGCATAGACAAATTAAATATGATTGTTTAAACAAATACTACTTTTAAGCTGTCTCTAGATTTTATTGGTCAAGGAATCAGATTGAAAAATACTTAGATCCTATTTATTAATATCTTTAATTAAATCTATAGTGTATTGAGTGTAAAGACATGTATTAAATATTGAATCTAGGTTTAATACCATTTTCATGATTTTTGTAATTAAAACTGACCTCTGTAGTTTTTAATCATGAATATTGAAAATTATATTTTAGAGACAAATGTTTTTTTTTTTCTCTCTGGAACATTTCCAAGAAAAGTATAATAATCAAATAAATTTTCTTTTTTATCGTGGATTATGCGATGCAATTAGACAAGGGTTTAGCAGTTGTACTATTTTTTAACAAGGTGATACAACCTCTTTTCCCAGACACAATACATTTGGTTTTGAAACGTATTAGAGGATGTTCACATATCTATGCAATTCTATTAAAAAGAAGAAAAGGACTATGTACAAGTTTTCTTAAAAAGGAAATGCATTTTCGACCTGAATGATAAGAGTTGGGAAACATATTGTTCTATTGAATTTAATTGTTCCATTGATGTGGGCTTACTATGGTTTCAGTTTAAAGTTTTGCAACGAATATTATATACGAACGATCTACTGTTTAAAATGAATTTAGTCCGAAGAAAAGAATATTCATTTTGTAATGAACAGATTGAAACAGTTATACATCTGCTATGTGATTGAAAACGCATGTTAAACATATTTGGGAGAGCACTGGATTTATACTGGAACCGGAAATAAATTAACATTTTCATGACAAGATAAATTATTTGGTTTAAGAGGTTCAAATAATTATGCATTGAATTGTATACTGATTGTGGTGCGACATATAGTGTATACTTGCAAAATAACGAAACAATTGTCCGACTTTGATAATATTCGAGTTTCGATTATAAATTACTTCAACAACGAAAAGTATATTGCAAATTCGAATCGTAGAAATAATAAATTCACAAGAAAATTGTTTCAATTCAGGAATTTGTTTACATAAAATGATATTTTTTCTGTAGTTTTTTGCTTTCCATGAGTATCACAAATAATTTATTAATTTGTTAGTTTTCTGTTAACTCAACAGTTCAACAATACTTGTATCTTGAGATGAATGTTATGAATGTAAATTACCTTGAATATATATTTGTTAATTTGTTTCAAATGAAAATCAATAAAATCCCTGTGGAGGGAAAAATATGGGGAAAAAATGAATATTGAATTTTTATATAAAACTGGAACCCCTCATTACTTCGTTATAAGATGGCGGCGGTTGATCAGCAGGATCTGATGGGTACCGATTGATAGCGGTTTGAGCCGGTGGGAGCTGGTTGAGAGCGAGTTGAGCCGGTGTGTACTGGTTGATAGCGAATCGAGCCACTGTGAAATCGGTTTGCTCCGGTGTGTAAAGAATGATAGCGGGTAGCGCAGGCGTGTACTGGTTTGTGCCGGTTTGGACCTGTTGAATGGATCCCGCCTGTTGTTGATATGAGTACTCGTATGTCGGGAGGCGACCTGGTTCATGGATAATAGAAGGTTGTACTTCCAGTGTAGATGCGGTGTTTAAGGCATTAGCATTCGAATTCGTAGGCCCAATTATTGCAAGTTTAATTCCGACATAGAAAGCCCAGGTGATACTGAGGATCAAAACAACGATCCCAGTAACTAAAACTCCTATTCCTACATTCATCTGGATCTGACCTTGTTTTTCTCTTCGTAGTGCCAGTCTGACCTTCTACATGATCCCAATATTGCGTTTATAGCTCCAACACTTATCATAAAAAAAGAAAAAAAACGCTAAAAGAATTGAACATTTATAGTAACGCTGCAAACGTTGCCTATTTTGGGGGTGTTCATCCATACTGCACGTGCTTGATTGTGGGAGATAACGAGCCGTTGTACTAGCTATTGACACGGTCCGTTTGTGCTTGATCGAGGTGTCGGGAAGAAGTTGACGTCTCATAGGAATAGAAGCCGACTTTTTTAAAATCCTGAAACATAAAAAAAAAGGGCTTTAAATGTTTTACAGTCCAGTCGAATACCGTGCGTCCCCCAAAAAACTATACACTTTTGAAATGGCTGCCTAATAAAATATATATAATATATAATTTATATGTATGGAAAGCTCATGAACTTAAAGAGAAGGTTGAGTTCTGGGAAGAGGTGAAAAATAATTTGTGAGCATTACTCATTCTTATTATGCAAGTGTGGAAGAACATCAGTTAAGACATGTTCCCTGAAAAGCATGGCTCTTCAAATGCCTTCATATTCTAAATATGCATGCAACATCGTAAAAATCGGGGACCGGCTTTTTACGCCACGTGTTCGTGTAGTCCCATATACATCTTTCTGTGCAAGTGTTTGTAACTTTACCAAGACTTGGCCACATTTCTTATCATTTTGATGATTCCAGAACCTTGCAATACACACAAATTCTTATATGCTAGATGATCAACCTTTTCTGGTCGGCTCCACACCGTTTCTTTCACAATGCAATCGCATGACCAGAACCCAACTTCATCTTTAACTTTCATATGACACCAAAAAGTCCAAAAAAAAAATCATGCTTGAGTGATCACTGCTCACTTTTGTAGAGGGTATGCAAATTAGGTTGCGCAGGAATAAGCATTCCAATTTGTGAGAGGTAAATCCTTTGGAGCTTACAAAATTGAGGGTGATATGATACATTCATGATTTGCTGAGTAAATTTCATGGTTTATTAAACCAAACTTTTGTGCATGAGTGAACAGGAATTGCATTTTTTATTGTAGTATTGTAACTTTCCCTGGTAGACTCAGTGGTGTGTTCATGGGAGTCAGGATAGGGTGATGGTACATGTTGTAATTTCCATGTTACAAACTGTTATATTTTACGTCTGTGACTTTGAATAAAAACCTTCACCCCATATTTCAGTTACCAAGTTGAGTTTATGAGCTTGAAACTTTTCCCCCAGAACCATATATTTTCCTATTCAGCAGCCATTTCAAAAGTGTATAGTTGTTTTTGGGACGCACTGTAGTCAACCGACTGTAGATCACAAGGTACCGGGTTCGAATCCCTGCCCGGAACATTATGTACCCTGGCAAGGCAATAATGTACATTTGCCTCTCTACACCCAGGTGTAAAGGGATGAGCCTACTTGGTATGCTTGAGCACTAGTTACTGTGGCGGCTCTGCTGTAACAAGGGTAATTGTGACGTAGACCCATGAGCGTCACAGTACCTGTAGGGAAGGGGTCTGCTCGCTATTTATAAAGACAGTTATTTATAAAAGATCGCTATTCATTAGTCACGCGTTATTAATAATGTTCCTTATGAATGGCTATCCTTATGAATAGCGAAGTAAATTATCTATGGTTTGCTCGCCATTTATAAGGGCAGCTATTCATAAAGGACCGCTATTCATTTTGTCACGCGTTATGGATAGCGGTCCTTGTAAATAGCGCGCAGACCCAAAGCCGATAGCGATAGTATCATAATTATAATCCTCCTTATGATTAATAACAATTATTTGAATTAGGAGTAACATGATCATACTTTCCAGCTTGTTTTTTTTCTTCTTCTCCTTCTTTATGATTTTGTTTTGATAGACATTTAGCCTACATGCTCTATGCTTAAACCTAAATCAGTCTAGAATGGAAATGAAATTAATATTCATGGTAAATATTCGGTTATCAATTTGTTTTCCATTACTCAAAGTGTTAAAAATTTAAGAAATGATTATGTATAGAATTTACTGCAAACAAAATCAATGCTCTTCCAAAATATTGGAGACACTGTTTGATTAATACTTAATAACTGATATTGATTAAGGACTGCAAGAATTTTTTTTTTTGCGAAGTTGAAAACGATGAATATTTTGGAGAAATGACGACAATATTTCCGATTTTTTCCGATTGATCATATTATGATCTGAAAAGTCAAATTTTACATCATCAGATATGAACTTGCCAATACAATCAAGTATTCTACACATTGTCTGGAATTTTCCCTTTAGGCCAACATCGCCTCCTCAAAATTAGTACGATGCAAATCATTCTTACCTGATGCAACAATTCTCATCACCACACTGTCTTGTAGATTACATGGAGTGAAACGATCCGATAATGCATCCGCGCTCTCAGTCCCTATACCAGAAATCGTATATCGACCCTAACTGGGTCTAAGCACGAATGATTAGCCGTTTATCTAGGTAGGCACTGGCGTTAGTTTCGAACGTTTTGTATTGATTTGTCAATAAAGGCAGAAACATCCGCTAAATAAAAAAAAAAAATAACTACACGCAAGCGAGATATCAGGGTAAACAGTCTGACGATAAAGCAGATCATAAACTATGGTTTATAGAATTGTATATATATATATATAATATATATATGTCGAACATTAAAAATAAATGTACACTCAATGTAAATTGTGTTATTTTATTGAATAGGCAGGCTTGGGGTCAAGGTCCATATATTTATATGGATTATTTTTTGTCAAGAACATATAATCAAACATGTGGAAAACATGATAATTAAAAGAAAATAACTACGCAGCATAAATAATGATGATAGGGGGAAAGAACTAATACAAGTATCAATAATCTTAATATTTTCGAGATTTCTGTCTATATTAATTGGCCATCTAGAAAATGTTTACGATTTTTTTTTTACAGACAGGAATACACTTGAGAGAGAGAGAGAGAGAGATAGAAAAAGAAAGAAAGAGAATGGGAGTGTGATGAGAGAAAGCAAAGGATTTTTTTGTATAGCTGTAACCAAAGTACAATATCAAAGTGAGCAGTTAACACGGTTGAAAGACGTAAACATGAGGAAAAAGAGAGTGGGTTGGATGCTGAACGAGAATGAAACTGAAAGTATCAAAGACATGAAAGAGATGGACACAAAAAGTTACATGGAGTTGAAAAAGAGTGGAGTACATACAAACAAAATAAAGGTACCAATTTGCAGACCTCTGCTACTACAGCAGCACCACAAAGTGAGGTGCAGCTTAGCACCTCAATTCTGGGTGCATTAAAAGTGTACACTTAGGGGTGCCGACATTTGCTACAATAGCAACACCCAATCGGGTGCAATTCTGCACCCTACTTTGGGGTGCAAACTTGCCCCCTAGAAGGAGGAGATGTGCACTCTTAGGTGTAGACCTCGAGTCTGCTTACGTCTTTTTAAACCTAGGCAAGCCATACTACATGTATTTATTTTTGCTTTACCTCACTTTTTATAAAGGCAAAACATGGAGGGATAATTATTGTGATTCGAACCCACTATTCTAAGATTATCGTACGCTGAACTTCTAGATTGAGCCAACGATGGGTTGTTGAAGGCACCTACGATGGCTGGTCTAACTTTTAAAAAGATGCAGTCCGCCTATTGTGAGGGATTGATAGCCTGTATAGAAGATGTACTGACATCAATTTGTTTAAAAATGATATTAAACTCATTGCTTTTTGTATAATTATATAATGAAAAATTGAAATCAATTTTTTTCTTTGAACATGTTTAATCTTGGAATATCGACACAAACGTGATGACCTAAGAGTACACTTTTTTGTTTTTTTTTGGTCCCAAAAAAAATCTCAACGACTCAGCCGACCGCTGAATAAGCGGGGGGGGGGGGGGGGGAGGGGGGGGGGGGGGTGTGGGTTAAATTTGAAAATTTGACATTTGGCTCCGTTGGGGGGGGGGGTAAGGTCACCTTTTTAGGTCAGCCATGGGAATAGTTTTTTTTGTTTTTGTTTTTAATAATTAAAAAAAAAAATCCAAGGGGGGGGGGGGGTTGAGGGGGGGGGGTGATGGGGGGTTTTACACACCTAAAAATACCAAGGGGTGGGGGGGGGGGGGTTAAACCCCCCCAAACCCCCCCCCCCCTGTGTACGCGCCTGATCGTCACAGTCATGGCAACCCGTTTTACAAGTCTCGTGCTTCTTTTCAATCCTTCGTTTAATAAAATAAACACTTACAGAGAAATTAACCTCAAACTCCAGGTTGAATTCAATTTGTAGGCCAATGAAAGCATCATCTGAAAATATAAAACATCAGACATTTGACAAAAGGGAGGACGTAACTCTTATTAAAAATACTTCGTCTTTAGCGGCTCTGACAATTTTTGGAACGTCGCCATTGTGTTTGCGCACGGCCCGTTCTGTGACGTATAGTATGGTTTCGACTGCTTGCGTACGTACGTTTTCCTGCTGTAAACTGTAAAATGATCACTGCAGATCACATCGTTTTTTCTGTCGTACTTGTACTTTTTGTCCAGAAATTTCTCCACCTTCAGAACTGCTATATACACTGTACCTATAGCTTACATATTCCATTGCGATTGTGTTGGTCTAGAAACCAATGAAACGATTTCCCCTTGGTTTCCAAGGAATAATCATTACAACCAAACACTTGGCAGTACACCATGTTGGACGTGTATTGCAAATAACGCGTGCACCGCGCGCTATACATCAGTTCTCCTTGCGATATGTCACAACCCTAAATTTCGACCAAATGGCAGCTTCCTTGGGCAGATGTCGTCGTAAATATGGCGAAGTAGGTTCTCTTTATCGTACCTTCAAGACGATGTTATTTGGTCAGTGACCGAGCACATATCTCATAAAAAATGAGAAATATCTGATTGAACTTAATTATATTGCAACCTAATTTTCAGAATTCGTGATGAAGGTTATTTTTGTTGTGTCTTAATGTCTTAAAAATATATGTACGCTATTATCGTCATGGCGACCCGCTTAATACAAGCCTCGTGCTTCCAGAGAATCTCTTTTTAATCCTTCATTAATGTTGATATCAATATTAACAATTAAGGGGAATTAACCTCAAACTACAAGTCGATTTCAGTTTGTAGGCCATTAAAAAAATAATCTAAAACATATAAAACATCAGACATTTGACAAAAGGGAGGAAGTAACTCTTCTTCAGAATCCTTCGTCTTTCGCGGCTCTGAGAATTTTCAGAACGTCGCCATTGTGTTTGCGCACGGCCCGTTCTGTGACGTATAGTATGGATTCGACTGCTATTGCGTACGTACGTTTTCCTGCTGTACACTGTAAAATGATCACTGCAGATCACATCGTTTTTCCTGTCTTACTCGTACTTTTTGTCCAGAAATTTCTCCACCTTCAGATCTGCTATATACACTGTACCTAAAGCTTTCATAGCGGTTGTGTAGGTCTATAAGCCGATGAAATGATTTCCCCTTGGTTTCCAAGCACAACTAAACACTTGGCAAGACAATATTATTTGGTAGCAATGCTTTTTATATCAAATGAAATGTTGTTTTAGTCTCTATCTCATAATGCTTCATGCGTCGAGAGGTTAATTCCCTTTCACAAAACTTTATATACCTTTACTGATGTTCGTGATGAAATTGACATGCATGACAAAATTGAATATTTCATTTATTTTCTTTTTTTTAATTGATTTTAATTCAATTCAGTTCCGGTCAATCAATTTTGGTAGTATGATAAGTTGTGAAGACTAACGTATATCGCTTTTACAATGAATACAAAAGTCATGAAAGAAGTATATGAATAGCTACATTAACAAATAACATTACAATATTCTAGTGTAAAGTACATGTAAATATCCAACATAAAAATTACACATAATTATGGAAAAGTGGTGTCTTTTGGCGAGTATCGAACGTATGCTCGGGCGCATGTAATATAACCAATGGGCACAGGCTTCAAAGACCGTTCTTGTGTCAAAGACAATGCTGCAAAATACAAGGCTGACGCGAACGGTATTCTATCGTCTATATTTTTTTTCTTGTATTTTCCAGAATATGAGTAAATAATTTTAAGTATTTGCGTCGGAGTAGGCCTCGAAAGAAAGATTTTCAAGTGAATTTTGACACCAACCCTTCCATAGTAATGCACGTACTTGCGCAATTCGAAGCAGGAAACATAATCGATAACCCCGTGTTTGTATCCCAGCAACGAATTACCCTACGCATACAGCATACTTTCCAGTGCGGAATTTATCCCTGTCTGTCATATATCAAAATCAAGCTGATTGGTCTAAAAAAAAAATCGTTGGAAACCTTGAAAGTGTAAGAAGATTAATCTTTTCCATCCAATCACATTTGGCGACTTTCCGAGCTCATTAGCATAGAGAGTTATGACGTCATATCACGCCATGACTCACCTTTCGGCCTGAAACTTTTCCATATGATATCACAATTAAACATAAAAGTTTACTCAGGGAGTGGAGCTCAAAGGTTAAGCAAATGTTTGACGATTTGTAAATATTAAGTCCAATATATCAATAAAAATCGACATAAAAGCATCCAGCGTAAGTTAAAAAAAAAGGAATCCCATGTTCAAGCCTCAATATTCTCAACACAAGAACAATCGCGAAGACATAACATTATGATTCTATATGTTTCTTATAACAAATTGACATAGATGACTGACAACCAACCATTACACAACACACAACAAATAAAACCCAAAACCAAACATAACCAAAACAAAAGAAACAAACAATACAAAATAAATATCTAAATCATCTTTAGCCACATGAGTTAAATGTTATCATCATTGATAGAAAATTAAAGTATAATGAAGACCATTTAACCAAATTTGGGGTTCACCATCCATTTCATTCAGGTCTTGGGCATGGAAAAATTGAACATGATAATGTAAAAAACTACTGCTGTTTAACTATCTGTAGCCAGATTTTATTGGACAAGGAATCAGATAAAAAAATTAAAAAATAGAGGTTATTGATTAATATCTTAAACTAAATATATCGTTTAATGATTGCGAAGACAAGGAAGGATAAATCTAGGTTTCCATTTTCATGATTGTTGTGATTCACACTGTAAATCGATAGTACTTAATCATAAATGTTGAATTTTATATATGACATAAACATTATGAGCAACGATCTGTAATTAAGCCCTTAATTCAGTTTATAGGCACAGTATTTTCAGAGGGGTGATGTAAGACCAGAATAACATATATATGGATACATATGTTTTTACTCATAAACACGTCTAAACCTTTCAATTCAATTCAATTCAATTCATTTATTTTTCCTCTTTCAATCGTTCATATTTACAATGATATACATTTTAACATATTCACGTATTTAAATACATATAGATCAATTTGCACAATACAATACATTAGACAAATAAACATGAAACTGAAAGGGAAGGATGGCCGACTAAAAAGCAGAGGTTGTGGGGTGTAACCCCCTGTAAAGTAATTACTATGAATTATTATTTTATGAGAAAAACAACAATAACAATAACTGATTCAGTAATACAAAAAATTACTTTTGAACGCAAAACATTGATAAATACGAACATGTTTATAACAAGAAACAATCAAAGTTGCATAAAGTCACACTACAAATTATATTTGAAGGGAAATGCAATAGCCTAATACATTTTTAGAAGAAAGCTTTTCAGTCTCCTTTTGAAAATTTGTATCGAATTACACTGTATAATATCATTTGAAAGAGAATTCCACAGTTTTGGACCTGTAAAAACAAATGTCTTTTGTGCAAAAGATGTTCTATTTAATGGTAGATGAAAAGAGCTCGCCTGGCGAGTCAAGTAACTATGAATCGAATCATTTCTTACGAACATATCATTAAAAGGAAAAGGTATTTGTTTAGTGTTGAGCTTGTACATTAACTGTCCAATCTGAAAATATACAAGTCTTTAATTTTCAAAATGTTATTATTCAGAAAAAGATTATTCTTGTGTGCCCGGAAATCTGCATTATTAATAATAAGAATCGCTCTTATTTGTAATATACAGAGTCTTTTAATTTGGGAAGTCGCTGCACTGCCCCAGGCAATAAGTCCGTAATTCAAGTAAGGAATAATAAGCGTAGAATACTTGTTTTGGTTTGATAACGTTATCGCATAAATAGTTTTATATTGTTTTTTTTTTAAATGGCGAATAACAGGGTGACCTGCATGTTGGCTTCTTATTTCAATGACAAAACAAAATCAAACACATTTCCTCAAATGATACAACACTACCGGCTATATGAATAAAAGACTCTAACTTTTTTGCTTGCTTGCTTGCTCGCTTCGCTCCCTTGCAAAATAATACACAGGATAACATGTTACTTAATCTCGCTACGTATGATTTGAAATGCATGAACAAATTTCTTAGCAGTATGTTCCTAACTTTACACAAAATAATTTGTTTTTAAATATAATGAGCACTTAAATATATACATGGCTACAAAAATGGCAATATGTGCAATAGGAGTATAATCCTAACTATGTTTTTCTTTAAAAAAAGATTACTTACTCCATCGTAACAACTCTTGTAACTTATCATTGAATAGAAATCTACAATATTTAGGGTTTCTTTGATTAAGAGTTGGGCTGGAAATAAGATTTATCATAAACAAGGTAGAATGGGTCTTGACTATACATTTCTTTTCCATATCATGCTTTGTGTTAGATCAGAATTTAGCAACAGAAAAAAAGCTCATTCTAATATGACGCGACAAACCGCCATGAGAACTACGCGGTTTTTTGCGGTGTAAATGAATGGCAACTGCGCACAGCATAGGTACTACGCGTATAGACTAAGTTCTGCATACAAAAGAAGAAGAAGAAAAAAAGTAAATGTGAATCTTTTACTCTGCACGTCATTATTAAATCAAAAACACACGCCGCTAATTATATATTGACAATGTTTAACGTACATCCCCCATCACTTCGTTATAAGATGGCGGCGGTTTATCATCATGAGCTGATGGGTACCGATTGATAGCGGTTTGAGCCGGTGGGAGCTGGTTGAGAGAGAGTTGAGCCGGTGAGAGCTGGTTGAGAGCGAGTTGAGCCACTGGGAAGTGGTTAACAGCGGTTTGCTCCGGTGTGGAAAGAATGAAAGCGGCTTGTCTATGAGCCGATGTGTACTGGTATGCACGTCATTATTAAATCAAAAACACACGCCGCTAATTATATATTGACAATGTTTAACGTGCATCCCCCATCACTTCGTTATAAGATGGCGGCGGTTTATCATCATGAGCTGATGGGTACCGATTGATAGCGGTTTGAGCCGGTGGGAGCTGGTTGAGAGAGAGTTGAGCCGGTGTGTACTGGTTGATCGCTACTTGAGCCACTGGGAAGTGGTTAACAGCGGTTTGCTCCGGTGTGTAAAGAATGACAGCGGGTAGCGCCGGTGTGTACTGGTTTGTGCCGGTTTGGACCTGCTGTTGATATGAGTACTCGAATGTCGGGAGGCGACCTGGTCCATGGCTAATTGGAGGTTGTACTTCCAGTGTAAATGCGGTGTTTGAGGCATTGGCATTATAGTTTGTAGCATCAGTTGTTGCACGACTAGGATGCCACGACCCCCTAAGTTTATATCTGACATAGCGACACCAGGTGTTACCTAAGATCAGAACGACTACTCCAGTAACTGAAACTCCTATTCCTGCATTCATCTGGATTCGACTTTCTATTTTTACTTCTGGAAAACTTTTATAAAAGCTGTCTGAGTGACTCCCTCTCAATGCTCCTATTCCTATGTTAACTATTCCACAGAATATCACGAGAATAGAAAGAGCTATTAAAACATGTGAACAATAATAGCAACGATACGAATTTGGCCTATTTTGGGGGTGTTCATCCATATTGCCCGTGCTTGTTTTTTGGCAGATAATGAGCCCTTGTACGGTCTGTGTACTTGATCGCAGTCTTAGGAAGAACTTCTCTACTCATTAGAAATAGAAGCCGATTCTTTATCCTGAAAAATAAACAAAAAAGGTTCGTAAAGGTTTTACAGTCTAGTCAAATAGTCACCCGACTTTAGATCACAATGTACCGGCTTCGAATCCCTGCCCGAAACCAATGTTCTTCCGCAAGGCAATAATCTCCATTTATCTCAATTCACCAAGGTGTAAAGGTGTAAGCCCACTTGGTATGCTTGAGCGCTAGTTAGTGTGGCGGCTCTATTTAACATGGGTAATTATGACGAAGCGCCATGAGCGTCACAGTACCTGTAGCGTATAGTATCATTAATCCTCATCATAATCATAATCCTCATTATAATTTAAAAAAAATATTTGGATGAGTTGTAACATGATCATATTTTCGAGCCAAGTCACGAGCTTATTATGCTTGTTTTCTGTTTTGTTATGTTCTTGTTTGTTTCTTTTTGTTCGATGCTTAAACATAAATCCGTCTATATAATGAACATGAAATTACCATTCATGGTAGATATTCTGTTGTCAACTTGTTTTCTATTACCCACAGTGTAAACAAAATCAGAAACGACTATGTACAGAATTTACTCCAAAATGTTTTAACGCTCTCCCAAAATTATTGAATTGACGACGACAATTGCCACTGTTTTCTGACTGATCATATCATGATCTGAACAGTCCAATACCATTTTATCAGATATAAACTTGCCAATACAATCAATTTCTTTATAAATTGTCTGGAAATTCCCCTTGAGGCCAACATTGCCTCCTAAGAATGAGTGCGATGTAAATCATACTTACGTCATGCAACAATTCTCATCACCACACTGTCTTGTAGCTTACATGGAGTGAAACGATCCGATAATGCATCCGCGCTCTCAGTCCCTATACCAGAAATCGTATATCGACCCTAACTGAGTCTAAGCACGAATGATCAGCCGTTTATCTAGGTAGGCACTGTCGTTAGATTCGAACGTGTTGTATTGATTTTTCAATAAAGGCAGAAATATCTGCTAAATAAAAATCGAACTACACGGGAGTGAACAGTCTAACGATAAAGCAGATCATAAACTATTTTTTTATGTATTTTTTTTTATATACACTGTTGGTCATAATGGTGGAATAATTATTTTTTACTCCAGTTTAGGGAAGGATTTTAAAAAGTTATTTATTTCTAATAGATCTAGATAATGGCATACATTCTCAGATTGTATTGAATATTAGTTTGCGAGTGTTTGTTTTGCGTGACTGCTAAATCATATGTGTGCTACTATGCTAATCAGCTAGGGAACCTACGTCCTTAAATCATAATTGACAGTAATGAGGATTAATGCCTCACAAAAGGGCACTAATATAGCTGATCGACACGATTTTTATCCTGGGGCCTTACAGTAACGAGGCCATTGCTTAGCCCCTGAATCATGACTGTACGCAGTGTTTGCTAGGGTACGCGGCCGCCCCCACAAATTTCCCAAAACGAAGAAAATGCAATAAATTGTCAAAATTTCATTGCATTTTCCCCCGGCCCCCAACAGGAAAGATTCCTCTGTAGGGCCATGCATTATGGTTCAAGGCATTGCCACACAGTGGAATTTTTCCTGTTGGGGGCCAGGGGAAAATGCAATGAATTTTTGACAATTTATTGCATTTTCTTCGTTTTGGGGGATTTGTGGAAGGGGCCGCGTACCCTAGCAAACACTGCGTACAGTCATGATTCAGGGGCTAAGCAATGGCCTCGTTACTGTGAGGCCCAGGATAAAAATTGTGTTGATCAGTTATATATTAGTGCCCTTTTGTGAGGCATTAATCCTCATTACTGTCAATTATGACTTAAGGACGTAGGTCCCTTAGCTGATTAGCATAGTAGCACACATATGATTAAGCAGTCAGGCAAAACAAACACTCGCAAATTAATATTCAATAAAATCTGAGAATGTATGCCATTATCTAGATCTATTAGAAATAAATATTTTTTTTAAATCCTTCCCTAAACTGGGGTAAAAATAAATATTCCACCATTATGACCAACAGTGTATATATGTAAATAAAGCTTTAGCAACTCAATGTAAATTGTGTTATTTTATTGAATATGCAGGCTGTTGTTCAAGGTCCATTTATTTATATGGATTCGTTTTTGTCAAGAACATATAAATAAACATGGGGCAAACATGATAATTTTATTTAAAATCTATGCAACGTTAATAGCGATGATAGGGGGAAATATGTAGTACAAGTTTATTAATAATTTGTAATATCTACGTTTTTTGTGCTAAACTAAGTGATTTCTGTCCGTTTTAATCTAGAGTACTTGTTTGTTTTTTTCAGACAGATTTATATACTTGAGAGAGAGAGAGAGAGAGAGAAGGGGGGGGGGGGGGGGAGAAGGAGAAAGGGAGGGAGATGAAGGCAAGGGGAGTAGGGTTTTCCAGTAATCAACATACAATAACATAGTAAGCAGGTGACATGGTTGAAAGAAGTAAAGAGGGGTAAAGGACACTTTTTTTTTTTTTTTGGTCTCGAAATTTGGAAATTTGACATTTTGCTCCGTTGGGGGGGGGGGGGGGGGGTAAGGTCACCTTTTTTAGGTCGGCCATGGCGTACGCGCCTGGACTCCATAGTCAATCTTCCAAATGTCCAAAACTTACAATTTGGTTGGTAACAATGTCTTGGACCGAATACATGTAAATTACTGTTGTAATTACTGATAAAAATGTACTTATGTTCTTTTGAACACATTTGATACAGTGACAATTACTTTTATGAAAAATAGATGTGCTCTCTTCATAACGAATATATGTATCTCTGTTTTAAATCCTAGGTTGCAAAATAAAGAGCTATGGCATTTGCATGTACTGCTAGTTCATGACAAATGAACATTAATTTTCCATCTCTTCAAATTGAAAAGGTAAGCAGTATCAATTACCAAAATTTATCTATCATTTTTCATAATCCTTGTAAGATGTCTAATACCCATCTTACCCATTCTGTTAGATAAAACATACACAAATGGTAATGAAAGGATATTTTTTTTTAATCCAAAGCAAACAATTAATCATTTATCTTCTGTAACTATTTTTTATTCTCCTACTTTATTTATTTAGCAATTAAAGTATTTGAAATAATCATAAATACAAAAAATGAAGATTGATTGAAAAGTTGTACTAGTATTTAGTAATTGATTCATTTATTACATAACTTTCAATTTCTATTCTAGACTGCAGAGCCTGAATTACCTGCAACGTTATGCTTCTTATGAAACATCAGCCAGCCTACAGATAGAAGCTCCATTTTCCAGCTTTAAGCAAGAGGAACCACAATGAGATACAGATCTTGGTATCATGGACTGGTCACTTTTTACAACAAACACTACTTGTAAAATAAGATTTACAAATTAATTCCTATAAGCTATTAAAATGCTCTAGTCAAGGTACTAAAATTTTGCCATCGAGTTTGAGGTTTTGGGTTTGATAAAATGTTAACATAAAATATTTTAAAGGAAGTAAACGTTTTAATGATACTTCCAAGATTTCCTATATTTTAAACAGAATTTCAGAATCTTGCAGAAGAAAAGAGAAGAAATAAAAAGCTATTATTCTGTCATGGAGGTTATTGTTACCAAACTCACATTACATAGATAATTTTGTTCATGGCAATAAATCTTAAAATATCAAATTGGAATTTATTAATTAGCAATTCATCTGAGCAGCAGTTTGATGACCTATTTGGAACTCTTCCTTGAGGCACTTCTTGCATGACTATGTATCGATAATTACCTGTTGGTGCTTAAAGTGCTATTGTAGCAATTGCTCAACAACAAATACAAAATAAACAACAGAACATTGTGATTGAGTGAAAACAGATTTTTCCTGCAGGAAATATATTAACTCTGACTTATGTTGTCCTTAGAATTTTTTGTCAAAGCTGATAGAAAAGAATTGATGATTAATTTCATATAGACAAACTATTGCATCAAGAAACCACATTCTCACCGACTGCGTGACCTTACATGACAATGTATATCATCCTTAGATTAACAACCGTATGAGTAACAGAAATATTTGTGACAAGTATTACTCTTTTAATCTCCATAAAGGTAACTTGAATAGAGAGTGGCAGATATTAGCTGCAGTAGTTTTAACAACTGGCTGATACTTTCATAGGAGCACTTTTATTTGTGTCATTTAAAATATTGTAATTGTATCCCTTGAATGTGTTTGCTATGCTCATCATTTACAAAATGTAGATTTCATTCATTAAAGCATAAACATATTGATTATACTTTAAAATCTGTGTTAATTTTATTTTGTATGTATTTTTTGTCTTTTAAGAAGATAAAGGGGGGGGGGGGGGGATAATAGATGAGATTGTACGCTAGCGCATGGTGACAATAATTACATGATGATAAAGGGCAATGATGTGATTCAAGAATGGTGTGTTTGTATGCTGGTGAGTTATTGTTATAAGTTGGTGTTTATTTATTCATTTTTGTTCTTTCTTTATTTTTTTGTGGGGAAGGAGGGGGGGGGGGGGGGGGTGTTCATGAAGAAACAAAATTACGGCAAGCAAAGCGTTGTGATGGGAGTGTCGTTTTATGTTAATGAGAGAGAGAGAGAGAGAATATGAACGAAATAAGGACACATAATTGTAAGCGCATATGGTAAAACAAATATAGAAAAAGGGGCACATAACAAAATGGAAAAGGGTCACTTCTAAGAAGAAAACATAAAAAGTTATTAGAAATAACAAGAGGAACTTTAAAACAAAGTGAAACGGGACAAACTACATGAAGGAAAAGTGCACTTGTAATAAACAAAAAGGGATGTTAATCAGATGTAAAAGGGGCACTTAAACCCTATCTAACATGGGTTATTTTGAAACTGCATAGCCTGGGGGGGGGGGGGGGGGGGGTCCGGGTCCCCTCCCTGGAGAAAAAACGTTAACTGTACCTTTTTTTTGGAGATGGGCCCTCGCCCCTGGCGCTCAAGGGGGGGGGGTGCGATTTTTCAAATTTTCAAATGTTCACTACCCCCCCCCCCCCCGAGCGAATTATCGGCCGGCTGTTTTGCTGCTAAATATTGTCTCACGAATTGGGCCCCCTCCCGTGCCGCCGGCTGGATAAGGCCCCCCCCCCCCCCAAGGCTAGATAGGGTTAAGGGGAAAACGGGCCGCCCATGCATTTTTGAAGAAAAAAATGGGCCATTGTGCTCCCCTCCCCCTCCAGAGTGCCACATTTGGTATTGATAATGCCTAACTACAGTATGATGATTAAAAAAAAAAATTGGTTATGAACAAAGATTTGTTCCCCCAAGAACAGAATTCTTCATTTTCAGATGTATGGTCAAATTGAAGCTAGCCGACACTTGCGCCTTTAAAACCAATGAATGCTGCACATAGCATATCAATAATGCAATGAATAAGGATAAAATTGATTTAAAATTGATATGGATCACACTCTAACTTAAAATCGATTTTAAGGCCAAAATCGATTTTATTTATTTAGTGAAACTGCTGCTAAAATCGAAATCAATTTTAGGCCCTTAAAATCGATCAAATCGATTTTAGATCGATTTTAGGGCTTTAGTGAAACACCCCCCGGGTGTATGCCATTGGGTGTGACGTGTTTGCGCGCTATAAGTACAGGCCACCGCGCCGTCGGATGTATTATCGTACTGATGTAGGTGCAAAACTATATGGCTACCACGCCCATTTCCCTCTCTTATTATGCCTTTCTGAACACTCCTTTCCTTCTCAATACAATAACTTTCACCTGCCTAAGGTATTCAAACCATACCGCCTCGCCACTTCCATTACGTAATCATTGAAAGGATCCGCATATACAACATTTTCCTGCTATACGTTGTACCGCAGGAAAATACAAATCTCCCTGGTATACCTTACAGTCCAAACGATAAATATGTGCTTTAAACGAAGCAGGCGACAATCGGTGTAGCAGACGACACTTGATAGTAATTTTGTATGTGAGATTGCTTTGCTTAATATAAATTACTTTGTAATATCAACTTAAATTTCTTTTAGATATCTTTAAACCATCATTAATATTTAATAATTCATGAGTGAGTAAAATAAACATACCAAACTATATAATAATATGTAATATACCTGGTGGCAATTAGGGGAGTTTGACGTGATGACCGATTACACACCCTCTGTTAATAACCGAATAGTCCATGATGTGTCATGAATATCCATGTTTTTGCTTACCTCGGAAAAATGTTTGCTTTTACTAAATGGAAAAACTACGGTGGGGGATTGGATGAAATGGACATAATGAACCAAGCAGAAGTGATCTTTGATAATTCATGCTTCTTATCCTTCGTGTGCCAAAGTTCGACTTGTTTCACATGTGTATTATAGGCAACGGCGAGCTTGCAACCTATTTTGAAAAAATACGGAGGGTGAACTTTCAAAAGTTAATGAGACATGAGAGCTCCAACGAAAGAGCTAGTGATAACGTACGTCCGGGTGGATGTGCTTTTCGTTTAAACAAAAAATGAATTTTTAACGATTTTTTTTTAAACGTCCATAGGCTAACATGTTAGGCTGCTGACTCTGACGATAGGGGGCGTTGTGAAATGAGACTAAACGGAGCAATATGCTTGTTTGCATAACGCAGTTTCCTCGAAGGACCCAATTGAAAACTCATTCATGCCAAGAGGATATCATCGACCGTTTAGTCTGTGACCCAGCAACATAACATTGAAAGATATCTGACTATAATAATTAAATAATATTGCAACATGAATTAGAAAATCGAACGTTACATTCAATTTCTTTTTTCAGATTGATTTCATTTCAATTCAGTTCAATTCAATCAATTTTGTACGTTTTAAACATTCTGAAGACTTTTAAACGTCACTTTTACAATGAATACAAAAATCATGAAACAAGCATATGAATAGCTACATTAACACATACCATTACAATAGTATAGTGTAAAGTACATGTAGATATCCAACATTAACATTACAAATATAATAATCAAACAAAAAAGTTGCACAGGCGGTGGGGCTCCAAGGTTAAGCAAATGTTGACGGTTTGTTAGCATTTAAATATTAGCAATATATCAATAAAAATCAACGTAAAAGCCTACAGCGTAAGTAAAAAACAAATAAACGGGAAACTCATATTCAAGCCCTAATATCCTGACGTAAGTAGAATTGTGAAGACATAATATCATGATAGCTAGAAACGTCTTGATGCTATAAGTTGCTTACAACAAATCACATGGATAACTGACAACCAACCATTACACAAAAACAAATAAAACAAAAACAAAAGAAACATACACAGGAAAAAAATAACCCAAAAGAAACAAAACAAACTATAACAAGTAGTAGTAGAATTGTTTTATTAGAACAACAGCAAAATGGTAGCCCAAAAGCTAAATTACATTGCAACTTTTACAAGCTCAGTCTTAACAATCATTTCAACAAAACTTAGATACAGACAAGCAGGCGCGTACGCAGGATTTTTTCAAGGGGGGGGGGGGGTTAACATTTATAAATGGGGCCGAAAATTTCGCAACGCCTCAGCCAGCCGCTGAATAAGCGGGCGGTGGGGGGGGGGGGGGGGGGGGGGGGTGGGGGGGGGGGGGGGGTCACTTTTTTATTTTTATTTTGTTGGTCCCAAAAGAATCGCAACGACTAAGCCGACCGCTGAATAAGCGGGGGGGGGGGGGGGGAGGGGGGGGGGGGAAGATCTTACCCTTTTTTTTGGTCTCGAAATTTAAAAAATAGACATTTTGCTCCGTTGGGGGGGGGGGGGAGGTAAGGTCTGCTTTTTTAGGTCAGTCATGGGAATATTTTTTTTTAAATAAATAAGGGCGTTACTTTTTTCTTTTTTGGTCTCGAAATTTAAAAAATAGACATTTTGCTCCGTTGGGGGGGGGGGGGGGGGTAAGGTCTGCTTTTTTAGGTCAGTCATGGGAATATTTTTTTTTTAATATATACAAAAAAAAAAAAAAAAAAAATTCAAAGGGGGGGGGGGGGTTAGGGGGGTTAGGGGGTTTAGGGGGGTTATGGGGGGGGGGGGGGGGGGTTTACACACAAAAAATACCGAGGGGGGGGGGGGTCTTAACCCCCCCCCCCCCAAACACCCCACTGTGTACGCGCCTGTAGACAAGTACAAATAATACACAGTAAAAAATGACCATAACTTATTACATATTTCATAACAAATTAATGTTTAAAAAAAACATCGTCTCTAAACACGAATGATTTAAATGCGTGCGAGTACATTAAAGTTGAATGAAGATCACGTAAACGAATTCGGGGTTCACCATCCATTTTATTCAATTCCTGGGCATAACAAGATTGAAAATGATTTTGTAAACAAATATTACTGTTCAGCTGTCTGTAGCCAGATTTAATTAAACAAGAATATGATTAACCCAAAATTAGAGCCTTTTAATCAACATTTTTAACTCAATATATCGTGTATTGCTTGTAAAGACATTTAAGGTTGAATCTACGTTTCCATTTTCTTGATTTTGTGATTCACACTGTATTTCTTAATCATAAATGTTAAATTTTATATATGACATAAGGCGTCATTGAGAACATATTATTCATATTCATATTCAAATTTATTGTCCAATGATTGGAAATTTATTTCATTTGCATGTCGGTACAAGGTTACATATTATAAACATCAATAAGATACATATGGATACAGAGTAGAACATTTAACTTGGACATAGGTAACAACAAATGCGATAGTTCAACATGCAGACTAAAATTCGATTCATAAATTAAGTAGTTAAATTCAGTTCAAGTTCGGATTAAATTCATTCGCAATTCAGATTAAATACAATTAAAAATTTAAACCAATTCAATTCGTAATTCAGATCAAATCCATTTCAAATCCCGATCACATTCAGTTCGTAATTCAAATTAAAATATAATTAACAAAATCAAATCACATTCAGTTTATAATTCAAACTAAGTAATAAGATTAAATTCATAATTCGGGTTAAGTTAAGTTCACAATTCAAATTCAATACAGTTCATGATTCAGACAAATTCAATTCATATTTCAGGAAATAATTCAATTCAAATCCCGATCGCGTACAATTCATAATTCAGATTAAATTAAATTGACAATTCAGGTTAAATAAATTCATAATTCAGATTACTACAATCTATAATTCACATCAATTCAATTCGTAGTTCAGATTCAGAACGCCCGTAGATTTGGCAAAAAACCGTTCTGGATTTCAGTACCTCAGCGGTCATCCCGCTGTTTAGTAGCTTCTCAATTTGCACACGAACGGCAGAATCTCCGTCCGCAATGAGCTTGCGAAATACCCCTAATGTTTGTCGAACTGGCAACAACTAATGTACGCAGTTTGGATTCTGTCTATTGAAATACTATTATTCTTATCAGGTGAATGACATAGTTTGTATCGAGGCACTTCACAAAGAAGTATGCAATGACAATGACAATTTATTCTCATGTCACCCACATTGGGGTATTGGAGAAGTTTACAATCAGTTTCAATTTGTCAATTTAACACTGTGAAATATACAATACAAATAGAATAAATGTTAATCCATACAAAATAACACTATCGACAATAGTGAGAAAAATTATGATGATAATGATAATAATAATAAAAAAACAAAACGATAATATTAATTAAAACTATAATTAATGACGAAATTAAGGGAAGCAATTGAAAAAGAAATTCACTGGCACCAGTAAATTGATATCTGAATTAATGAATTACTGAAAATATTCTTGATATCAATTTATGCATTCTTGATATCAATTTATGCATTAAACTTGGTTACATCACGGAAATTGCCTATTGGCATTGCAAATGCGATACCTCCGTACTATACGTACGCGTTCACCAACAAAAAGCTAAACCGCCTATTGTAACGAGGGCGGTCTGTGTGCGACGACCGTAACCCTGAGTGCTCTGCGTCGTAGAAGGTCTGTCCGTCGCTGATTATTAAATAAAAAACACACGCCGCAGAACATCTTAACAAGGTTAACGCAAAACCTCCATTACTTCGTTATACGATGGTGGCGGTTGATCAGCATGAGCTGATGCTAACCGGTTGGTAGCGGTTTGAGCCGGTGGGAGCTGGTTGAGAGCGAGTTGAGCCACTGGGAAGTGGTTAACAGCAGTTTGCTCCGGTGTGGACAGAATGAAAGCGGCTTGAGCCGATGTGTACTGGTTTGTACCGGTTTGGACCTGTTGAATGGATCCCGCCTGCAGTTGATATGAGTGCTCGTATATCGGGAGGCGACTTGGTCCATGGATAATTGGAGATTGTACTCCCAGGGTAAATGCGGTGTTTGAGGCATTATAACTTGAAGGCCGAGTTGATGCAACCCTAGGATTCCACAATCCCGGAAATGTATGTTGTATATAGCAACACGAAGTGATACTAAGGATCAGAATGACGATTCCAGTAGTTAAAATTCCCATTCCGGCATTCTTCGGGATCGGAAAAGCTCCTATTAATACGCTCACTGCTCCCAAAAATATCATCAAACAAGACAAAAACATTAAAGCGATTGAACAAATATAACAACGCGTCGAACATTTCATATGTTGGGGGTGTTCATCCATATTGCAGCAGTTGTACTAGCTGATGACACGGTCTGTGTGTGCTTGATCGTTGTGTTAGGAAGAGGTTGACTTTTCTACTCATAAGAAATATAAGCCGATTTTTTAAATCCTGAAACATAACAAAAAAGAGCTGTCAAAGTTTTAAAGTCTAGTCGAATAGTCACCCGACTGTAGATCACAATGTACCGGGTTCGAATCCCTGCCCTAAACTAATGTACTTTGGCAAGGCATTAATCTCCATTTGTCCCTCTACACCCAGGTGTAGAGGAGTAATCCTACTTGGTTATGCTTGAGCGCTAGTTAGTGTGGCGGCTCTCTTTTAACATGGGTAATTATGACGAAGCGCCATGAGCGTCAAAGTACCTGTAGCCGATAGTATCATTATCATAATCCTCATTATGATTAATAACAATTATTTGCATTAGGTGTATTAACATGATCATTCTTTCGAGCTGGTTTTTTCTTCTTCTCCTTCTTCATGATTTTGTTTTGTTAGACATTTTACCTACAGGCTCAATGCTTAAACCTAAATCAGTCTAGATTGGAAATGAAATTACTATTCATGGTAGATATTCGGTTATCAATTTGTTTTCCCGATTACTCAAAATGTTAAATAATTCAGAAACGATTATGTACAGCATTTACTGCAACAAACGTTAACGCTCTTCCAAAATATTGGAGACACTGTTTGATTAATACTAAACAACTGGCATTGATTAAGGACTGCAAGAATAGTTTTTTTTTTGCGAAGTTGAAAACGATGAATATTTTGGAGAGATGACGACGATATTTGCAATTATTTTCTGATTGATCATATTATGATCTGAAAGGTCAAATTTAACATCATCATACATAAACTCGCCAGTACAATCAAATTATTTATACATTGACTGGAATTTCCCCATTAGGCCAACATCGCCTCCTCAAAATGAGGGCGATGCAAATCATTCTTACCTAATGCAACAGTTCTCATCACCACACTGTCTTGTAGCTTACATGGAGTGAAACGATCCGATAATGCATCCGCGCTCTCAGTTCCTATACCAGAAACCGTATATTAATCCTAACTGGGCCTAAGCACAAATGATAAGCCGTTTATCTAGGTAGGCACTGTCGTTAGATTCGAACGTTGTGTATTGATTTTTCAATAAAGGCAGAACCCTCTGCTAAATTAAAGATCTAACGACACGAAAGCGAGATATCAGGGTAAACAGTCTGACGATAAAACAGATCATAAACTATGTTTTATGTTATTTTATATATATATATATATAAATATAAAAAAAAGCTTTACAAATTTCAATGTGTATTGCATTATTTGATTGAAGAGGCAGGCTGTGGTTCAAGGTCTATTTATATGCATTACTATTTATCAAGAAAATAATGATAAAACATGTGGCAAACACATGATAATAAAAAAAAACTTTCCTGCGTTAATAGCGAAGATAGGGGGGAATAAGTAATACAAGTTTTAAAGAAAAATTCTTTTCCAGACAGAGATGTACTTTTGATAGTCTCCTCCACTCGCGTTTATGTTTCTTTTCCTAGATCATTTTATTTCATTAATATAGTATTTTACGTCCACGTTTCCTTAATTTAATTTCCTGTTCAATTTCATTACTTGCGATAACAATTATTTGTTACTTTTTTAATACAATTATTGAGTATGTATTGTAATTTTGAGCAAGAAAGATAGGAAGGGAAAGAAAAAGGAAGAGAACGGGGGGGGGGGGGCATGAATGAAGGGGAGGTTGGTTTTTCAGTAATCAACATACAATAACAAAGTGAACAGTTGACATGGTTGGAAGACGAAAAAAGCAGGGAAAGGAGAGATGAGATGGAAAGAGAGACAATAAATACAAAAATCATCAAAAAAGCATATGAATACCTACACAACCACAATTCCCAGGTACATGAAATATCAAACATTAAAATTACAAACATCATAATCAAACAAACAAGTTTACATAGTGAAGCTCCAAGGTTAAGCAAATGTTTGATGATTTATTAGCGTTAAGAAAGTCCAATATATTAATAAAAATCTACATAATATTATACAGCATAAATTACATAACAGGACAACCATATTCAAGCCCCAATATCCTAAACACAAGTAAAATTGCGGACGCATAATGTTATTATAGCTAGAAATGTCTTGATTCTATAGGTTGCTTATAAAAAAAATGACATGGATGACTGATAACCAACCATTAAAACAATCATAGCAAAACAAAAGAAACAACACAAGAAAAAAAAAACTACCCCTCCCCCCCAAAAAGCCAACCAAAAAATAACAAATAAATGTCAAAATCGTCTTTAACAACAAATGAGTTAAATATCATGATACGTGCGATCACACAAGGTGGGTGTTCACCATCAATTTCGTTCAAGTTTTGGGCTTAGAAAATTTGAATATGAATTTGGAAAAAATACTACCTAGCAGCTGTCTGTAGCCAGATTTTATTGATCAAGAAGGGTTGAATCTAGGTTTTCATTTCCATGATTTTTGTGATTCAAACTGACCACTGTAGTTTTTAATCATAAATATTGAATTTTATATAAAACATAAAACATTATTAGCACCTCTCTGTAATAATGCACTTGATTCAGTTTAAAGGCACAATATTTTCAGAGGGGTGATTTAAGACTTGAAGACACATTCATTGGTTAGTATATATACATGCATAAATATGAATAAACTTACTTTGGTTTAATGTTATCGTATATATATATATATATTTTTAAATAGAGATTAACAAGTTGTGTGTGGATCGCATGTGGGCTTCTTATATCAATGGCACAACAAAACCTAACACATTTCCTCACACGATAAAACTCTACCGGATTCATGAATAAATGTTTCAAAATGTTTTGCTCGTTTCCAAATTCGTTTCCTTGCAAATGATACACCGAGTTCTTTGTTAATACTGTATCGCATTAAGTCTTATTCGAAAAACATTTCAACAAATCTAATAGCATGTTAGTCCTAACTTGAGACAAAAGAACTTTTAAATTTTAACGAGAAGTTAAAATATATCATGGAAACAAAAATGGCTATATGTACAATTGGAGCATAATGATAATAACTTCTTTTTTTTTTAAAGGAAGATTACTAACTCCATCGTAAACCTGTAACTTATCATTGAATAGTCATCCACAATATTTAGGGGTTGTTTGATAATCCGTAGGGCCTGGAAATAATATTTATTACAAGCAAGGTAGAATGATGTTAACAAACATTAAGGTCTAAACAATTTTTGAGTCTCGACTATAAATACTTTTCCATATCATGCTCTGTGTTAGATCAGAACATATTGCTCCGATTGTCTCATTTTCGCTCGCTGGATCACTGCAGCACAAACATAGCTCGTTCGATGTCACTACCAAACTAGCCTATCAGCTGTCAATGATGTCATATTGAATGCGGCGGCAAATATATTTTGTGAAATTATCGAGAAATAGACTATTTCTAATTGCAAACTAGTTTTATTTTTGGATGGAAACGCAGCCATTGTTATCTTGACATTCATTGAAGTAAATAAAATAGGGTAAGTTACGTCTCAGATGATTTAAGAGGTCTATTTTGTAGATAAATATCCAATTTCTTAGAATGTTCCACTGTGTTGCAGGATACCGGGTGTATGCTATTGAGTTAAATAGTTAAAATATATCATGGCAACAAACATGGCTATATGTACAGTCGGAGTATAATGATAATAACTTTTTTCTTTTAAGGAAGATTACTAACTCTTATAACTTATCATTGAAAAGTCATCTACAATATGTAGGTTTTCTTTGATAATCCGTTGGGCCTGGAAATAATATTTATTACAAGCAAGATAGAATGATGTTAAACAACATTAAGGTCTAAACAATTTTTGAGTCTCGACTCGATAAATTTCTTTACCATATCATGCTCTGTGTAAGATCAGAATTTAGCAACAGAAAAAAAGCTCCTCTGATGTGACGCGGTAAACCACCGTGAGAATTACCTCCGCGGTTTTTAAAGGTGTAAATGAATAGCAACCGCTCACAACATAAGTACTATGCGTATAGACTAAGTTCTGCATACAAAAGAAGAAGAAGAAAAAAGTAAATGTGAAGCTTTTATTCTGTCTGCACGTCATTATTAAATCAAAAACACACGCCGCTAAATATCTTAAAGTAGATATTCATTGATTTTAAAAACTAACTTTATTTCATTATTGCAAAGTTGAAACTTTGATTCGACAAGTTTATCAAAATTCAATGCTTGGAAACATTCGAAGTAATGATTATTATAAATTATAAAAAACGCTTAAATACAGCCCCGGCATAGCACCTGAAGAGCTCTCCGAACGCTGCTGAGATGTGTGAGATCACAGTATGGACACGATTTGCACAAGCAGACGATGTCCCATGTTACACATTTTCAGTGCCTGTGTTTTCATCTTCTCTTGAGTTCTTTCTCTTACTTCACTACCGTCAGGCTAAATGTATAATCTATTGCCTCACTCTAAACCCCGTGCATGGTTTTATTTTGATGACAAATGCAGCGAAACAAAACTAAAGGAATCTGTCGCTTGTAAACAAAATAAGACGCCATTTAATATTCAGCTGCAGACACCACGGTTTGTTCGGCGTTTCAAGAGGGAACAAATGCCGTCCTTAATATCATTCCGGGGGTTTTCAATTCGAAAGTCTGGTTTCTTTGATTGTTAATAATCCTGTGTATTTACAAGCAAACGATTTATCGGAATCGGGTCATATTCCCTTTTGAATGGTTTGACATGCCATCACATTTATATACACTAAACTCATTATAATTTGACAAATACAAGCTTTTCAATTATGTTCATTCTTTATGGGATGTCATCTGCTTGGGCAGTATTGGTCCATATAGTGACGTCATTAAAACATCGTTATTTTCCCGACGAATCTCTCGTATATCCCAGCTGCTATGCAGGTGGTTGTATTTGTATTTTTTATAAATCACCCGATATGTAGTTGACCTAAAACTTGTACGATGGCCATCTGTTAGCTTACCAGTTTCTAGTCATACATTAGTTGACATAATTTTTTTATATTTGATTTTCTTTGAATTTCACCTTTAAAAAGGTTTAACGTAAACCCCCCAATACTTCGTTATAAGATGGCGGGGGTTTATCAGCATGAGCCGATGGGTACCGGTTGATAGCGGTTTGAGCCGATGGGAGCTGGTTGAGAGAGAGTTGAGCCGGTGGGAGCTGGTTGAGAGAGAGTTGAGCCGGTGTGTACTGGTTGATCGCGAATTGAGCCACTGGGAAGTGGTTGACAGCGGTTTGCTCCGGTGTGTAAAGAATGACAGCGGGTAGCGCCGGTGTGTACTGGTTTGTGCCGGTTTGGACCTGCTGTTGATATGAGTATTCGAATGTCGGGAGGCGATCTGGTCCATGGCTAGTTGGAGGTTGTACTTCCAGTGTAAATGCGGTGTTCGAGGCATTGGCATTGTAATTTGTAGCATCAGGTGTTGCACGACTAGGATGCCACGACCCCGTAAGCTTTTGTTTGACATAGCAACGCCAGGTTTTACTTAAGATCAGAACGACGACACCAGTAACTAAAACTCCTATTCCTGCATTCATGTGGATTCGACTTTGTACTTTGCTTTCTGGAAAACCGTTTGAAAAAATCTCTAAAGATGCCCCAACTCCTATGTTGATTATTCCACTGAATATCATGAAGCTAGAAAGACCTATAAAAACATGTGAACAAGTATTGCAACGATACGAATTTTGCCTTTTTTGGAGTTGTTCATCCATACTGCACGTGCTTGTTTTTGGCAGATAATAAGCCGTTGTACTAGCTGATGGCACGGTCTGTGTACTTGATCGCAGTCTTAGGAAGAAGTTGACTTCTCTACTCATTAGAAATAGAAGCCGATTCTTTAAATCCTGAAACATAAAAAAGTAAAAGTTTTACAGTCTAGTCAAATAGTCACCCGACTGTAGATCACAATGTACCGGGTTCGAATCCCTGCCCGAAACCAATGTACTTCGGCAAGGCAATAATCTCCATTTATCTCACTACACCCAGGTGTAAAAGAGTGAGCCTACTTAGTATCCTTGAGCGGTAGTTAGTGTGGCGGCTCACTTTTAATATGGGTTATTATGACGAAGCGCCATGAGCGTCGCAGTACCTGTAGCCGATAGTATTATTATCATAATCCTCATTATAATTATAAAAAAAATATTTGGATGAGTGTTAACATGATCATACTTTCGAGCCAAGTCACGAGCTTATTATGCTTGTTTTCTGTTTTGTTATGTTCTTGTTTGTTTCTTTGTGTTCGATGCTTAAACCTAAATCCGTCTATATAATGAACATGAAATTTCCATTCATGGTAGATATTCTGTTGTCAACTTGTTTTCTATTACCCAAAGTGTAAACAAAATCAGAAACGACTATGTACAGAATTTACTCCAAAATATGTTAACGCTCTCCCAAAATTATTGAATTGACGACGACAATTGCCACTGTTTTCTGACTGATCATATCCTGATCTGAACAGTCCAATATTATTTTATTAGATATAAACTTGCCAATACAATCAATTTCTTTATAAATTGTCTGGAAATTTCCCTTGAGGCCAACATTGCCTCCTAAAAATGAGTGCGATGTAAATCATACTTACGTCATGCAACAATTCTCATCACCACACTGTCTTGTAGCTTACATGGAGTGAAACGATCCGATAATGCATCCGCGCTCTTAGTCCCTCTACCAGAAACCGTATATTAACCCTAACTGGGTCTAAGCACGAATGATCAGCCGTTTATCTAGGTAGGCACTGTCGTTAGATTCGAACGTGTTGAATTGATTTTTCAATAAAGGCAGAAATATCTGCTAAATAAAAATCGAACTACACGGGAGTGAACAGTCTGACGATAAAGCAGATCATAAACTATTTTTTATGTATTTTTTTTATATATATGTAAATAAAGCTTTAACAACTCAATGTAAATTGTGTTATTTTATTGAATATGCAGGCTGTTGTTCAAGGTCCATTTATTTATATGGATTCGTTTTTGTCAACATATAAATAAACATGTGGCAAACATGATAATTTTATTTAAAATCTATGCAAGGTTAATAGCGATGATAGGGGAAAATATGTAGTACGAGTTTATTGATAATTTGTAATATCTACGTTTTTTGTGCTTAACTAAGTGATTTCTGTCCGTATTAGTCTAGAGTACTTGTTTTTTTTTTCCAGACAGATTTATATACTTGAGAGAGAGAGAGAGAGAGGGGGGGGGGGGAGAAAGGGAGGGAGATGAAGGCAAGGGGACAGAAGAGATGGAAGGAGAGAGAGAGAGAGGGGAGAGAGATAAGAGACAGAGAGACAGAGATAGAGACATACACAGAGAGAGAGAGAGAGAGAGCGCTTACAATGGGATGGAGGTCGACAGAAAATGAAACTGAAAGTATCAAAGACATGTAATAGGTGGACACTTAATGATACAAGGAGTTCACAGAGAATTCACCTGATTTTTCGACATCGAGAATGGAGTATATGTCAAAAGACCTGATTTTTTAACGTTAGGGTTTGTTTTCGGTCTGAATCTAATCTTTATCATCAATAAGTTCGTTAATGATGCCAAACGTTCATGAATGTGTTGACACAAACGTGGATAAGCTAGAAGTCTTTAATTCCCAGAACTGACAAAGCCCAACAGCCAAGGAATATTGTGAGTTTTATTAAGTCCCCAAACATCACAAGTCTTATTGCCAAGTCCCCTCCTTTTATAAAATCGCATCAATATAAAATAGAACAATATAGAACTAATGAAAGAACAGACTACATGGAGTTCTTTAAACAAAACAAAATTATTAAAAAAAGAAAAAGAAGAACAATATAACAAGTACCAATCCATGTCAGCTATTAATGTCGCCCTCCATTTAATATATCCTCGGCCCGGTGGCAGTGCATTGCATACACGTAATATCGAATATCATAATGGCTAAATTATCCCGGCTACAACATACTCGTATTTTGGTCATTTCTTCACCAGCATATTAAACCAGTCTCTCATCATCGCGATATCTTTCATTACCCCCATCTCAATATATTTCCCGATAACAGTTCCCCATCCCACGTGTATCTTCTTAAACATGTAAAATAAACCCTCTAACTGTTCTGTCTTTACATTTGTATAAGCCATCTTAAAAGTGCGGCTACAATTCTACGCAGTTCTACGTCAAGTAAATATTTCCTCGTGTGCAGCAGGCAAAACGTAGTTCTTTGTGCCACTTTACTCCATTTATTCTAGTATCCACCAAGTTCTTAATACCAAGGATGACCATATTTCAAATGGTAATAATAGTATAAATGTAATGATTGCTATGAGAGGGATAGTTGTTTTTATAGGCTCAAGGAGCCGTTACATCCTGTTATCAGCCTGAGGCGTATAAAAGACTGCTTTAATATTCAAGACCTGGCTGTTGGCACTCGGGGACGTTGCATAAATGGGAGGATGTGCAGTTCCCTTGAGCCTATAAAACAGCCAGGCCTTTTGAAGCACTCGATATCTTTATTATTATGTGTATATTATCTGTGGATATATGCTCTCAATAGCTCTCTACATTCTTCCTTCTCATTTCAGTTTCCCTCCCCTGATGATCCTCGAGACTCACCGTGACTCGCCCACGCTCTCGTTCACATGATCATATCGCATATAGCTCCGGTTGTCTCATTTTCGTTCGCTGGATCACTGCAGCACAAACATAGCTCGTTCGACGTCACTACCAAACTAGCCAATCAGCTGTCAATGACGTCATGTTGAATGCGGCGGCAATTATATTTTGTGGAATTATCGAGAAATAGACTATTTCTAATTGCAAACTAGTTTTATTACCGGGTACCGGGTGTATGCCATTGGTTGTGATGTGTTCGCGCGCTATAAGTACAGGCCACCGCGCCGTCGGGTGTATTATCGTACTGATGTAGGTGCAAAACTATATGGCTACCACGCCCATTTCCCTCTCTTATTATGCCTTTCTGAACACTCCTTTCCTTCTCAATACAATAACTTTCACCTGCCTAAGGTATTCAAACCATACCGCCTCGCCACTTCCATTACGTAATCATTGAAAGGATCCGCATATACAACATTTTCCTGCTATACGTTGTACCGCAGGAAAATACAAATCTTCCTGGTATACCTTACAGTCCAAACGATAAATATGCGCCTTAAACGAAGCAGGCCACAATCGGTGCAGCAGATGACACTTGATAGTAATTTTGTATGTGAGATTGCTTTGCTAAATATAAATTACTTTGTAATATCAACTTAAATTTCTTTTACATATCTTTAAACCATCATTAATATTTAATAGTTCATGAGTGAGTAAAATAAACATACCAAAGTATATAATGATATGTAATACTTGGTGGCAATTAGGGGAGTTTGACGTGATGACCGATTGCATCCCTCTGTTAATAACCGAATAGTACATGATGTTTAATGAATATCCATGTTTTTGCTTACCTCGGAAAAATGTTTGCTTTTACTAAATGAAAAAATTACGGTGGGGGATTTGATGAAATGGACATAATGAACCAAGCAGAAGTGATCTATGATAATTCATGCTTCTTATCCTTCGTGTGCCAAAGTTCGACTTTTTTCACATGTGTATTATAGGCAATGGCGAGTTTGCAACCTATTTTGAAAAATTACGGTGGGTAAACTTTCAAAAGTTAATGAGACATGAGAGCTCCAATGAAAGAGCTAGTGATAACGTACGTCGGGGTGGATGTGCTTTTTGTTTAAAAAAAAAAAAAAAAAATTAACGATTTTTTTTTTAAACGTCCATAGGCTAACATGTTAGGCTGCTGACTCTGACGATAGGGGGCGTTGTGAAATGAGACTAAACGGAGCGATATGCTTGTTTGCCTAACGCAGTTTCCTCGAAGGACCCAATTGAAAACTCATTCATGCCAAGAGGATATCATCGACCGTTTAGTCAGTAACCCAGCAACATAACATTGAAAGATATCTGACTATAATAATTAAATAATATTGCAACATGAATTAGAAAATCGAACATTACATTCAATTTCTTTTTTATTGATTTCATTTCAATTCAGTTCAATTCAATCAATTTTGTACGTATTAAACTTTCTGAAGACTTTTAAACGTCACTTTTACAATGAATACAAAAATCATGAAACAAGCATTATGAATAGCTACATTAACACATACCATTACGATAGTGTAGTGAAAAGTACATGTAGATATCCAACATTAACATTACAAATATAATAATCAAACAAAAAAGTTGCACAGGCAGTGGGGCTCCAAGGTTAAGCAAATGTTGACGGTTTGTTAGCATTTAGATATTAGCAATATATCAATAAAAATCAACGTAAAAGCCTACAGCGTAAGTAAAAAACAAATAAACGGGAAACTCATATTCAAGCCCTAATATCCTGACGTAAGTAGAATTGCGAAGACATAATATCATGATAGCTAGAAACGTCTTGATGCTATAAGTTGCTTACAACAAATCACATGGATAACTGACAACCAACCATTACACAAAAACAAAGCAAAAAAACAAAAGAAACATACACAGGAAAAAAATAACCCAAAAGAAACAAAACAAACTATAACAAGTAGTAGTAGAATGGTTTTATTAGAACAACAGCAAAATGGTAACCCAAAACCTAAATTACATTGCAAGTTTTACAAGCTCAGTCTTAACAATCATTTCAACAAAACTTAGATACAGACAAGCAGGCGCGTACGCAGGATTTTTTTCAAGGGGGGGTTTTAACATTTATAAATGGGGCCGAAAATTTCGCAACGCCTCAGCCAGCCGCTGAATAAGCGGGGGGGGGGGGGGGGCGGGGGTGGGGGGGTCACTTTTTTTAATTTATTTTGTTGGTCCCAAAAGAATCGCAACGACTAAGCCGACCGCTGAATAAGCGGGGGGGGGGGGGAGACCTTACCCTTTTTTTTTGGTCTCGAAATTTAAAAAATAGACATTTTGCTCCGTTGGGGGGGGGGGAGGTAAGGTCTGCTTTTTTAGGTCAGTCATGGGAATTTTTTTTTTTTTAATAAATAAAGACGTTACTTTTTTTTTCGTCTCGAAATTTAAAAAATAGACATTTTGCTCCGTTGGGGGGGGGGGGGGGGGGGGTAAGGTCTGCTTTTTTAGGTCAGTCATGGGAATTTTTTTTTTTAATAAATAAAAAAATATAAAAAAAATCAAAGGGGGGGGGGGGGGGTTAGGGGGTTTAGGGGGGTTATAGGGGGGGGGGGGTTTACACACAAAAAATACCGAAGGGGGGGGGGGGTCTTAACCCCCCAAACACCCCACTGTGTACGCGCCTGTAGACAAGTACAAATAATACACAGTAAAAATGACCATAACTTATTACATATTTCATAACAAATTAACGTTTAAAAAAAACATCGTCTCTAAACACGAATGATTTAAATGCGTGCGAGTACATTAAAGTTGAATGAAGATCACGTAAACGAATTCGGGGTTCACCATCCATTTTATTCAATTCCTGGGCATAACAAGATTGAAAATGATTTTGTAAACAAATATTACTGTTCAGCTGTCTGTAGCCAGATTTAATTAAACAAGAATATGATTAACCCAAAATTAGAGCCTTTTAATCAACATTTTTAACTCCATATATCGTGTATTGCTTGTAAAGACATTTAAGGTTGAATCTACGTTTCCATTTTCTTGATTTTGTGATTCTTACTGTATTTCTTAATCATAAATGTTAAATTTTATATATGACATAAGGCGTCATTGAGAACGCCCGTAGATTTGGCAAAAAACCGTTCTGGATTTCAGTACCTCAGCGGTCATCCCGCTGTTTAGTAGCTTCTCAATTTTGCACACGAACCGCAGAATCTCCGTCCGCAATGAGCTTGCGAAATATCCCTAATGTTTGTCGAACTGGCAACAACTAATGTACGCAGTTTGGATTCTGTCTATTGAAATACTATTATTTTTATCAGGTGAATGACATAGTTTGTATCGAGGCACTTCACAAAGAAGTATGCAATGACAATGACAATTTATTCTCATGTCACCCACATTGGGGTATTGGAGAAGTTTACAATCAGTTTCAATTTGTCAATTTAACACTGTGAAATATACAATACAAATAGAATAAATGTTAATCCATACAAAATAACACTATCGACAATAGTGAGAAAAATTATGATGATAATGATAATAACAATATTGATGATGACAATGATAATAATAATAAAAAAACAAAACGATAATATTAATTAAAACTATAATTAATGACGAAATTAATGGAAGCAATTGAAAAAGAAATTCACTGGCACCAGTAAATTGATATCTGAATTAATGAATTACTGAAAATATTCTTGATATCAATTTATGCATTCTTGATATCAATTTATGCATTAAACTTGGTTACATCACGGAAATTGCCTATTGGCATTGCAAATGCGATACCTCCGTACTATACGTACGCGTTCACCAAAAAAAAGCTAAACCGCCTATTGTAACGAGGGCGGTCTGTGTGCGACGACCGTAACCCTGAGTGCTCTGCGTCGTAGAAGGTCTGTCCGTCGCTGATTATTAAATCGAAAACACACGCCGCAGAACATCTTAACAAGGTTAACGCAAAACCTCCATTACTTCGTTATACGACGGTGGCGGTTGATCAGCATGAGCTGATGCTAACCGGTTGGTAGCGGTTTGAGCCGGTGGGAGCTGGTTGAGAGCGAGTTGAGCCACTGGGAAGTGGTTAACAGCAGTTTGCTCCGGTGTGGACAGAATGAAAGCGGCTTGAGCCGATGTGTACTGGTTTGTACCGGTTTGGACCTGTTGAATGGATCCCGCCTGCAGTTGATATGAGTGCTCGTATATCGGGAGGCGACTTGGTCCATGGATAATTGGAGATTGTACTCCCAGGGTAAATGCGGTGTTTGAGGCATTATAACTTGAAGGCCGAGTTGATGCAACCCTAGGATTCCACAATCCCGGAAATGTATGTTGTACATAGCAACACGAAGTGATACTAAGGATCAGAATGACGATTCCAGTAATTAAAATTCCTATTCCTGCATTCTTCGAGATCGGAAAAGCTCCTATTATTACGCTCACTGCTCCCAAAAATATCATCAAACCAGACAAAAACATTAAAGCGATTGAACAAATATAACAACGCTTCGAACATTTCATGTGTTGGGGGTGTTCATCCATATTGCAGCCGTTGTACTAGCTGATGACACAGTCTGTGTGTGCTTGATCGTGCTGTTAGGAAGAGGTTGACTTCTCCACTCATTACAAATAAAAGCCGATTTTTTTAAAAAATCCTGAAACATAACAAAAATAACTGTCAGTACCTGTAGCGGATAGTATCATTATTATAATCCTCATTGTGATTAATAACAATTATTTGGATTAGGTGTATTATTACATAATCATACTTTCGAACTTGTTTTTTCTTCTTCTCCTTCTTTATGATTTTGTTTTGATAGACATTTTGCCTACAGGCTCAATGCCTAAAACTAAATCAGTATAGAATGGAAATGAAATTACTATTTATGGTAGATATTCGGTTATCAATTTGTTTTCCATTACTCAAAGTGTTAAATAATTCAGAAATGATTATTTTCAGCATTTACTACAACAAACGTTAACGCTCTCCCGAAATTATTGAATTGACGACGACAATTGCCACTGTTTTCTGACTGATCATATCATGATCTGAACAGTCCTATACCATTTTATCTGATATAAACTTGCCAATACAATCAAGTTATTTATACATTGCCTGTAATGTCCCTTTTAGGCCAACATCGCCTCCTCAAAATCAGTTCGATGCAAATCATTCTTACCTGATGCAACAGTTCTCATCATCACACTGTCTTGTAGCCTACACGCAGCGAAACGATCCGATATTGCATCCGCGCTCTCAGTCCCTATACTAGAAACCGGATATTAACCCTAACTGGGTCTAAGCACGAAAAATAAATATCATAATCAAACAAAAAAGTTTACACAGGGAGTGGAGCTCCAAGGTCAAGCAAATGTTTGACGGTGTGTTAGCATTTAGATAGTCCAATATATTAATACAAACCAGACAAAAACATTAAAGCGATTGAACAAATATAACAACGCTTCGAACATTTCATGTGTTGTGGGTGTTCATCCATATTGCAGCCGTTGTACTAGCTGATGACACAGTCTGTGTGTGCTTGATCGTGCTGTTAGGAAGAGGTTGACTTCTCCACTCATTACAAATAAAAGCCGATTTTTTTTTTAAAATCCTGAAACATAACACAAATAACTGTCAGTACCTGTAGCGGATAGTATCATTATTATAATCCTCATTGTGATTAATAACAGTTATTTGGATTAGGTGTATTATTACATAATCATACTTTCGAACTTGTTTTTTCTTCTTCTCCTTCTTTATGATTTTGTTTTGATAGACATTTTGCCTACAGGCTCAATGCCTAAAACTAAATCAGTCTAGAATGGAAATGAAATTACTATTTATGGTAGATATTCGGTTATCAATTTGTTTTCCATTACTCAAAGTGTTAAATAATTCAGAAATGATTATTTTCAGCATTTACTACAACAAACGTTAACGCTCTCCCGAAATTATTGAATTGACGACGACAATTGCCACTGTTTTCTGACTGATCATATCATGATCTGAACAGTCCTATACCATTTTTATCTGATATAAACTTGCCAATACAATCAAGTTATTTATACATTGCCTGTAATGTCCCTTTTAGGCCAACATCGCCTCCTCAAAATCAGTTCGATGCAAATCATTCTTACCTGATGCAACAGTTCTCATCATCACACTGTCTTGTAGCCTACACGCAGCGAAACGATCCGATATTGCATCCGCGCTCTCAGTCCCTATACTAGAAACCGGATATTAACCCTAACTGGGTCTAAGCACGAAAAATAAATATCATAATCAAACAAAAAAGTTTACACAGGGAGTGGAGCTCCAAGGTCAAGCAAATGTTTGACGGTGTGTTAGCATTTAGATAGTCCAATATATTAATACAAACCAGACAAAAACATTAAAGCGATTGAACAAATATAACAACGCTTCGAACATTTCATGTGTTGTGGGTGTTCATCCATATTGCAGCCGTTGTACTAGCTGATGACACAGTCTGTGTGTGCTTGATCGTGCTGTTAGGAAGAGGTTGACTTCTCCACTCATTACAAATAAAAGCCGATTTTTTTTTAAAATCCTGAAACATAACACAAATAACTGTCAGTACCTGTAGCGGATAGTATCATTATTATAATCCTCATTGTGATTAATAACAGTTATTTGGATTAGGTGTATTATTACATAATCATACTTTCGAACTTGTTTTTTCTTCTTCTCCTTCTTTATGATTTTGTTTTGATAGACATTTTGCCTACAGGCTCAATGCCTAAAACTAAATCAGTCTAGAATGGAAATGAAATTACTATTTATGGTAGATATTCGGTTATCAATTTGTTTTCCATTACTCAAAGTGTTAAATAATTCAGAAATGATTATTTTCAGCATTTACTACAACAAACGTTAACGCTCTCCCGAAATTATTGAATTGACGACGACAATTGCCACTGTTTTCTGACTGATCATATCATGATCTGAACAGTCCTATACCATTTTATCTGATATAAACTTGCCAATACAATCAAGTTATTTATACATTGCCTGTAATGTCCCTTTTAGGCCAACATCGCCTCCTCAAAATCAGTTCGATGCAAATCATTCTTACCTGATGCAACAGTTCTCATCATCACACTGTCTTGTAGCCTACACGCAGCGAAACGATCCGATATTGCATCCGCGCTCTCAGTCCCTATACTAGAAACCGTATATTAACCCTAACTGGGTCTAAGCACGAAAGATAAATATCATAATCAAACAAAAAAGTTTACACAGGGAGTGGAGCTCCAAGGTTAAGCAAATGTTTGACGGTGTGTTAGCATTTAGATAGTCCAATATATTAATACAAATAAACGTAAAAGCATACAGCGTAAGTTTTCAAAAAAGGAAACCCATATTCAAGCCTCAATATTCTCAACACAAGAAGAATCGCGGAGACATAATATTATGATATTTAGAAACTTCTTGATTGTATAGGTTGCTTATACAAAATTAACATAGATGAGTGTCAACCAACCATTAAACAACATATAGCAAAAACACAAGAAAAGAAAAAAACCCAACCCAAACCAAACAAAAACAAAAGAAACAAACAATAACAAATAAATATCTAAATCATCTTTAACGAAACATGAGTCAAATGCCATTATGATTAAAATTTAAAAAATTAAAAAAAGTATGATAAAGACTACTTAATCAAATTTGGGGTTCACCATCCATTTCATTTAAGTCTTGGGCATGGAAGTATTGAATTGAATTTTGTAAAAAAAAAGAAGAGCCTATTAATTAATATCTTTCGATAAATCGTGTTTCGTTTGTGAAAACATGTAAGTTTGAATCTAAGTTTCCATTTTCGTGATTTTTGTGATTCACACTGTAGTTCTTAATCACAAATGTTGAATTTTATATATGACATAAACTTTATGAGCACCAATCTGTAATAAAGATTTAGTTGATAGGCAAAATATTTTCAAAAGGGTGATGTAAGACCAGAATAACACACATTTGGATACATATGTTTTTACGCATAAACATGTAAAAACTTTCTTTGGTTTGATAACATTATCGCATAAATAGATTTATATATATATTTTCAATGACGATTAACAGGGCGACCCGCATGTGGATCGCATGTTGGGTTCTTATATCATTGATGAAACAAAATCAAACACATTTCCTCAAATGATACAACTCTACCGGCTCTATGAATAAAAGACTTTTTTTTGTCTGATTGCTTGCTCGCTTCGCTCCCTTGCAAACTAATACACAGGATAACATGTTACTTTATCTCGCTACTAATGATTTGAAATGCATGACAACATTTCTTAGCAGTATTTTCCTAACTTGAGACAAAATAATTTGTTTTAAATATAATGAGCACTTAAATATATACATGGCTACAAAAATGGCAATATGTACAATCGGAGTATAATCCTAATTATGTTTTTCTTTAAAAAAAAAGATTACTTTAATACTCCATCGTAACTACTCTTGTAACTTATCGTTGAATAGAAATCTACAATATTTAGAGATTCTTTGATTAACAGTCGGCCTGTAAATAAGATTCATCATAAACAAGGTAGAATGGGTCTTGACTATACATTTCTTTTCCATATCATGCTCTGTATTAGATCAGAATTTAGCAACAGATAAAAAAGCTCATTCTGATATGACGCGGCAAACCACCGTGAGAATTACGCGGTTTTTTGCGGTGTAAATGAATAGCAACTGCGCATAATATAGGTACTATGCGTGTAGACTAAGTTCTGCATACACAAGAAGAAGAAGAAGAAAAAGTAAATGTGAAGCTTTTACTCTGCACGTCAATATTAAATCAAAAACACACGCCGCTAAATATCTTGACAAAGTTTAACGTAAATCCCCCATTACTTCGTTATAAGATGGCGGGGGTTTATCAGCATGAGCTGATGGGTACCGGTTGATAGCGGTTTGCGCCGGTGGGAGCTGGTTGAGAGAGAGTTGAGCCGGTGTGTACTGGTTGAGCGCGAATTGAGCCACTGGGAAGTGGTTAACAGCGGTTTGCTCCGGTGTGTAAAGAATGACAGCGGGTAGCGCCGGTGTGTACTGGTTTGTGCCGGTTTGGACCTGCTGTTGATATAAGTACTCGAATGTCGGGAGGCGACCTGGTCCATGGCTAATTGGAGGTTGTACTTCAAGTGTAAATGCGGTGTTTGAGGCATTGGCATTATAGTTTGTAGCATCAGTTATTGCACGACTAGGATGCCACGACCCCGTAAGTTTATGTTTTACATAGCAACTGGAGGTGATACTAAGGATCAGAACGACGATTCCAGTGACTAAAACTCCTATTGCTGCACTCATATGGATCTGAGAACTTTCGTCAAAACAAGCTACTATTGCTACGTTTGTTGCTCCACCAAACATCATGAAAACAGAAAATACTATTAAACAATGTGAACAAGTTTCGCAACGCTTCAAACAGGGCCCATATTTGGCGTGTTCATCCATATTGCACGTGCTTGTTTATGGCAGACAATGGGCCGTTTTACTAGCTGATGACACGGTCTGTGTGTGTTTGATCGCAGTCTTAGGAAGAAGCTGACTTCTCTACTCATAAGAAATAGAAGCCGATTTTGTAAATCCTGAAACAGAACAGAAAAAGAGCTGTAAAGATTTAACAGTCTAGTCAAATAGTCACCCGACTGTAGATCACAAGATACCGGGTCCGAATCCCTGCCCGAAACCAATGTACTTTGGCAAGGCACTAATCTCCATTTGTCCCTCTACACCCAGATGTAGAGGAGTAGAGGAGTAAGCCTACTTGGTAAGCTTGAGCGCTCTTTTAACATGGGTAATTATGACGAAGCACCATGAACATCAAAGTACCTGTAGCGGATAGTATCAATACCATAATCCTCATTATGATTAATAACAATTATTTTGGATGAGGTGTATTATTACATGATCATACTTTCGAGCTTGTTTTTTTCTTCTTCTCCTTCTTTATGAATTTGTTTTGATGGACATTTTGCCGACAGGCTCAATGCTTAAACCTAATTCAATCTAGAATGGAAATGAAATGAAATCATGGTAGATATTCTGTTGTCAATCAGTTTTCCATTACTCAAAGTGTTAAATAAATCAGAAAACGATTATGTACAGAATTTACTGCAAAAAACGTTAACGCTCTTCCAAACTATTGAAGACACTGTTTGATTAATACTAAACAACTGACATTGATTAAGGACTGCAAGAAAAGTTTTTTTTGCGAAGTTGAAAACGATGAATATTTTGGAGAGATGACGACGATATTTGCAGTTGTTTTCTGATTGATCATATTATGATCTGTAAAGTCAAATTTTACATCATCAGATATAAAATTGCCAATACAATCAAGTTATTTATACATTGTCTGTAATTTCCCTTTTAGGCCAACATTGCCTCCTCAAAATTAGTGCAATGCAAATCATTCTTACCTGATGCAACAATTCTCACCACCAAACTGTCTTGTAGCCTACATGCAGTGAAACGATCCGATATTGAATTCCTGCTCTTAGTCCGTATACCAGAAACCGTATATCGACCCTAACTGGGTCTAAGCACGAATGATCAGCCGTTTATCTAGGTAGGCACTGTCGTTAGTTTTGAACGTTTTGTATTGAATTTTCAATAAAGGCAGAAACATCTGCTAAATAAAAATCTAACCACACGGAAGCAAGATATCAGGGTAAACAGTTTGACGATAAAGCAGATCATAAACTATGTTTTATGTAATTTTATATATACATGTATGTCAAGCTTTAAAATTAAATCTGCACTCAATGTAAATTGTCTTATTATATTGAATACGCAGGCTGCGGTTCAAGTTCCATCTTTTTTACTTTTTTGTCAATAACATAAACATATACACTGTCGCTCATATAGTTGGAATATTTTGTTTTTTACCCCAATTTATGGAATTATTTTGACAATAATTTTTTATTCCATATAGATCTAGATAATAGTATACATTCTCAGATTTTATTGAGTAATAATCTGCCAGTGTTTGTTTTGCGTGACTGCTAAAGCATGTGTATGCTACTATGCTTATCAACTAGGAGACCTAAGCCCTTAAGTCATAAATGACAGTAATGGGGATTAATGCCCTACAAAAGGGCACTAATATGGCACATCGACAACGGTTTTGATCCTGGGGCCTCACAGTTACGAGGTCATTGCTTTGCCACTGAACCATGACTATACGCAGCGGGGGCTTGGGTAGGGGCAGTTCCAAAACATAAAAAACCCCAAAGAAAATGAAATAAATTTTCAATAATTCATTGAATTTCCCTCCGGTCCTCAACAGAAAAAAAATCTGAGTGCCTATGCCTTGAGCCATAATGCATTGCGGTACAGAGGATTTTTTTTCTGTTGGGGACCGGGGTAAAATGCAATGAATTATTGAAAATTTATTGCATTTTCTTTGTTTTTTGTTTTTTATTTGTGGGAACTCCCCCCTACCCAAGCCCCCGCTGCGTGCAGTCATGGTTCAGTTGCAAAGCAATGGCCTCGTAACTGTGAGGCCCGGGATCAAAACTTGGTCTGGAAACCGATGGTTTCAAAGGAACAATTATTACAACCAAACACTTGGCAGGACACCATGTTTTACGTGTATTGCATTATAACGCGCGCACCCAGCGCTGTACATCAGTTCTTGCGATACGTCACAACTCGGATGTTTTTAATTGAAATTTCGAGAAAATGGCCGCTTCCTTTGGCAGATGTCGTCGTAAATATAGCGAAGTAGGTTCTTTTTATTGTTATTGCAAGACGACAGTATTTGGCAGCAATGTTTTTGATATCAAATGAAATGTTGTTTTACTCTCTATGTTATGATCATGCTTCATAGTCGAAAGGTTAATTCACTATCACAAAACTTTATATACCTTTACTTATGTTCGTGGTGAAATTAACATGCATTACAAAATCGGACATTTCATTTATTTTGTTTTTGATTCCATTTCAATTTAATTCAAGTCAATCAATTTTGGTAGTATTACAAATTCTAAAGACTAACGTATGTCGCTTTTACAATGAATACAAAATTCATGAAAGAAGTATATGAATAGCTACATTAACAAATAACATTACAATATTCTAATGTAAAGTACATGTAGATATCCAACATAAAAATTACACATAATTATGGAAAAGTGGTGTCTTTTGGCGGGCTTATGCCATAAGGGTGGGTAGCGTCGCGTCGCGGCGCGTTGATTTGAACGCTACCATTCGTCCAAAGCCCCCCCCCCCCCGATATGGCCGAAAGGGTGTCTTAAAAATATTTAAAAAGTATTTAAAAAATAATAATCTTGTAAATCAAGGGTATCGAATAAGAAATAAACCACGTTTAAATTATATTTGGCATCCCCCCCCCCATCAAAAAAGAGGAAGAAGAAAAGAAAAGAGTAAAAAGAAGGGGAGAACAGTTGCGATTAATCCCGCCAACAACTTGTGGATCGGGGGGGGGGGGGGCGAAAGGCCTATTCCCCAGCAAACCTAAAACAGAGAGAAGGAAGAGAAAGGAAAATAGGAGAGAAAAGTAAAGAAAAAGGAAAGGTAGGGGAGATCAGCTACGATAAGAAAAAAGGGGGGAAAGGAGATCGAGGGGGGAGGGGCCGAAAGGGCCTTGCCTCCCAGCTGTTACCCCGCCCCCCATCAAAAAATAAGAGAGAAGGAAGGAAAGGGAAAGAAAAAGAGGAGAGAAAGGGAAGGGAAAATAGGAAGAAGAAAAGAAGGGGCGCCCCCCCCCCTCCCCACAAAAAATGGGGGAAGGGAAAGGTAAAGAGGAGAGCTAAAAGGGAACAAAAAAGAGGAAAAGGAAAAGAAAAGGGTAAAAAGAAGGGAACAGTTGCGATTAATCCCGCCAACAAACCTAAAACATTGGCGTAGTGATGGGGGAGGGGGGGGGGGGGGGATGACAGATGCCAAATATAATTCAAACGTGGTTTATTTCTTATTCGATACCCTTGATTTACAAGATTATTATTTTTTAAATACTTTTTAAATATTTTTAACACACCCTTTCGGCCATAACGGGGGGGGGGGGGGGCTTTGAACGAATGGTAGCGTTCAAGTTAACGCGACGCGACGCGACACTCCCAACGCACCCTTTCGGTCAAACCGGGGGGGGGGGCTTTGGACGAATGGTCGCGACGCGACGCTACCCACCCTTATGGTATAAGCCCTTTTGGCGAGTATCGAACGTATGCTCGGGCGCATGTAATATAACCAATGGGCACAGGCTTCAAAAACCGTTCTTGTGTCAAAGACAATGCTGCAAAATACAAGGCTGACGCGAACGGTATTCGATTGTCTATATTTTTTTCTTGTATTTTCCAGAATATGAGTAAATAATTTTAAGTATTTGCGTCGGAGTAGGCCTCGAAAGAAAAATTTTCAAGTGAATTTTGACACCAACCCTTCCATAGTAATGCACGTACTTGCGCAATTCGAAGCAGGAAACATAATCGATAACCCCGTGTTTGAGACTGTGTATCCCAGCAACGGATTACCCTACGCATACAGCATACTTTCCAATGCGGAATTTATCCCTGTCTGTCATATATCAAAATCAAGCTGATTGGTCTAAAAAAAAAATCGTTGGAAACCTTGAAAAAGTAAGAAGATTAATCTTTTCCATCCAATCACATTTGGCGACATTCCGAGCTCATTAGCATAGAGAGTTATGACGTCATATCACGCCATGACTCACCTTTCGGCCTGAAACTTTTCCATATGATATCACAATCAAACATAAAAGTTTACTCAGGGAGTGGAGCTCAAAGGTTAAGCAAATGTTTGACGATTTATAAGTATTAAGTCCAATATATCAATAAAAATCGACATAAAAGCATCCAGCGTAAGTTAAAAAAAAAGGAATCCCATATTCAAGCCTCAATATTCTCAACACAAGAACAATCGCGAAGACATAACACTATGATAGCTAGAAACGTAATGATTCTATATGTTTCTTAAAACAAATTGACATAGATGACTGATAACCAACTATTACACAAAACACACAAAATAAAACCCAAAACCAAACATAACCAAAAAGAAAAGAAACAAACAATACAAAATAAATATCTAAATCATCTTTAGCCACATGAGTTAAATGTTATCATCATTGCTAGAAAATTAAAGTATAATGAAGACCATTTAACCAAATTTGGGGTTCACCATCCATTTCATTCAGGTCTTGGGCATGGAAAAATTGAACATGATAATCTAAAAAACTACTGCTGTTTAACTATCTGTAGCCAGATTTTATTGGACAAGGAATCAGATAAATTAAAAAAATATATTAAAAAATAGAGGTTATTGATTAATATCTTAAACTAAATATATCGTTTAATACTTGCGAAGACAAGAAATGATAAATCTAGGTTTCCATTTTCATGATTGTTGTGATTCACACTGTAAATCAATAGTTCTTAATCATAAATGTTGAATTTTATATTATGACATAAACATTCAGTTTCATTTTATAGACACAGTCTTTTCAGAGGGGTGATGCATCCTCCATGGGTGATGTAAGACCAGAATAACATATATGGATACATATGTTTTTACTCATAAACACGTCTAAACCTTTCAATTCAATTCAATTCAATTATTTTTCCTCTTTCAAGCGTTCATATTTACAATGATATACATTTTAACATATTCACGTATTTAAATACATATAGATCAATTTGCACAATACAATACATTAGACAAATAAACATGAAACTGAAAGGGAAGGATGGCCGACTAAAAAGCAGAGGTTGTGGGGTGTAACCCCCCTGTAAAGTAATTACTATGAATTATTATTTTATGAGAAAAACAACAATAACAATAACTGATTTAGTAATACAAAAATTACTTTTGAACGCAAAACATTGATAAATACATACATGTTTATAACAAGAAACAATCAAAGTTGCATAAAGTCACACTACAAATTATATTTGAAGGGAAATGCAATAGCCTAATATTTTTTTTAGAAGAAATCTTTTCAGTCTCCTTTTGAAAATTTGTATCGAATTACACTGTATAATATCATTTGAAAGAGAATTCCACAGTTTTGGACCTGTAAAAACAAATGTCTTTTGTGCAAAAGATGTTCTATTTAATGGTAGATGAAAAGAGCTCGCCTGGCGAGTCAGGTAACTATGAATCGAATCATTTCTTACGAACATATTATTAAAAGGAAAAGGTAATTGTTTAGTGTTGAGCTTGTACATTAACTGTCCAATCTGAAAATATACAAGTCTTTAATTTTCAAAATGTTATTATTCAGAAAAAGATTATTCTTGTGTGCCCGGAAATCTGCATTATTAATAATACGAATCGCTCTTTTTTGTAATATACAGAGTCTATTAATTTGGGAAGTCGCTGCACTGCCCCAGGCAATAAGTCCGTAATTCAAGTAAGGAAGAATAAGCGTAGAATACTTGTTTTGGTTTGATAACGTTATCGCATAAATAGTTTTATATTGTTTTTTTTTTAAATGGCGAATAACAGGGTGACCTGCATGTTGGCTTCTTATTTCAATGATAAAACAAAATCAAACACATTTCCTCAAATGATACAACACTACCGGCTATATGAATAAAAGACTTTAACTTTTTTGCTTGCTTGCTTGCTCGCTTCGCTCCCTTGCAAAATAATACACAGGATAACATGTTACTTAATCTCGCTACGTATGATTTTAAATGCATGACAAATTTCTTAGCAGTATGTTCCTAACTTGAGACAAAATAATTAACAAAAATATATAATGAGCACTTAAATATATACATGGCTATACAAACTGGCAAATGTACAATCGGAGTATAATCCTAATTATGTTTTTCTAAAAAGAGATTACTTACTCCATCGTAACTACTCTTGTAACTTATCGTTGAATAGAAATCTACAATATTTAGAGTTTCTTTGATTAAAAGTTGGGCTGGGAATACGATTTATCATAAACAAGGTAGAATGGGTCTTGACTATACATTTCTTTTCCACATCATGCTCTGTATTAGATCAGAATTTAGCAACAGACAAAAAGCTCATTCTGATATGACGCGGCAAACCGCTGAGAGAATTACCTCCGCGGTTTTGTGCGGTGTAAATGAATAGCAACTGCGCATAATATAGGTACGAGGCGTATAGACTAAGTTCTGCATACAAAAGAAGAAGAAGAAAAAAAGTAAATGTGAAGCTTTTACTCTGCACGTCATTATTATCAAAAACACATGCCGCTAAATATCTTGACAAGGCTTAACGTAAATCCCCCATTACTTCGTTATAAGATGGCGGAGGTTTATAAGCATGAGCTAATGTGTACCGGTTGATAGCGGTTTGAGCCGGTCGGAGCTGGTTGAGAGAGAGTTGAGCCGGTGTGTAATGGTTGAGCGCGAATTGAGTCATTGGGAAGTGGTTAACAGCGGTTTGCTCCGGTGTGTAAAGGAGGATAGCGGGTTGAGCCGGTGTGTACTGGTCGCCCCGGTTTGAACCTGTTGAATGGAGCCCGCTTGTTGATGATATGATTACTAGTCGATGGATAATTGGAGGTTGCACGTCCGGTGTAGTTGCGGTGTTTGAAGCATTGGCATTGGAATTTGCTGAAGATCTTAACAAGGTTTAACGTAAAATCCCCATTACTTCGTTATAAGATGGCGACGGTTGATCAGCAGGAGCTGATGAGTACCGGTTGATAGCGGTTTGAGCCGGTGTGTACTGGTTGAGAGCGAGTTGAGCCGGTGTGTACTGGTTGATCCCGAAATGAGCCAAAGGGAAGTGGTTAACAGCGGTTTACTCCGGTGTGTAAAGGAAGATAGCGGGTTGGGCCGGTGTGTACTGGTCTGCGCCGGTTTGGACCTGTTTAATGGAGCCCGCTTGTTGATGATATGATTACTAGTCGATGGATAATTGGAGGTTGCACGTCCGGTGTAGTTGCGGTGTTTGAAGCATTGGCATTGGAATTTGTAGGTCCAGTTATTGCTAGACTAAGATTTCACGACCCATATCTCTGCCATGGCAACAACAGGTGCAACAACCGGTGCAACAACAGACTAGAATGACGATTCCAACAACTGCAACTCCTATTCCTGCATTCATCTGGATGTGAAATAAACCTTTGTCTGTCAACTCATTTCTTTTCGATGCTCCTATTCCTAAGATTATTGCTCCACAAATTATAAAGAAACAAGGAATACACATAAGACCTAAAACAACTAGACAAAAATAGCAACGCTGCGAACGTGGCCTTTCTTTGGGGTGTTCATCCATAATTATTGCACCTGTTTGTTCGTGGCAGATAATGAGCCGTTGCACTAGCTGTTAGGAAGAAGTTGACCTCTCCGCTCTTTAGTAATAGAAGCCGTGTGTTGTATCCTGAAATATAAAAAAAAGAGCTGGAAAGGTTTAACAAGCTAGTCGAAAAGTCATCCGATTGTAGATCACAAGGTACCAGGTTCGAATCCCTGCCCGACACTAATGTACTTTGGCGAGGCAATAATCTACATTTGCCTCTCTACACCAAGGTATAAAGGGGTAATCCTAGAATTGGTATGCTTAAGCGCTAGTTACTGTGGCTGCTCTGGTTTTGCCTAGGTCACATATAAACCGGGCCCCGTACGATTTATTCATACCCGGCGGCTTACCGTGGTTTTAGAGACCGTACGGGAACCTTCCGATTTTCATTTCTACGGCATGTGTGGTCACATATTCTGCGGCGCCCGTGAGGTGCCCGGTGAAAATTGGTCAGGTGAAATGCAAGGCGCCCGTTAGGGTGCCGGTCGATTGCCTGCCGGTGGCCGGCCGGGTGCCGTGCGGTGCACTGAACTATGTGTCCTCTAACATCCGCACCTACTGTATTCAAAGCTGCGTTGTACATTTTGAGATGCCGTCGTGAGGGGCCCGCACGGGCAATATTAATTTCAAATAGCCACCGGACGGCAGGCGCCCGGTGTTGTGCATATCACCCGGGGCTCTTGAGGGGCCCGTGAGGGAGGCGTAGGGTACACTTACGGTACCCTGGAACACCGCAAGGCGCCCGTAAAGATTTTTCATGAGAATTGACCCACTACATCTATTTATGTATTTCAATTTCTTTTCTTCTTTTTAATACTCTGTATGTATTGTATATGTTTTTTTTTAATTTTTTATAAAGAATGAAATAAATACCGTACCATATCACACAAATCGTACGGCGAGTAAAAAAAAAAAAACATTTTTGGAATTTTCGGCCGGTGCCCGTTCGCTCCCGTACAGTTCCTACGGACGCGGGGACGTTTTTACGGCCATACGGGCGCCGTGGTGCTGATTTGGCTGCTCCCAATTCTCCCGGCGTTTGTATCCGACCGTTAGGCCGTAGATTGCATTTTCATTCGGCCATTTTCCACCGGGCACCTCCCGGGCGCCGCAAAATATATGACCACACATGCCGTAGACATGAAAATCGGAAGAGTTCCGTACGGTCGGGGAAAATCGTACTGGACCCGGTGCATATGTGACCTATGCATTAACAAGTGTAATTATGACGAAGCGCAATGAGCGTCAAAGTACCTGTAGCAGATAATATCACTCTCATAACCCTCATACTAATTGATACAAATTATTTGGATGAATGGTAACAGTGTCATATACATTCAAGCTTGTTCTTTTCGTATCTTTACGATTTTGTTTTGGTGGAAAATTTTGCCTACAGGATCGATGCCTAAATCAGTCAAGAATGAAAAATGAAACTACTATTCATGCTAAAAATTCTGTTGTCAATTTGTCTTTTATTACTCAAAGTGTAAAATAAATGAGGCAGGATAATGTACAGAATTTACTCCAAAAAAGGTTGATGCTCTCCCAAAAATATTGGAGCACTGTTCGATTTATACTGCACAACTCCCCAACAGGAAAAAGAAATCTTCTGTAGGGCCATGCATTATGGTTCAAGGCTGTCCAAATAGAAGGTTTGTTTATGTTGTGGGTTGGGGCAAAATGCAATGATTTATTGAAAATGTATTGCCTTTTCTTTGTTTTTTTGTTTTTGTTGGGGCGTCGACGTACCCCAGCGCCCGCTGCGTAAAGTCATGATTCATTGGCGAAGCAATGGCCTCGTTAACTGTGAGCCCCCGGCCCAGGATCAAAACCGTGTTGATGTGCTATATTAGAGCTCTTTTATGAGGTATTAATCCCCATTACTGTCAGTTATGACTTAAGGACGTAGGTCCCCTAGTTGATTAGCATTGTAGCACACACATGCTTTAGCAGTCACGCAAAACAAACACTCCCCATTTGTCATTCAATAACTTCTGAGAATGTATACTATTATCTAGATCTATTAGGAATAAATCATTTCAAAATCATTCAATAAATTGGGGTAAAAATAATTATTCCACCATTATGACCAACAGTGTACATTAGATATGTTCTTACACTATCATAAATAAGAATTAAATGTAATAACCATGGACATTTATGAGAATTGACGACGATAATTGCCATTGTTTTCTGACTGATCATATCATGATCTGAATAGTCCAATACCATTTTATCAGATATAAACTTGTCAATACAATCAAGATATTTATACATTGTCTGGAATTTCTCCTTTAGGCCAAGATCGCCTCCTCAAAATTAGTGCGAAGCAAATTACACTTACCTCATGCAATAGGTCTCATTACCACACTGATTACCTACATGCAGGGAAACGATCCGATATTGAATCCAGGCTCTTAATCCTTATACCAGAAATCGTAAATTGACCCAAACTGGGCCTGAGCACGAATGATCAGCCGTTTATTTAGGTAGGCACTGTCGTTAGATTCAAACGTTTTGTATTTGATTTTCAATAAAAGGCAGAAACATCTGCTAAATAAAAACCTAACTACACGTAAGCGAGATATCAGGGTAAATAGTCTGACGATAAAGCAGATCATAAACAAGTTTTATGGAACTATATAATTATAAGTAAATAAAGCTTTAAAAATTTAATGTAAATTGCATTATTTTATTAAATAGACAGGTCCATTTATTTATATGCATTACTATTTCTCAAGAACATATAATCAAACATGTGGCAAACATGATAATTAAACAAATATCTATGCAGCATTAATAGTGATGATAGGGGGAAAAGAACTAATACAAGTATTCGATAATTTTTATATTTTCGAGATTTCTGTCTATATCAATTGGTCATCTAGAGAATGTTTACGATTTTTTTTACAAACAGGAATACACTTAAGAGAGAGAGAGAAAGAGAGATAGAAAAAGAAAGAAAAAGAATGGGAGGGAGATGAAGAAAGCGGAGGATTTTTGTTATAGCCGTAACCAAAGTACAATATCAAAGTGAGCAGTTAACAAGGTTGAAAGACGTAAACATGAGGAAAAAGAGAGTGGGTTGGAGGTTGAAAGAAATTGAAACTGAAAGTATCAAAGACATGAAAGAGGTGGACACAAAAAAGTTACATGGAGTTGAAAAAGAGTTCACATGACCTTTCGCCATCGAGAGTGGATTACACAAAAAGAAATAAAGATACCAATTTGCAGACTACGAAGTGGGATGCAGATTCGCATTCTATAAAGTGGAAAAGTGTACCCTTAGGGGTGCAGACATTTGCTACAATAGCAGCACCCTACTCTGGGGTGCAAATGTGCCCCCTAGAAGGAGGAGATGTGCACCCTTAAGCTATGGTCACATCACCTAAAAGTAGCCTGCTCGGCGGCCGGGCAGCGTTATTTTGTTCCCACTTGAGCTCCGGACCCCCAGTATAAACTCATTTGCATACAGCCAATCAGAGCTCATCTTGTCAATAACAAGCTTTACGCGTGCAAAAGATGCGAAATTCAAAACAGTGCGAAGCTCTGGGCTTCACACACGTACACACAGCGCCTTGTCTACAGGGTGAGTCAGTAAAAATTTCTCACTTTTTAAAAGTTGTATTGTTTGAACTTTAACTATTTAATCAGGGGTTTCATGATATGTCTTGATAGAGTTATCCTCCCAGTACATTTAGGTACCATTTTCATTTGAATCCCTTCACGCATGACTGAACATCAGACAATACAAGACTGCCATATTTCACTTGCGCCAACTTACTGGGTCAGGAACAAAACAGTGCATTGAACAAAGACAGTCAGTCAGACAGGCAGACAGACACACACACACACACGCGCACGCACACACACACACACACACGCACACACACACACACACCCACACACACAGACAACACACAATAATTCGTCGTTGTTTTCACGAAGTGACGGTAGTGAGAAAAAAAATGCATTCACTTTGCGTTACGATTTTCCTCATAACGTCACTTCGTGAAAATAGTGACGAATTATTGTCTCATAATTCCCCCTTTTGTGATTAAGCTTTGATTTGTATCAAGATCCCTGAATGTTTAAGTGGCATTTCCCTGACAATCTTTCCCTTTAGTACACATTCACTACCACCATCATTATTATCATCACCATTGTCATCATCTTAATCTTAGTCATCATCATCATCATCATCATCATCATGAAGTGCACATGAATCCTCTCGACTTCTTCTTGGTGGGGGCACTTGAAGTCAAGGAACTTCAGCAGCCCACCTGTGAACATCGAGGAGCTTCGGAGAAGAATCGTGGACGAGACAGACGTGGTACGACAAGATGGGACCGATGGGGACATGATCCGGCGAGCTTTGCAAGGAATTAATGCTTCACCGTGCACAACTGTGCATCAGGAAGAATGGCGGCCATGTCGAGGATTGAGTACGGAGGATGGAGAACTTTGGGGAAACAGATTCATTGCTGTACCACAATAAAATACCTCAACAAATACAAAAATCGTTTGTGTTTTTATTCACCGACGTTTGCGGTATTTGTGTGTGAGTGTGTGCCTGTGTGCGTGTGCGCGTGTGTGTGCAAGTGCATGTGTTTGTGTGCGTGTTTGTGTGTTTGTGCGTATGTATGTCTGGCTGTCTGTCTGACTGTGTTTGTTCAATGTACTGTTTTATTCCTCACCCAGTAAGTTGGCGCAAGTGAAATCTGGCAGTCTTGTAAAGATTGTCTGATGTTCAGTCATGCCCGACGACAGTGCATTGCATCATGGACCTCCTAGGAATTGCATACAGGTAGAATCGAATATCATATTGCTAAATTATCCCCATCACAACATCTCCGCCCCAAAGTCTTAGGCCGTGATGATCACAATCATTGTTTAGACATTATCCATGTTCTTAATTTGTTTTATTATTTGGATATTATTTGTGGATATGATCGACTTTGGCGAATTTGTTATTTATATTGTATAATTAATGAACCAAGCGGAAGGGGAAAATGGTCTCGTTCACATGATCAAATCGCTTGTTTGCATAAGCGCAGTTTCCTCGAATGACCCCATTGAAAACACATCCATACCAAGAGGATATCATCGACCGTCAGGACAGTGACCGGGCAACATATCTCATACATTGAAAGATATCTGATTAAACTAAATAATATCGCGACATGCATTAGAAAATCGAACATTACATTCAATTTTGTTTTTATTGATTTCATTTCAATTCAGTTCAAGTCAATCAATTTTGGTCGTATTAAACATTCTGAAGACTTTCAAACGTCGCTTTTACAATGAATACAAACAAATCACGAAACAAGCATAAGAATATCAATATTAACACGTAACATTTACAATATTCTAGTATAAAGTACATGTAGATATCCAACATTAAAATTACAAATATCATAATCAAAGAAAAATGTTTACACAGGGTGTGGAGCTCCAAGGTTAAGCAAATGTTTGACGATTTGTGAGCATTAAGCTAATCCAATATATTAATAAAAATCGACATAAAAGCATTCAGCGTAATTTAAAAAAAAAAGGAAGCCCATATTCAAGCCTCAATATTCTCAACACAAGTAGAATCGCAGAGACATAATATTATGATAGCTAGAAACGTCTTGATTCTTTAGGTTTCCTATACAAACTTGACATAGATGACTGACAACCAACATTACACAGCACATAGCAACAACATAAGAAAGAAAAAAACAAAAAAACCAAACGAAACAATAACAAAAGAAACAAACAAAAGCATACAAATATCTAAATCATGTTAAACCAAACATGAGTTAAATGTCATTATGATTAAAATGTTAAAATAAAAAAATAAAAAAATAAAAGTATAATGGATCCGGTAACTTTGTCTCAGATTCTGAAACAAAATCCTGGATTTAGCACATGCTGCAATAATAATTATAAACCTTTAGGTCAGTCAGGAATCACATTACTTTTACAAGCCGATCTTCTGTCTGATTATCAAGATATTTATGATCGTAATTAAACATTTTGAAAACCGTTTGCCAAACAGTTGTCGTAACACTACAGTTTATTGGGGGAAAACGAGTATGGTAAAACCGGTCACTCAAAGATTGTTACTTTTTTGAGGCACTTCTTGATCATTTTGAAGCGCAATTTTTTTAGGGGTTCAGTATTACACCATATCACAGACACTGATATCACGTAGGGCCATGCATTTCAGATTTAACATTGTTAAACGATGCCTTTAACGGAATTTGGGGTTCACCATCCATTTCATTTAAGTCTTAGGCATAACAAGATTGAATATAATTTAAAAAAAGAAATAGAGCCTATTAATTAATATCTTTCGATAAATATATCGTGTTTCGTTTGTGAAGACATGTAAGTCTGAATCTAGGTTTCCATTTTCATGATTTTTGTGATTCACACTGTAGTTCTTAATCATAAATGTTGAATTTTATATATGACATAAACTTTATGAGCACCAATCTGTAATGAAGATTTAGTTGATAGGCACAATATTTTCAGAAGGGTGATGTAAGACCAGAATAACACATATTTGGATACATATGTTTTTACGCATAAACATGTCTAAACTTACTTTGGTTTGATAACGTTATCGCATAAATAGTTTTATATAGTTTTTTTAAAATGGCGATTAACAGGGTGACCCGCATGTGGATCGCATGTTGGCTTCTTACATCAATGATAAAACAAAATCAAACACATTTCCTCAAATGATACAACACTACCGGCTATATGAATAAAAGACTCAAACTTTTTTGCTTGCTTGCTTGCTCGCTTCGCTCCCTTGCAAAATAATACACAGAATAACCTGTTACTTTATCTCACTACGTATGATTTTAAATGCTTGACAAAATTTCTTAGCAGTTTGTTCGTAACTTGAGACAATTTTTTTGAATTTAAATATAATGAGCACTTAAATATATACATGGCTACAAAAATGGCAATAATGTACAATAGGAGTATAATCCTAATTATGTTTTTCTTTAAAAAAAAGATTACTTTAATACTCCATCGTAACTACTCTTGTAACTTATCGTTGAATAGAAATCTACAATATTTAGAGTTTCTTTGATTAAAAGTTGGGCTAGAAATAAGATTTATCGTAAACAAGGTTAAATGGGTCTTGACTATACATTTCTTCTCCATATCATGCTCTGTATTAGATCAGAATTTAGCAACAGATAAAAAACTCATTCTGATATGACGCCGCAAACCGTCGTGAAAATTACCTCCGCGGTTTTTTAAGATGTAAATGAATAGCAACTGCGCACAACAAAGGTACTATGCGTGTAGACTAAGTTCTGCATACACAAGAAGAAGAAGAAAAAACTAAATGTGAAGCTTTTACTCTGCACGTCATTATTAAATCAAAAACACATGCCGCTAAATATCTTGACAAGGTTTAACGTAAATCCCCCATTACTTCGTTATAAGATGGGGGCGGTTTATCATCATGAGCTGATGGGTACCGATTGATAACGGTTTGAGCCGGTGGGAGCTGGTTGAGGGAGAGTTGAGCCGGTGGGAGCTGGTTGAGAGCGAGTTGAGCCACTGGGAAGTGGTTAACAGCGGTTTGCTCCGGTGTGGAAAGAATGGAAGCGGCTTGTCTATGAGCCGATGTGTACTGGTATGCACGTCATTATTAAATCAAAAACACACGCCGCTAAATATCTTGACAAGGCTTAACGTAAATCCCCCATTACTTCGTTATAAGATGGCGGCGGTTTATCATCATGAGCTGATGGGTACCGATTGATAGCGGTTTGAGCCGGTAGGAGCTGTTTGAGAGAGAGTTGAGCCGGTGGGAGCTGGTTGAGAGCGAGTTGAGCCACTGGGAAGTGGTTAACAGCGGTTTGCTCCGGTGTGGAAAGAATGAAAGCGGCTTGTCTATGAGCCGACGTGTACTGGTATGAGCCTGTTTGGACCTGTTGAATGGATCCCGTCTGTTGTCGATATGAGTACTCGTATGTCGGGAGGCGACCTGGTCCATGGCTAATTGAAGGTTGTACTTCCAGTGTAAATGCGGTGTTTGAGGCATTGGCATTAAAGTTTGTAGCATCAGTTGTTGCACGACTAGGATGCCACGACCCCGTACGTTTATGTCTGACATAGCAACACCAGGTGCAACTAAGGATCAAAACGACGACTCCAGTAACTACAACTCCTATTCCTGCATTCAACTCGATTCGACTTTGTATTTTTACTTCTGGAAAACTTTTATAAAAGTGGTCTGATAAACTCCCTATCAATGCTCCCATTCCTAGGGTTATTGTTCCACCAAATATCATGAAAATAGAAAGAACTATTAAAACATGTGAACAAGTATAGCAACGATATGAATTTGACCTATTTTGGGGGTGTTCATCCATATTGACAATGCTTGTTTTTGGCAGATAATGAGCCGTCGTTCTAGCTGATGACACGGTCTGTGTACTTGATCGCAGCGTTAGGAAGAAGTTGACTTCTCTACTCATTAGAAATAGAAGCCGATTTCTTTAAATCCTGAAACATAAACAAAAAAGGGTTTTAAAAGTTTTACAGTCCAGTCGAATAGTCACTCGACTGTAGATCACAATGTACCGGGTTTGAATCCCTGCGCGAAACTAATGTACTTTGGCAAGGCATTAATCTCCATTTGTCCCTCTACACCCAGATGTAGAGGAGTAAGCCTACTTGGTTATGCTTGAGCGCTAGTTAGTGTGGCGGCTCTCTTTTAACATGGGTAATTATGACGAAGCACCACAAGCGTCAAAGTACCTGTAGCGGATAGTATCATTATCATAATTCTCATTTTAATTTTTTTTTTTGGATGAGTGGTAACATGGTCATACTTTCGAGCCAAGTCACGAGCTTGTTATGCTTGTTTTTTCGTTTTTATGTTCTTGTTTGTTTCTCTATGTTCGATGCTTTAACCTAAATCCGTCTATGTAATAAAGGGACATTACCATTCATGGTAGATATTCTATTATTGCCAATTTGTTTTCTATTACCCAAATTTTAAACAAAATCAGAATCGACTATGTACAGAATTCACTCCAAAAAATGTTAACGCTCTCCCAAAATTATTGAATTGACGACGATAATTGCCACTGTTTTCTGACTGATCATATCATGATCTGAATAGTCCAATACCATTTTATCAGATATAAACTTGCCAATACAATCAATTTCTTTATAAATTGTCTGGAAATTCCCCTTGAGGCCAACATTGCCTCCTAAAAATGAGTGCGATGTAAATCATACTTACGTCATGCAACAATTCTCATCACCACACTGTCTTGGAGCTTACATGGAGTGAAACGATCCGATAATGCATCCGCGCTCTCAGTCCCTATACCAGAAATCGTATATCGACCCTAACTGGGTCTAAGCACGAATGATCAGCCGTTTATCTAGGTAGGCACTGTCGTTAGATTCGAACGTGTTGTATTGATTTTTCAATGAAGGTAGACAAATCTGCTAAATAAATATCGAACTACACGGGAGTGAACAGTCTGACGATAAAGCAGATCATAAACTATTTTTTATGTATTTTTTAAAATATATATTTAAATAAAGCTTTAACAACTCAATGTAAATTGTGTTATTTTATTGAATATGCAGGCTGTTGTTCAAGGTCCATTTATTTATATGGATTCGTTTTTGTCAAGAACATATAAATAAACATGTGGCAAACATGATAATTTTATTTAAAATCTATGCAACGTTAATAGCGATGATAGGGGGAAATATGTAGTACAAGTTTATTAATAATTTGTAATATATACGTTTTTTGTGCTAAACTAAGTGATTTCGGTCCGTATTAATCTAGAGTACTTGTTTTTTTTTTCCAGACAGATTTATATACTTGAGAGAGAGAGAGAGAGAGAGACAGAGAGACAGAGAGAGAGAAGGGGGGGGGGGGAGAAAGGGAGGGAGATGAAGGCAAGGGGAGTAGGGTTTTCCAGTAATCAACATACAATAACATAGTAAGCAGGTGACATGGTTGAAAGAAGTAAAAAGGGGTAAAGGACAGAAGAGATGGAAAGAGAGAGAGAGAGAGGGGAGAGAGATAAGAGAGAGAGAGAGAGACAGAGAGAGAAAGAGACAGACAGAGAGAGAGAGAGAGAGAGAGAACGCTTGCAATGGGATGGAGGTCGACAGAAAATGAAACTGAAAGTATCAAAGAAATGTAATGGGTGGACACTTAATGATACAAGGAGTTCACAGAGAATTCACATGATTTTTCGACATCGAGAATGGAGTATATGTCAAAAGACCTGATTTTTTTAACGTTAGGGTTTGTTTTCGGTCTGAATCTAATCTTTATCATCAATAAGTTCGTTAATGATGCCAAACGTTTATGAATGTGTTGACACAAACGTAGATAAGCTAGAAGTCTTTTATTCCCAGAACTGACAAAGCCCAACAGCCAAGGAATATTGTGAGTTTTATTAAGTCCCCAAACATCACAAGTCTTATTGCCAAGTCCCCTCCTTTTATAAAATCGCATCAATATAAAATAGAATAATATAGAACTATTGAAAGAACAGACTACATGGAGTTCTTTAAACAAAACAAAACTATTAACAAAAGAAAAAAGAAGAACAATATAACAAGTACAAATCCTTGTCAGCTATTAATGTCGCCATCCATTTAATGTATCCTCGGCCAGGTGGCAGTGCATTGCATACACGTAATATCGAATATCATAATGGCTTAATTATTTCGGCTACAACATACTCGTATTTTGGTCATTTCTTCACCAGCATATTTAACCAGTCTCTCATCATCGCGATATCTTTCATTACCCCCATCTCAATATATTTCCCGATAACAGTTCCCCATCCCACGTGTATCTTCTTAAACATGTAAAATAAACCCTCTAACTGTTCTGTCTTTACATTTGTATAAGCCATCTTAAAAGTGCGGCCACAATTTAATGACATCACGAGTCTTTGGCGCAGTTCTACGTCAAGTAAATATTTCCTCGTGTGCAGCAGGCAAAACGTAGTTCTTTGTGCCACTTAACTCCATTTATTCCAGTATCCACCAAGTTTTTAATACCAAGGATGACCATATTTCAAATGGCAATAATAGTATAAATATAATGATTGCTATGAGAGGGATAGTTGTTTTTATAGGCTCAAGGAGCCGTTACATCCTGTTATCAGCCTGAGGCGTATAAAAGACTGCTTTAATATTCAAGACCTGGCTGTTGGCACTCGGGGACGTTGCATAAATGGGAGGATGTGCAGTTCCCTTGAGCCTATAAAACAGCCAGGCCTTTTGAAGCACTCGATATCTTTATTATTATTTGTATATTATCTGTGGATATATATGCTCTCAATAGCTCTCTATATTCTTCCTTCTTATTTCAGTTTCCCTCCCCTGATGATCCTCAAGACTCACCGTGAATCGCCCACGCTCTCATTCACATGATCATATCGCATATGGCTCCGGTTGTCTCATTTTCGTTCGCTGGATCACTGCAGCACAAACATAGCTCGTTCGACGTCACTACCAAACTAGCCAATCAGCTGTCAATGACGTCATGTTGAATGCGGCGGCAATTATATTTTGTGGAATTATCGAGAAATAGACTATTTCTAATTACAAACTAGTTTTATTACCGGGTACCGGGTGTATGCCATTGGTTGTGATGTGTTCGCGCGCTATAAGTACAGGCCACCGCGCCGTCGGGTGTATTATCGTACTGATGTAGGTGCAAAACTATATGGCTACCACGCCCATTTCCCTCTCTTATTATGCCTTTCTGAACACTCCTTTCCTTCTCAATACAATAACTTTCACCTGCCTAAGGTATTCAAACCATACCGCCTCGCCACTTCCATTACGTAATCATTGAAAGGATCCGCATATACAACATTTTCCTGCTATACGTTGTACCGCAGGAAAATACAAATCTTCCTGGTATACCTTACAGTCCAAACGATAAATATGCGCCTTAAACGAAGCAGGCCACAATCGGTGCAGCAGATGACACTTGATAGTAATTTTGTATATGAGATTGCTTTGCTAAATATAAATTACTTTGTAATATCAACTTAAATTTCTTTTACATATCTTTAAACCATCATTAATATTTAATAATTCATGAGTGAGTAAAATAAACATACCAAAGTATATAATGATGTGTAATACTTGGTGGCAATTAGGGGAGTTTGACGTGATGACCGATTGCACCCCTCTGTTAATAACCGAATAGTCCATGATGTTTAATGAATATCCATGTTTACCTCGGAAAAATGTTTGCTTTTACTAAATGGAAAAATTACGGTGGGGGATTGGATGAAATGGACATAATGAACCAAGCAGAAGTGATCTATGATAATTCATGCTTCTTATCCTTCGTGTGTCAAAGTTCGACTTTTTTCACATGTGTATTATAGGCAATGGCGAGCTTGCAACCTATTTTGAAAAATTACGGTGGGTGAACTTTCAAAAGTTAATGAGACATGAGAGCTCCAATGAAAGAGCTAGTGATAGCGTACGTCGGGGTGGATGTGCTTTTCGTTTAAACAAAAAAAAAATGAATTTTTAACGATTTTTTTTTTTAAACGTCCATAGGCTAACATGTTAGGCTGCTGACTCTGACGATAGGGGGCGTTGTGAAATGAGACTAAACGGAGCAATATGCTTGTTTGCATAACGCAGTTTCCTCGAAGGACCCAATTGAAAACTCATTCATGCCAAGAGGATATCATCGACCGTTTAGTCAGTGACCCAGCAACATAACATTGAAAGATATCTGACTATAATAATTAAATAATATTGCAACATGAATTAGAAAATCGAACATTACATTCAATTTCTTTTTTATTGATTTCATTTCAATTCAGTTCAATTCAATCAATTTTGTACGTATTAAACATTCTGAAGACTATTAAACGTCACTTTTACAATGAATACAAAAGTCATGAAAGAAGCATATGAATAGCTACATTAACACATACCTTTACAATAGTATAGTGTAAAGTACATGTAGATATCCAACATTAACATTACAAATATAATAATAAAAAAAAAAGTTGCACAGGCAGTGGGGCTCCAAGGTTAAGCAAATGTTGACGGTTTGTTAGCATTTAGATATTAGCAATATATCAATAAAAATCAACGTAAAAGCCTACAGCGTAAGTACAAAACAAATAAACGGGAAACTCATATTCAAGCCCTAATATCCTGACGTAAGTAGAATTGCGAAGACATAATATCATGATAGCTAGAAACGTCTTGATGCTATAAGTTGCTTACAACAAATCACATGGATAACTGACAACCAACCATTACACAAAAACAAAGCAAAAAAACATACACAGGAATAAAATAACCCAAAAGAAACAAAACAAACTATAACAAGTAGTAGTAGAATGGTTTTATTAGAACAACAGCAAAATGGTAGCCCAAAAGCTAAATTACATTGCAAGTTTTACAAGCTCAGTCTTAACAATTATTTCAACAAAACTTAGATACAGACAAGCAGGCGCGTACGCAGGATTTTTTCAAGGGGGGGGGGGGGTTAACATTTATAAATGGGGCCGAAAATTTCGCAACGCCTCAGCCAGCCGCTGAATAAGCGGGGGGGGGGGGGGGGGGTGGGGGGGGGGGTCACTTTTTTTTGTTTTTGTTGTTGGTCCCAAAAGAATCGCAACGACTAAGCCGACCGCTGAATAAGCGGGGGGGGGGGGGGGGGGGGGGGGGGGGGGGGGGGGGGGGGGGGGAAGACCTTACCCTTTTTTTTTGGTCTCGAAATTTAAAAAATAGACATTTTGCTCCGTTTGGGGGGGGGGGGGAGGTAAGGTGTGCTTTTTTAGGTCAGTCATGGGAATATTTTTTTTTTTATAAATTAAAAAAAAAAAAAAAAAATTTAAAGGGGGGGGGGTTAGGGGGGTTTAGGGGGTTATGGGGGGGGGGTTTATACACAAAAAATACCGAAGGGGGGGTCTTAACCCCCCCCCCCCCCCAAACACCCCACTGTGTACGCGCCTGTAGACAAGTACAAATAATACACAGTAAAAATGACCATAACTTATTACATATTTCATAACAAATTAATGTTTAAATAAAACATCGTCTCTAAACACGAATGATTTAAATGCGTGCGAGTACATTAAAGTTGAATGAAGATCACGTAAACGAATTCGGGGTTCACCATCCATTTTATTCAATTCCTGGGCATAACAAGATTGAAAATGATTTTGTAAACAAATATTACTGTTCAGCTGTCTGTAGCCAGATTTAATTAAACAAAAATATGATTAACCCAAAATTAGAGCCTTTTAATCAACATTTTTAACTCAATATATCGTGTATTGCTTGTAAAGACATTTAAGGTTGAATCTACGTTTCCATTTTCTTGATTTTGTGATTCTTACTGTATTTCTTAATCATAAATGTTAAATTTTATATATGACATAAGGCGTCATTGAGAACGCCCGTAGATTTGGCACAAAACCGTTCTGGATTTCAGTACCTCAGCGGTCATCCCGCTGTTAGTAGCTTCTCGATTTTGCACACGAACCGCAGAATCTCCGTCCGCAATGAGCTTGCGAAATACCCCTAATGTTTGTCGAACTGGCAACAACTAATGTACGCAGTTTGGATTCTGTCTATTGAAATACTATTATTCTTATCAGGTGAATGACATAGTTTGTATCGAGGCACTTCACAAAGAAGTATGCAATGACAATGACAATGACAATTTATTCTCATGTCACCCACATTGGGGTATTGGAGAAGTTTACAATCAGTTTGAATTTGTCAATTTAACACTGTGAAATATACAATACAAATAGAATTAATGTTAATCCATACAAGATAACACTATCGACAATAGTGAGAAAAATTATGATGATAATGATAATAACAATATTGATGATGATAATGATAATAATAATAAAAAAACAAAACGATAATATTAATTAAAACTATAATTAATGACGAAATTAATGGAAGCAATTGAAAAAGAAATTCACTGGCACCAGTAAATTGATATCTGAATTAATGAATTACTGAAAATATTCTTGATATCAATTTATGCATTCTTGATATCAATTTATGCATTAAACTTGGTTACATCACGGAAATTGCCTATTGGCATTGCAAATGCGATACCTCCGTACTATACGTACGCGTTCACCAACAAAAAGCTAAACCGCCTATTGTAACGAGGGCGGTCTGTGTGCGACGACCGTAACCCTGAGTGCTCTGCGTCGTAGAAGGTCTGTCCGTCGCTGATTATTAAATAAAAAACACACGCCGCAGAACATCTTAACAAGGTTAACGCAAAACCTCCATTACTTCGTTATACGATGGTGGCGGTTGATCAGCATGAGCTGATGCTAACCGGTTGGTAGCGGTTTGAGCCGGTGGGAGCTGGTTGAGAGCGAGTTGAGCCACTGGGAAGTGGTTAACAGCAGTTTGCTCCGGTGTGGACAGAATGAAAGCGGCTTGAGCCGATGTGTACTGGTTTGTACCGGTTTGGACCTGTTGAATGGATCCCGCCTGCAGTTGATATGAGTGCTCGTATATCGGGAGGCGACTTGGTCCATGGATAATTGGAGATTGTACTCCCAGGGTAAATGCGGTGTTTGAGGCATTATAACTTGAAGGCCGAGTTGATGCAACTCTAGGATTCCACGACCTCGAAAATGTATGTTGTACATAGCAACACGAGGTGATACTAAGGATCAGTACGGCGATTCCAGTAATTAAAATTCCAATTCCTGCATTCTTCGGCGTCTGAAAAGCTCCCAAAAGTACGCTCTCTGCTCCCAACAATATCAATAAACACGATAAAACAATTACAGCCATTGAACAAATGTAGCAACGCTTCGAACATTTCATATGTTGGGGGTGGTCATCCATATTGCAGCAGTTGTACCAGCTGATGACACGGTCTGTGTGTGCTTGGTCGTGGTATTAGGAAGAGGTCGACTTCTCCATTCATAAGAAATTGAAGCCGATTTTTTAAAATCCTGAAACATGCAACAACAAAAAAGAGTTGTAAATGTTTTATAGTTTTTTCGAAAAAGTTACCCGACTGTAGATCACAATTAAGTGCCATGAGTGTCACAGTACAATAGCAGATACTATCATTATCATAACCCTCATAATGATTAATACCAACTATTTGGATTAGTGGTAACAGGATCGTACTTTTGAGCCAAGTCACGAGCTTATTATGCTTGTTTTCGTGATTTTGTTATGATTTTGTTCGGTGGAAAATTGTGCCTACAACATTGGTGGTTAAATCTAAATCAGTCTAAACTGAGACTACTATTTATGCTAGAAATTAATGTCAATTTGTCTTCTATTACTCAAAGTGTAAAATAAATTGGACACGATTATGTACAGAATTTACTCCCAAATATTGGAGACACTGATTGATCTATACTTAACAACTGACCTTGATTAGGACTGCAAGTATATTGCGTTTTTTGGAAAAGTGGAAAATGGCTTTAATAGACAGTAACCAGGGGTAACATACTACGCTAGATCTTATCCGAGGAAATTGATACTGAGGATAGATGCCTTACCAAAAGGACGCATCTGAACAGTCCAATACCATTTTTTCAGATATGAACTTGCCTACATAATCAAACTCTCTATACATTGTCTGGAATTTCCCCTTTAGGCCAACATCGCCTCCTCAATACCAGTGCGATGCAAATCATACTTACCTCGTGCAACAATTCTCATCACCACACTTGTATTCTTCGTGCAGTGCATCCACGCTCTCAGTCCCTATACCAGAAATCGTATATTGACCCTAACTGGGACAAATCACGTATGATAAGGTTTGTATCAATAGAGTATAGGTAGGCACTAGCGTTAGATTCGAACATTTTATATTTGATTTTCAATAAAGGCAGGAACATTTGCTGAACAAGATCTAACTATTCGGAGGCGAAACATTAGGGTAAACAGTCTGACGATAAAGCACATCATAAATTATGTTTTTATGTAGCTTTATATATTATGTAAATAAAGCTTTAACAACTCAATGTAAATGGTGTTATTTTATTGAATATGCAGGCTGTGGTTCAAGGTCCATTTATTTATATGCATTACTATTTGTCAAGAACATATAATCAAACACGTGGCAAACATGGTCATTAAAAAAGATCTATGCAGCGTCAATAGTAATGATAGGGGGAAATAAGTAATACAAGTTGTTCAATCATTTTTATATTTACGTTCATTAGTGCTAAAGTGAGCGATTTGTGTCCATATTAATTAGTCATCTAGAATATTTGTAAGAAATCTTTTCCAGACGGGGATAGACTTCTCCTCTTGCGTTTATGTTTTTTTCGCCTGGATCATTTAAATTCATGAATGTAGTACATTACTTCTACGTTTCATTAATTTAATTTCTTAATCACGTTTATTTTTCTTGCGATGGTAATCGTTTTCTAGTACAATTATTGATTATTTAAAGTTATTTTGAGAAAGAGGGATAGGGAGAGAGAGCGAGAGAGAGAGAGGGAGAGAGAAAGAGAGGGAGAGAGAGAGAGAGAGAAAGATTAAAAACGGCGGTGGAGGGGAGAGGGGAGAAGAATGGAGGAGATATGGGGTTTTCAATAACCAACATACAATAACATAGTGAGCAGCTGGCATGGTTGAAAGACGAAAAAAGGAGGGAAAGGAGAGATGCGAAAGAATGAGAGAGAAGAGAGAAAGAGAGAGAGAGAGAGAGAGAGAGAGAGATAAGGAGAAAGAGAGAAGGGGAGGGAGGGCGGGGAGAGGTCGGGAGGGAAAGAGAGAGGCCACGAGCGCGGTGATAATATTTGAGACAGAGAAACCCAGACAGAGACTTACCATTTCTTTAAGATAACATTACTAATTGATAACTGATAATTTGCCTAACTAAAATAATCATAGTAAAGGGGGATAATCATGAACATCAAGCGCTAGGGTACATTAAATTTGTTTCGTGAAAATGAATTGATAATGAAGGGGCTCACCGTGCTTGTTTACTAATATTTCAAAAGTAAACAATACGAAGCTACTCGACGTTCTACGAACCATTACGGACAAAAGCGCACCGCACTGAATAGAGAAGTCTATCAAATTATCGATTTTGCCATGGATCAATGGATTATCTTTTGAACGGTCCGTAAACAACAGGCAGTTACTCATCTTCTAAATGAGGGTTATATTGTAACGTGTACATCCCAACCCTGTTAGAGTGTTGTGACTGCCTTGTTATTGCAACACATCAAGGGACTGATAAATCGCCATAAAGCCATGCCAAAGGATGAACCCGTATTGACGCCTTTGCTTCGAGGTAAGTTGAAAGTTTCCGAAGTATAGAGTATTACATTTTGTCTATTTTATTACACTATTTGCACTATGGCATATCTCCTTCACCGACAAACTGTGTCAACACACTCCCTTCCAATTCCCAGCACTTTTCTTTTCCATATTATGGCAACATACCAAAATGACATATTGTGTCTTCCTCATCATTATAGTGAACATTGATTTTTTAATGCCAAATATTTCAAAGTAGATAAATAAGGATTATAAAGCATTTTCTACGTTTCTTCCATGATTTTTACTGTAAATAAAGACCATCATTATAGCACGCTCTAATAATCCTTCCATCACATTTTGAACTATGAAATTGTTCTCTTTGATCAAAAGTACGTGTTTGTAAACAGAAATTAAGGTCACCTGGAGGGCGTTATTTAGTCGTGATGCATTTGTTCTGTTTTCGAAAATGAAAATTACAATTCGCTGGACTTGACACTATTTAGGTTATAACGGTTACGAAATGCTGTGGGATATTTATTTCTTTCTGCAAATTCCTTATTACAAGTCACTGACTGAAAGTTGTGGATCGCTAATCTAGACTTAAAAATTGAGCTTAATACCACTGCGGCGCTTAACAGACAGTACTGCCCAAAAGTTTAATATCAGCCTGCATTGAAAAAAATTTGTCTTGGTTCATTTAGTAACGTTACGAGCAAGATCATTACCCAAGGTTATCCGATTTTAGAATATTGCATGTGATTATTAAAGATAAACTCCAGTTCTGGTAAAAAAAAATAAAAAATAAAAAATAAATTCACAGAATCAAACGAAACTTACACTGAATGTTCAAGATTACAAACAAATGACATGTGCCAAATAATTTTGGAAGAAAATGTATACTGGCTGAGTAATGAGCATAGAAAGACAAGGAAATCAATTAGGTAGTAATAGCCCCGACACCATGTGTGTTGTCCCATATATAGCTTTCTGTGTACAGTGCTTGTTACTTTACCAAGATTTTGATGACTCCAGAACCTTGCAGCGCACACCAATACTTACATGCTACATGATCAAATGTTTCTGATCCACACCTTTTCGTTCACAATGCAATCGCATTACCAGTACTAAAGTTTATTTTTAATGTCTTAAAGACACATAGTAGTGGGCTCTCATGGGGAATTCGACACCATTCGGGTGTTTACCCAATAAAAGGTGTTGCCAACAACCAGGAGTAGCCTTCAGTTTTATGATATCAACATGCCTAATGTAATGCTCTGCAAATTTCACCAATCGCCACATATGGAAAAGTCAGCAACTTACACTTCCCCCACCCGAAGTCTCTCCAAGAGACTAGAGAGAAGGGGGATTTCTTGATGGGACCATGATTTGCTGTGTTTGAAGGGATTGAGTAACTTTGTCTCAGATTCTGACACAAAATCCTGGATTAGCTCATGCTGCAATGATAATTATAAACCTTTAGGTCAGTCAGGAACTCCATAACCTTTACTAGACGATTGCCTGACTGATTATCAAGATATTTATGGTTTTAAATTGAAATGGTGTTTATAACACCACAGTCTCTTGGGGGAAATGACTATGGTAAAACCGGTCACTCACAGATTTTTTTAAATATATATATATATTTTTTAAAATTTTTGTTTTACTTCTTTGAGGCACTTCGTGCACGTTTTGAAGCGCAATGTTTTTTAAGGCTTCAATATTACACCATATCACAGACACTGATACTGATAGCACGTAGGGCCATGCATCTAAGATTTAACATTGTTAAATGATGCCTTTAATGGTATTTTAACCAAGTCTAGTGTCACCGAGCTATGACCTACTGCACATGGAAACTGTACACCATCTACCTTTAATTTCCATGTAGGAGGTGTAAACTAGTCCATTTGGAGATCACGAATCGAACCATCCCACGATGGCCAAGGCCGTCGAACACGGAATCAAGAAGGTCAACGAGATCTACGACCAGGGTGACCTCATGTGCGAACTCAACAGGACAAACATCCTGACCCGACAAACCGACGACGGAGGTCAAGCCTATGGCAAGATCAACGTCGTCAAAGGAATGCAATGGCACCCCATCAAGATCCCCCAGGACGTTCTGCTGGAGAAGTGCAAGTTGCTTGGGTCGGATCAGATCGTTGGTGTGGTCTCCGGGAAGAGACTGAGCGTATACGACATACATGGACACCACGTGCGGCTGATAGACGTCAAGAAGAAAGGTCGAGTAAAGACTGTTGAGAACATTAATGCCCTTGCAGTGATCACGGACAAGATCCTTGTCGCAGAATCGCAGCGTTACAACAATCTTATCCATGTGGTGGAGTACCCTACAGGGGAGGCTGTTATGTCACTGTCCATTGACCAGAAGATCACTGGAATCATTCCTATAAAAACGGGTCTAGTTCTTGTAAGGTAAGAATCAGCAGTTTATACATTTTTAGTTGATTTATTACAAAGATAAACATGAAGAGCAACAGTCAGATAAAATTAACATACTCTATCAAGAAGGGATAAGATTGGACTGCTATTATAGTCAGTTTACAGATCACTGGAATCATTCCTATAAAAACGGGTCTAGTTCTTGTAAGGTAAGAATCAGCAGTTTATACATTTTTAGTTGATTTATTACAAAGATAAACATGAAGAGCAACAGTCAGATAAAATTAACATACTCTATCAAGAAGGGATAAGATTGGACTGCTATTATAGTCAGTTTACAGATCACTGGAATCATTCCTATAAAAACGGGTCTAGTTCTTGTAAGGTAAGAATCAGCAGTTTATACATTTTTAGTTGATTTATTACAAAGATAAACATATGAACAGCAACAGTCAGATAAAATAAACATACTCTATCAAGAAGGGATAAGATTGGACTGCTATTATAGTCAGTTTGCAGGCAACGGAACACGGATATTTGTCATGTTTGTTTCGTAACATACTGGTTGATGAAGGATTTGTAATAATTATATAATCATGCTTCCATAGAACTTCAACCTGAAGGTTTCCCATCTGTTATATATCTCAAAAGGGCTATTTCCTAATGAAAGCGAGCGATCCACCACGTTCTCTGGTAACCTTTGCTATGGGTTTGTTATTTTTCTTTTTAAAGCAGAGACTATAATGTTTATAGCATAGGTTGCAATTAGATTTTAGGTAAGATCTCGTGTTGGTTCAAGGAATTAGGTTAGGAATTCGATTAAACCGCGGAGTGATTTTTGCCCCAAACAGCAAGCTACAATCTCTAATAACCACCACCACCCCCCCCCCATTTCGGCATGACCTATCAAGTTTCAGCTAGATCACTCAAAAACCACATAACAAGTTTTAAAACCGAAAATTAAAAGCTTCATCAATTGCACCAAGTAAAGTTGCACCAAGGGCAGTACATCCCCATGTGTCATTTACCTATTGTTCGTGCACCCAACGAGATGTCTCCGGTTTTCATTATAAAAGAACAAAAGAGAAGATCCAGGCTGTCGACTATGCACATTATCCCCGTGTGGACACTACTGAGGTCATCACCTACGGTCGGACCCTGGTCAACATGTGTGTCAAAGGAGGAAACGACGAGCTCTATGTCATGTTCGTCAAGGGAGTCACGTCGAAGGTATTTTAAAAGAAACAAGTGTCTGTGAAATTTTACGAGAGAATTTACTACAAAAATCATTTAAAAGATTTTATTGGCAAATGTGTAGCTGTGTTCTTTCTTAAGATACATTATCTTCATCAGACAGCGTTAAAAAAAAGAAACACTGTATGATAAGGAAGACATACATAGCTATTTGTTTTAAAGTGTGTAGGGTGAGTTATTGCAATCTTGTCACATATATATTTGTTCACATAGTTTCTGATTTTAACGCCTCTTTATTTTAAATATTTATTATATTCTTGGTCCAATGGTCTCTCAAAATTTGTAAGGATGCATTAAAAACCACCACGGGTCTTTTTGCCTTTATATTTTAGTTGTTAGAAAGGTGAAAAGAGGTGGTCACATTATAATCTCATGCATCTCTGATTCACGAAAAAGAATCTACTCAAGCAACGTTGTACTTATTGCTTTAATTTCACGTTGCAGAAAACACAATTTCTCTCTTATTCCAAATAACTAACTTTGACTTTGTTATCCAAAGATTCTTGAGATCCACGTGCTTGATGATAAATACCAGGAGTTACACAGGACAAAGATCACTCATACCACCTCCATCTTGAGTTTGAGAGCGGTATATACATCACAGGGCCCAGGCTATCTCGTGATACAGATGGGAAGCACCATCTTGACTTTCAAATGTTCATTTGGACATCGGTGAGTATATCCATACTACTACTAGTACTACCACCACTTTTTTGGTACGAAAGGTAGAACGTACCAGACCAATAGGGACACCAAGAACCAACTAGGAAGAGAACATTTAGGCATGGAACGGCATGACAGAGTGTACTTGAATGGCAGAGAAAAGAGATGTGTGAAGAAAATGTTGCAATCAATCTCCAAGCTGGGAGAGGATACCTTGATAGATAGATATGTCTTCAAGCTCTTTTTGAACTGTTCTACTGTTGATGGTGATTTGAGATGATGTGGGAGCCTCATAATATGACATTCAGGGTGTCGATCAAACCACGAAGGCGGAGGGGGGGGGGGGGGGTAAGATGGGGTATCAACTTTTAGCATCTAACCGTAAGCAGCAGGCCTGCTGCAATTAATGTCAAACAAATCACATTATGTACTTTCTTTTTTTGTCTAATTTTCTTACAGGAAAGGTCTAGCTAAAGAGAGTGAATTGAAGAGCCCCACAAAAAAGAAATTCTACGCAGAGAGAAAGTTGCCACCCCCTCCCGCGTCCCCCAAGCCTGACACCGGAAAAGAAAACACGGGGGAGTCACATACTGAAAAGTAAACCATATAAACATAATTCATTAACTCAGTCACCTTTTATTCAGGCACCTTGAATAGTTAGGCTTTATCGCAGGGTATACACATATTAAATTGAAACAAAATAGAGCTGTAAAATGTTTGTACTTCTTTATAACGTTTTCTGACACCTCCTGTTCCCGACATTACGGTCACTTAAAACATATTAATACTTTTGTGAAGCATTAGTTAAGAATGATTTTTATATCGTATAGTCCTTGTTGTTAACCCATCGTCTTGTAAACTGCAATATTTGTATTAAAACAAAAAAATATATAATCAAGTTTTCAGAACATCAATCAATTTCTATTAATTGACGTTAAAATAAGTAAATTATCACTGGGCAATACAATTAGCGTAAATGATAATAATTCAACGATTTTAATGAAGTTCTCAGTAAGCACCATTATAATTGTTAGTTATACTGTTGACTATACTGAATTATCGTAGGTGTAAAACAGGGCAAACCCGTTTCAAGTAGAAAACGGGTTAAGTAACTCCAATCACACCTTTACAATTCCTTTTATATCAGAGACAAAGATGACGCAGAATCAACCGAGGCGGCACCGAATACACCAACGGCGAAAACGAAATCATTAGAGTTTGGGCCTGTCCTCTTCGATTCAAAAGCTATCAAGACGAATGAGAAAGAAAAGAGGTACGTAAAGTATGTATCATGGACCCCTTGAATACAAAGTGCTATATTTAGACCATGTTTTTCTAAAATGTCTTAACCATACCCAGAGTAATCTTTACATTCTGAGCGCAGCAATTTAGCTCCAACTATGCTATTATATATTTTTGTATGATTCACTTGCCGAATTTGACTTGTTTTCTTTTGCTAGTGATAATTTCATTTTGTTTTCTCTTCAAATTTTTCTTGAAGTCTTAATTATGAAAGAAGAGTCCTATTGATGAGACCGATAAACCTAACCCAAATTAAAGTAAAGAGGCTAAACAAAATTAAGACTGATAGTCTCTTTGATAGTTTAATTTGAATTAATGGCAGTCTCCTCTTTAACTAATTGTTCCACTCACAGCAAAACACCGGGAGATGCTGGTGCGTCTGAGAAGACAGAGTTTGGAAAAGAAAAGTCACATCCGGCAGAGAATCGAAAGCCAAATCCTTCGTCACCCAACCCCACGCGATCGAACAAACAGAATGTTACCACACCACAGACACCACATGAGAAACAGGAAGTGTCATCTACGCCGAAAGACACGATAAAAGGGTTAGTACCATTCTCTGTTTTAAGCGAACGCCACAGTAATTCATTACTGCATCTTACAAAAGCGGACACATTTTTTTTTTTTTTGGTCTCGAAATTTGATAATTTGACATTTTTTTTTCGTTGGGGGGGGGGAGGGGGGTAAGGTCACCTTATTTAGGTAAGCCGTGGGTCTAATTTTTTTTAATTTTTTAATTTTTTTTAAATAAAAAAAAAAAAAAAAACCAAAGGGGGGGGGGGGGGGTTTTTAGGTTTTTTTAGGGGGGTTTACAAACATAAAAATACCAAAGGGGGGGGTTTGAACCCCCAACCCCCCCCCCCCTGCGTACGACCCTGATTGCAACTGTAAAAATGACGAAGTAATGCATTACAATTTTTTTTTTTTTTTATTATTTTTTTTATTTTTTTTATTTTTTTTTTTACAGATTCCTATAAATCTCATTGTTACTTTCTTTGTGAAGTGGTTTACCCACTTGACTTTCAATTCTAGGGTTGATGGGTCGAGTCCCAGCCCTGCACTAACGTCCTTTGGCAAGATATTAATCAACATTTGCCACTCTCCACCCATGTGTGAGTGGGTACCTGGCACCTTGCTGGTGGTGATAATAACTCCAGGTCCCTGTTTCATAAAACTTGATATCAATAACATGTTACAAGCTACTGTTATAAGCTACTGAATCAAGGTATCTGATTGGCTGAGAGCAAATTTATCATAGAAATTAAGCATTTGTTATTGATAAAAAGTTTTATGAAACGGGCCCCAGGTCCGTCGAGAAATACAGCATCGAAGCTGATGAAGCTTCCCTGGTTAAAGAATTAATATTTGTTCTGTTAATATCAATTGTCCTCTCTTCCTCTGTCTTTCGTACTAGGAAACGAACGGTAGCAGGTGCTGCTCAGATAGGAGGCAAACCAGATAAAATTCAGAGGGACTCGAATGCAGCTTACGAGATGTCAGGTAGGCACGACTTTCTTTTAATTTAAAATTAATGACAAATGATGCTATCATGGTAGTATGATAAAATCTACATCATTATTGTGTATGACAAGTGTGGGCTTTTTCAACAATTTTAAAGCAATTTGAATCGTAAAAGGGAATTTCATTATGTTCAAAGTTAGATCATGAACATTCAGAGGTATATCAACATGATAAGTCTTAGATTTGAAATGTTAACAACTTGCCCACACTCATCAGGATAATATGTTAGCATTATATGGTGTTTTCAGGTATGTTTATAATTTGTTGGTGATGTAAAACAACATCATGCTAGAAAACACATAAATTGATGCTTTATGCTAAAAAGATGACCATTAATGTTTTATCCCGAAAGGTAAAGCCTACATAATAATAAACTGGATATAATATGTATATATTTCAAGATTACAAGTAAGGGTTTTAAAAACCGACCTAACATACAAAAATAATGTCTCCTTTCAGACGAGCCACACAATACATCATTCTTCGAATCTAGCTATATTGGTGAGGAAGGGGGTGTGATCAAAAGCAACAAATATGGGTTTTCCCTCCTCATCCCACCTGGCGCCATCGCAAAAGGCCAACGCAAAAGGATAGGCGTGGGACTATCACGTGAAGCGCCCGCCAGTGGCGCATCGGCGGGAGGAGTCAGCATCTCGCCCGTGATCTGCTCCGAGCCTTCGGGGCTAGAACTGGAGAAGCCGGCACGGATCAACCTCCAGCATTGCCTCAGCTCGTGGTCGAATGATACGCACGTCAACGTGCACGAACTGGTCGACGACGCCCAAAGACGCGACCGTGGAGTGAACGATAAAGGAGGTGCTCCTACACATCTTGTATTATTTTCTTGACCTAATATAGTAACATCATAAAATAAGTTATGAGATCTTTCTCATACAGTCGAGCTCCACTTAAGTCGTCGTCTGTATATATTACATCCGGGTCCATTCTATCACTACGTCAACAAAAATAATATTTAGGGGGGGGGGGGAGGCGTCATCGACCAGCTCTTTCACAGATGCATATCAATGTCTCAGAATTAGTTTGTTCTTGCTTTTTTTATTTTTGTATAGCCTAATTAATAATAATAATAATAAATGTCGCATTTGATAATTTTCTTAAGATTGTTCTTCATTTACATGGATACATTTTATTAAAGGCCCTGTCCATCTCTTAACTTAACATTGAACTTTTCTCTATTTCGTTGATTGGAGGGGGGGAGGGGGTTCTAAAAACCTGCACATATAAGTCGAAAATTAATATTTCTATCATTTTAGAGAACATGATCACCACATTGAAAAACATGAGCAATATTTTCCTTTCCCGCTTTATCACAATTATTGCCAATCCGCTGTAATTCAGCTCTAATCCTTTTAGAAAGTGATTTTTGGTGCAATAAATACAATTTTTCAATTTTAATTCAATCATCAGCAAAATGTTCGATCGGGAAGAACGGCGAGGTGACGCTCGATGTGACACGGCTAGGAAGGTACGCCTTGACGGCCATGGGCAGTCAGGTTTACAAGAAGCTGGTCTGCCGTCCGTTCATCCCCAAGAAAATGCCGACCACGAAGAAACCCATCATCAACGTCCTCATCTACGACCTCACCGACGGTATGAAGAAGGTAATGACATGATCATTTATCTTCTTGACGAAAGTTATATAAAGTACGGTTGCAAGAAAAAGAAAAAAAATGTTTGTATTCTGATATCAAACGGAAGTCTGATGATGAATGAGATTGATGATGGTGTTAACGATGACGAAGATAATAACGATTGTGACGCTGATGATGGTGATGATGATGGTGGTGGTGGTGATTGTGGTGGCGATGATTATGATGACGGTGATGATCATCATGGTTATGATAAAGGTGAGGATTATGATGCTTATAATGATTATGATGCTGATTATGACGATGATGCTGAGGATGACGATGATGATGGTAATGGCGACGATGCCGATGATGAAAGTACTCATTGACGGGGATGAGTTATGAGGTTAACAAGAAGCTCATCTGCCGTCCGTTCATCCCCAAGAGAATGCCAACCACGAATAAACCAATTATCAACGTCCTCATCTACGACCTCACTGACGGTATGAAGAAGTTAATGATCACAATCATTTATCTTCTTGACGAAAGTTATATAAAGTACGGTTACAAGAAGAAGAACACTGTTAGAAAAAAATTAAGCAAGTTGTTTAAAATTTTAAGCAACCCCGAGTTAACCGGTGAATCGCTCAACGTTGTTTAAAAATTAAACAAATTAAGGTTGTTTACATTTTGAACACTTAGTTGTTTAAAAATTAGGAAACCTTTTAATCAACAGTTGTTTAGTAATAAAATTGCACAACTCGGTTGTTTAAAGCAAGTTGTTTAAATTTTAAACAATAATGTTTAAATTACTAAGCAACTGTTGTTTATTCAGTATTACTGCACAACTGGGTTGTTTAAAAGGAGTTGCTTAAATTTTAAACAGAACTGTTTAATGGTTATTATCTGGTTGTTTGAATTTGTGAAATGACCTACTGGAACCACTCCTGCAATAATCACAACGATTTATCCACTGCAACATGCAGAGCTTGTTGCCAATTTACTTCAACATTTGTTCATCATATTCATGGCAGTGACAGACATCATTATTATTTGTCTCTTTAACTTCACCTAAACCCCATCGGCGAAGCCGAGAAGAACCAAGGCGTCGCCTTGCCCTTGTTCCGCCATACTGCACTGCACTAGCACTTGCACTGCACACACTAGCACTGCATGCTTGCATGCATGTATTATGTACGTACTTTGTGCATATCGCATGTGTGTGCGCAAATAGCAATCGCGTATCGAGAAAATATCAACGACGCCCCCGGGACTTTATAAACAACTCTGTTTAATTAAATATTTTTGTCTTTTAATACATAGTTGTTTAAGTCAATCGAGCACTGATTTTTCGATTTTGAACAACGTTGTTTACTTTTTTAAACAACATTCTTTTAAACAGTGATATTTTAAACACCGTTCTAACAGTGAAGATCATTTTGTATTCTAATATCAAAAGGTAGTCTGATAATGAATAAGGTTAATGATGGCGACGACGACGATGAAGATAATAATGGTTGTGACGATGACGATTATAATGATGAGGCAATGGTGGTTGTGGGGATGGTGGCGATGATTATGATGACGGTGATGATCATTATGAATATAATAAAGTTGATGACGATGATGCTGAAGATGACGATGATGCTGAAGATGACGATGATGACGATTATGATGGTAAAGATGGTATTGATAATGATGAAGATACTCCTTGACGGTGATGGGTAATGAGGTTAACAAAAAGCTCGTCTGCCACGAAAAAACCCATCATCAACACCTTCATCTATGACCTTACTGTCCGTATGAAGAAAGTTTTGTTGGATTAGAGTGCATTTTGTTCTAATATCTGAACATGATGGTGACGTTCCTGATGTTGATATTAATGATGACTGATAGTGATGACCGTGGTAACGGTGGTAGTAGTGATGGTGATGATGTCGACGGATACGATGATGGTAGTGGTGTTGGTCTTGGTAATAATGTAGAATTAATTAGGGTGATACTGATGAGGATAAAGATGATGACAACGATGATGTTGTTAACGATGGTGAAAATGGGAATGGACATTTTGATGACAATACTGATTATAATTATGATAATGAAAATCTGTATTGAATTGAGTTGTGAATTGTGTTTAGCAGCATTATCTTGAACCGTTTAAAGCGGTTTAAAATAATCCTTGCAGTTTACAATTACAGGTACATGTATGAGCTCTCAACCCGGCCATAACAAATACGTCTTCTATTTCATAGGTCTCTTAATAGATCCAACAATAATGAAAACAGTCATCTACCGACATTGAATTTTAGGTACATGTAATTCCATATAGGTTATGGCAGTTTAGGCGCTCATTTAACCCATTTAAGCCCACAACATGCACGGAGTTAATCTTGCCAAAACGCTGTAGCGCCCTCCCCCTCCCACGTAGAAAGATAGTGCTATCGTCATGATCATGACATTAAAGGTTCACCGGTATGAATTTTTTTGGTGTAGCATTAACCCTTAGTTCCGTTGAATAGGGATTTAACTTGGGTTTGTCAAGATCTCCAAAGATCTTTCAAGTGCAGAATAAAATCGTTTAAGATAACACAAGATTCATGAAGACGATAAACCATACTGAAGGAATCCCCCAATGATCAAATCGCTATTACCGGTCCGCCATTTCCTTTTAGACTTTGCGATTTTTAGCAGTTAGTGTTTAAAGAGAAAGTTGAATTCTTGAATGGTGTTAAATAAATCATGAGTGTTCTCATTCTCTTAAAAAAAGCACAGTTTGGGATGATCTCGGAGGAATATCTTTTGAAGAGGACTGATTTTCAAATGCCCTCTTATTCGTAGTATAATGAGAAAATAGCTGGAAACTAGTTTTACCAATCATTCATACCACGTGTGTATTGTAGTCCCATACACCCATTTATGTGTGCGGCGATGTGATTTCAGCTAGACTAATTCAATAGCTTTTGTCATTTCTGATCATGCCGCAACCTTGATGCATACATTTATCTTATTCACCACATACTCAACCTTTCCAATGACTTCCAGGCAGTTTCCATCACAAAGCTATCGGTTGATCCATAGTAAATTGTATCTTTAATGTTTCAAATTGTCCACGAGAGAATCTCTTGAGCCTTTAACCTCTTCGCTTGTCATTCCAAACCACTTGTTGGACGCCTGGTGATCCTAAGATCCCCATGCTCCCTAGCGCGGCTTTTAGTGACGTATTTAAAGCGAGGGTTGATATCTGAGGGAAATGGTAAAGGTGAATAACGCTCCTTGTTTTATTCGCTTTACGTCAGTTGGGAAAGGTATGATCACAAGATGGGATTTTTCCTGAAAAAGAAAGCTCTTCAAAAGCCCCTTATAAATACCTGATATGTGTAGATCTAACTGTCAGGCCACTGTTTGTATTAAACTATTTCCAGAAACTATTCCGAGATTACTCGTCATACTTCGACTGAAAGGACATTTGAAGAGAAATTCTTTTCAGAGGAATTTTTCTCTATCTTTTATTGAAATATATTTAATCAGGATAACAAGAATCAGATATACATTGTAGATACAAAATCTGTTTTACATCATGGTCCTGAACAGGATAAAAACACGAAATATAAATAACGAATATCACCAAAGCTCACAGGCAAAGGTAAGAACAGTATAAAACTAACATATAAGCATAATACGCATTAAAAATAGTAAAAAGCACAACATAACAAAAAAAAAAAAAAAAAAACAACAATGAAATAAATGAAATTAACAGCGGAAAAAATATCAAATCACTTTAATAAAAGGCATTAAAATATCACCCTAAAAAATAGAAGAGGAGAGAAGATATAAGGAAACTGGTAAACAGTAAAGGAGGAAAGAGGGAAAGAAAGAAAGAGGGGAGAGGGAAAGAAAGAAAGAAAGAGGGGAGAGGGAAATGGAGAGAGAGAAAGAGAGAGAGAGAGAGAGAGAGAGAGAGATGAGCCATGTCAAAGCAGTAAATGAATCGGCATTGTATTACACAGGTTTAACAAATTTGTCCTTGTACATACGTTTAAAAACATCGATAGATTTAGCATTTTGAAAAGCAGAAGGTAAACTATTCCAGATTTTACCTCCAGCGTATCTAAAACAATTCTTAAAACATTCAAGATTAGGCTTAGGTAAAACAACATTCAGCGTATTGGCAAGTCTAGTGTTAAAACCATGTCTGTCAAAAACCATTTCCACTTCATTGCATAATCGTACTGGGGCTTTTCCATGAATACAGTTGTACATTATACATGATAAAAGATAGTCCCGTCTAGTATCAATGGATTGCCATTTTAATAAATTTATTATACTCAAGCTATTTACATTATAATCAAAATTCCCTACGACAATACGTGCAGCTCTTTTTTTGCAGTCTTAAAAGAATATTTCTGTTTTGTAAAGAACAGTTTCCCCATACGGAACAAGAATAATCTAAGATTGGCTGTGTGGTACATTTGTATATTTTATTTAAAATGGAAGAGCTTAAAAATTTACCGAGCTTTCTCAAAGTAAAAATCTTATAACTTAATGATTTGGTAAGAGATTTAATGTGGATATCCCAAGATAATCTATCATCAATTTCAATCCCTAAATATCTGATACTTCTTACTTGTTCTATTGTTTCAGTATCAATATGTACCTTCAGACTTAATTCATCGTAACCTCGTGTGTTAATACTCAACAGCATAATATTACTCTTATTAGTATTAATACGTAATCTATTTTTACAATACCATTCATTTATAGCATACAAATCTGCTTGGAGCTTAGATGTAATGATATTAATATCCATATCAGAAACATATAAGTCAACATCATCAGCGTATATATTACATGTACTTAATCGTGAGCAATCAGTTATATCATTTATAAAAACAAGAAAGAGTGACAATCTTTAAGAGAACGTGAAGCTCACAAACTTTTGTCATCTTTGTTTCTCAGCTAAAAGTCGAACGCCTCTTTAAACTAGTTGTCTTTGTTTCGAGCGAAAAAACTGTGACAAATACCCTAACTCTTGCTTGTCAAGGTAGGGTTATCAGCGGTATCAACCACAGCAAGTGAGGTCTGATACCACAGTCACTTCATCGAGGTCGACCGTCGACGTAAGAACGACGACACACCAAATAAAAATTGGGAGTTACTCGTTTCTCCAAAGTAATATTTTACATCCGAGGTATCGTTTTCCAGAAGATGAATAGCCCAGTGCATCAATATTCAAAGCATGCGATCGTACTCATAATATGTGACGTAATAACTCGAAGATGATTTCTGTCTAGGCGATACAATAGGGTATTGAAATCACTCTTAATTTTTTTTCTTGAAAGTGTTTATGATCGCTTTGACTGAGATAGCAGAAAAGATGGGAAAGACAGCGCGAAAAAAAAACCCCGATGCAATCTCCACCCATACAATATCCTCTCTTAAACAGCCCCCTCTCTGAATATTAGTGCCCCATAGTGGGTTTAATAGCCTGCACTATGCCACTGATGGTGTTAAATTTCATAAGGTGTAAAATCGAATAATTTCGTGAAGTTGTGGTTTTGAGGTAGTTCAACCTGACAATGTCATGTTAACACTTTCAGGCTCCACAGAGGTCAACATAGAATTGCATTTGTCACAATGTAGCTGTGAAATTAATTTGACATGTAATTAATATTTGACGTGTTTGATCAAAATGCATTTGACGGTTCGTGCGGTAGAATAATTGCGTTCGTCACATAGCAGCTGTACAATTCACTTGGCAGATAATGAATATTTCACAAGTTTTGAGAAAACACAGGCGTAATATTTGATGGATTTGCTCTCATTTCCCTCATTTTTCATCCGTTGTATACAAACTTGTTAATACAGGCTTTTATTTGTTTTTAGTGAAACACAAAAAAACAATAGTGATATTAAGCCCATAGATTTCTTTATTACATGCAACGGTGATGAAGGAAAATAAAAATTACTACAAAAACCATTGTGAAAAGTTTAAACGAATCATCCTCTCTTTACATCCTTCTTTGCACCGCTCCTTCTAATACCCAACCCTCCTACTTCCTCCTTCATTTCGTTTCCCCCTTCGCCGTCTCTCTCTCTCTTTTTCTCTCTCTCTCGTTTTCTCTCTCTCTCCCTATATCCGTTATCTCTTTATAAAGTCTCTCTTTCTACCCCCTCACTTCTAACCTCCCTCCTAAATCTGTCTGTCTATCTTTGTCTCTGCCCTTGCTTTCTGTTTGCCTGCCTCTTGCTATCTATCTCTGTATATCTCTGTCACTGTCTTGCTATCCGTCAGTTCCTGTCCGCGTCTATCTATCTCGCACACATACACATACGCACACGCACAAACGCACACGCGCATGCTCACACGCGCATGCTCACACGCGCAATCGCACACTCCTACAGTTGAACATACACACAAGCTATCTATCTTCTTCAAATCTATATCACAATTTTTTTTCGTTTTGCCCTTCTCTCTCTCTCTCTCTCTCTCTTACTTCAGATGATGATGGAAGAGATAGAGAACGAGTCTCCATACCCGGTCATCCCGGCACACATAGGAAAGAACTTCATTTTCAATCTGAACGGACAGGACGCGCCAGAGATCGTGCTCACGTGCCACGCTTTCGGGTACATGGAGGTATGTTTTAGGGTACATGGAGGTATGATTTAAGGATTTCTTTTGTTTAACGGATATTTAAAAAAAAGAATATTTTAAGGAGGTAGACTTCTAGAAATTTTTCCATTCTTTTGTCGGTCCCCAAAAGCTGTTTTCCCTCAAGACTTTTTGTGCCATTCTCTACCCAGATGAAGTAAATAGGTATTCAGTAGAGAGAGATTCCTTGGAAATTTAAGAGCTTTATCATGGCGGCTCAGCTACAACTGGGGGGTAATAACTTTATTTATGTTTATTTTTAAAAATTTGTATTGTTAATAATTTAAACTTAGTATCAAGTGCAGTAGGGGATATTTATAATTATAGGCGCTGCACTATATAAATGGACAGTAAAAGGACAAAAAAGGCACCCGGCAAAAACACAATCCCCCTTTTTTGTCTTGATTGTCATAGAATTTTCAGACAAAGGTCCCTTCCCTATCCCCTCCACCCATATCATAACATCCTGGATCCGCCCCTGTATGTGGATCTCCTGGGCAATCGTCAGCAGATGGGAGCTATTTTAAGGTTTTCTATATTTTCTAAAAAAGCATTTGTTGCATGGCTGAATTATTCCATTTGACCGTTTATTGCCACTGTCTCTCCCTAGGCTGTACTTATATCATATGTACATGAAAGACACGGCGGCGGGAAAATGTCGAATGGAGGGTGATTACCTGGCTATCATGATGATTTTATGTTTCTCTCTCTCTCTCTCTCCATCTCGCTTTCCATCTCTTCCTTTGTCCCTCTTTCCCACATTTTCCACATGTCTTTATCTCTCTATATTAATCCCTCTTTTTTTTTGTTTATCTCTCTGTTCTCTCTCTTCCTCTCTCCCTCTCTCCTTTCTCCTCTCACTTTCCACTCTCTCTCTCTCTCTCTCTTCTCTCTCCTCGCTCTCCCTCTTTTAACCCCTACTCTCTTATATCCCTCTCCTCACCCCAACTCTCTCCCCACCCACTCTCTTCCTCCTCCTCCTCCTGCTCCTCCTCCCCTCCCTCTCTCTCTCTCTCTCTCTCTCTCATCTCTCTTTTTCTCTCGGCTTTTTCTCTCTCACACTCTTTTCCCCTCCTTCTTCCCCTCTCTGCCCTCCCCTACCCCTCCCCTCCCCCTCCCCTCTCCCTCACCCACTCCCTCTCCCCTCTCTGCTCTTCCCTTCCCTCTTCCTATATCTCTCTTCAACCCATCTTTTTCTTTTTGAAAAGGTGAAATCGCTGTCGGCAAGTGAGCTGATCGAGTTTAAGTCCAATTCAGTGGACTTTCAGGTCGATTGCAGCGATGGACGAGCGCAAGATATCACCATCGAGCTCAGTTTTGGAAACAAGAAAATTGACATGATATGCCACGTGGACATCCCCTGCGGTGGTTCGTAATTCCAAATTATCTTAAAGTTTTGTTTGTTCGTGCTAATTTATCATATGAGTATGCCGTAACATGATTATTGCATGCTTAAATAGATAAAAAGGATGGTGATAATCATTGAAATTAACGTATTATTGGTTTACTCTGTATGAAAGTTTTGGTTTAATAAACATTTAACATTTAAAATCAATACCGTTATTTGATGGTTGTTCATAATTCGTATCTGTTACAAATAATGAAAGATAATGCTTTCGAGTATTTGAAAGAATCTCAAAGTACTAGGGATGTTCCGATGAGCTAACTATGAGTTTGGTTGAACGAATACCAATCCCATTATTTAAAGGGATTTGTTATTTATAATCATTTATATTTGTACTTTCAATACCAAGAATGCATTACAAAAAACTTTGCCCCTCTCATCAAAAGTCTTGTAAAAGAAAGACCCCCTCCCCCGAAAAATAAGTTTTTATATTAATGAAATACTTTCCTCATGACAATTAGGGGACATGTCGTAAAGGATTTAGAAGACCGATTTTTGATTGCGTTTATGCTAAGTTTTTATCTTCTTCAATCTACAGTCCAAGCTCCACCTAACACAACGTTACGAAGTCAAGCAATGGATAATGTTTACTCTAGACCAAGGTTCGTAATGATCATGGCGATTGTTAATCTAGAGCGGTTTAATTTTTGTAATAATTATTTTGTAGCATTTCTTAATTTTGATTCTGGGCAACAAAACACCAATATTCCCGTATGCTTGTACCAAAATTCTTATGCAACCTTAAAGTTAAAGGGCGTGGAAAAATTATTTTACATATATTACGAGATATCTGTGCAAAATTGTGCCTTGAACCAGACGACTTGTTCATGAAGCCGGTTATGATCATTGCTGTTTGTTGTTATAATGCGTGCATGAGCAACATTTTTATATTGCAGTACTGTTCTTTGAAATAACAGTGAAATTATTAAATGTATGCAGAGGCTAAAGAAATATCACATCTTGCTAGCATTTTAAAGCATTTATAGCGTAAGAAAACCTGCAGCAAAATACGTATCTGACTTGTAAAAAAAGATCGGAATGAAAAGAGTTAGTTAATTTGTTTTATAATAATAATAATAATTGAACTCTGGAATTGCGCAGGCTACGAATGTGTGACTGGACTTTTATCTATTTTTTAAATCCTAGTAAACCATCTCCATCATCGGACGTCGACCGGCAAAGCGACGTGCCATCCCAGGTCCTGCACGAGATCGCCGGGGAGGTGCCCCACAACTACTACATCCCTCTTGGCCTCAAGCTCGGTCTGGAGAAGGCCAAGTTGGACTCCATCTTGGTGAGCTGTGCCAACGACTCTGAGGAAGCCACGTACAGGGCCATGGAGGCCTGGAAGAACAGGATCGGGGTGGATAATCGGGAGAAACTCAAAGACATTTTGGGCGCGAGTGATTTGAAGAGGATCGCGGAGAAATTCCTGAACTGAAATGGAGGAGATGCTCGCGGTTTTTTTTCTTCAAGGGGGTGTCGAAACGTTGGGGGTAGAGGTGTGGTATGGGGCAGTTTTTAGGGGGGCTCGGCGGTTTAAACCCTCCCTTGGGCGGCCAAGTGAGAAAGAAAAAAAAGTAAACGGCGCGATTTTTGGAAAATCCTGGATCCGCCACTGGGTCGAACCACCCTGTTGGCAAAAAGCTAGATCCGCCCCTGGGGGGGGGGGGGGGGGGCTTAGTCAGTCCACACACTTGGAATTAATCAAGTTTCCACCATCAATAACATTTCCAATAAGATACAATGCTTTGATTTGTATCATGAAGCTAGTGTTTTCTTTTATGTTCAAATGTTTTTGTTTTTTAAAGTACAACACAATGTTACGTTTAGTAAGAAATCGGTGACTTTGATAATTTTCACAGGCAGAGATACAGGTCGGAGTGAAAATCGAATAAATTTGCAGGAAAACAAAAGCGGTCAGGTACAAAATGTCTGACATGACTATAATCATTATGCCCAATTGCAGTTAATACTGTCTAATTTTGACCAAAAACGAAACGAAAATTAAGACTACGAAATGTGCTAAGTATTACCAGAATTGGGCCTATATGAAGATTAAAATGGACCAAATCTGCCAGAGGTCTAACAAGGTAACACTAAACCTGGGCAATTCTGTTCTTTAAATATTGTACGCCAAAGTATAACGAGAAGAAATAGGGTCGCCTTAGTTGGTGAAGAGAGCTAAGAAGAACTCCCTTTTTTGTGACATGAGTGCTTCGTAAAATACGTGAAATATTTCGTGTGCTTTGTTGTATGCTTCATTTTTCATTTCTCCCGCTGCATTTTATTTTTGTGTGCATCAATTGCTGAAATAAAAAGAATACACATTTATTGATGACTACTGAAAGCTTCATGATTTAGTGTATTCTTGCTTTCAACGTTATAAACATGTGCATTAAACGAGTAACTTCTATTTCAAGAGTTTAATCAACATGGATAGACATCAATATAAAGAAAAAATAGAAAAACATTCGATAATTACAGAAAGAATGCCAATATCGTTCAATTCTGTGAAGATACGTAAAATAATATGCAAAACTCAGGATGCCAAAAAAAAAAAAATTGTTTACTTAAATCTTGTACAAACACTAATTTTAATAGATAAATAGAAACACAGTGATATAGATAAACATAATATTAGAGAGAGACAGAGAGGAAGAGAATTATGGAGTAAGAGGATAAATAGTGAGAGAGAGAGAGGAGGTGAGATGGGGCATAGTATGACAGAGAGAGAGAGAGAGAGAGAGTGAGAGAGGAGGAAATTAATTGTTTATGCCCTTTGTTATTAGCCGCACGGATTTGAGTTTTGTCCGACAGGAAAAAGATAGCCCCTCATCCTATTTAAAAACTGGTTTAGAAATAGTATCTGCATTAAAATATCTCACATAATTTTAAGCAAACTTTGGTCGATAAAAGTTTTTGAAGGTTAATTCCGAATTGAAAGGCACACAAATGTTACTTTCTGAAATTAATCTTGTGACACATGCTGTAATTCTGTTTTCTAAAAAAGGTCACCTTCAAAACATTATTTTGTCTCTCTTGTTCTTCTTCTTTTCTGATCATGACAGAGAATTTTTCTCTATCGTGAAAGTCTTTAGGATCTATCAAATATCAATATCCAATAAACATTTGAGAACTGAGGTACAAAGTTTTACTTTCTGCAATGAATCTCAGTCACTCGTATTTTTTTGTAAAAGAGGGTTTTTTTCTTTCGAGACCAGTCTTATGTCTTGTTTACAAAAATAAAGTCAATTAGGAAGATTTTAGGGTCAATATCCAGTGTATTTTGGAAAGACAGACAGTTCTACTTCCTGTAATGAAACTCACTAATAATAATAATAATAATAATGTAACTTATATCGTGCCAAATCCACTCTGTGGAGTGCTCAAGGCGCGTGTAAACAGGAAAAAAGATCAAGACTTGAAAAGAAATGTTTTGAGATGAGTTTTGAAAGAATCAGAGGATAAACATTTTTTGATGTCTTCAGGAAGGCCATTCCATAATTTAGGACTAGAGTATGCAAATGATCTTTCCCCCCACGTTTTGGTAATTTTGGGGGTCACAAGAAAATTGGAAGTGGATGAGCGTAGAGGTCTTGCAGGAGTGTAGTTTTGGATTAGAGAGATAAGGTATTGAGGAGCAGAGCCGTGAACGCAATGAAAGGTAAGCAACAAAATTTTGAAAACAATGCGATCTTTTACTGGGAGCCAGTGTAGCTTTACTAAGCTGTACTTTGGAACCAAATATAAGGAATACACATTTGTCTAAATTTAATTTCAAGGAATGTGCGAGCAACCAATCAAGAACATCAGCCATGCAAGATTCAAGGCGATGAACAGCTCGTTCTGCAGCGGCTTGATCTGAATTGAAGGAAATCATAAGTTGAATATCGTCTGCGTAAATATGATAATCTATGCCATGTTGTAACAAAACTTTACACAATCCAACTAAATAAATTGAGAAAAGAGTGGGCCCGCCCACAGAACCTTGTGGTACTCCACAAGAGAGAGGCAAAGCAACTGATTTGCAACCATTAATACAAACGATCTGAGAGTGGTATGACAGATAAGACTCGAACCATTTGTATGCCTCACCCTTGACACCAAGTGAACTAAGTGTGTTCAAAAGGATAGTGTGATTAACGGTGTCGAAGGCGGAGGACAAGTCTAGCAGCAGGAGAGCAGTTGAGTTACCCCTATCCATCCCTTGCAGGATATAGTTGGACACATTCACAAGCAGTGTTTCCACACTATGATGGGTTCTGTAACCTGACTGGAAAGGGTCGAACAAATCATTGTCCAGAAAATAATCCGAAAGACGAGAAAACACAACCCTTTCAAGAATTTTGAACAAAAAGGGTAGGTTTGAAACTAGACAAACTTCCAAAGAATTAAACTTATCAACCATTAAATAGGGAGAGGGAGAGATAGATAGAGAGAGAGAGAGAGAGAGAGAGATGGAGAGGGGAGAAGGGAAGAACGAGAAAGAGATAGGCCTTAGAGAGGGAAATTCAGTCAGAGACTTATCATTTCATTGAGATTAATTGATAACTGATAGTTTGCCTAACTGAAATAAGCATAATAAAGGGGGATAATCATGAAGAGCAAGTGCTAGGCTACATTAAATATGTTTCGTGAAAATGAATAGATAATGAAGGGGCTCACCGTGGTTACTAATATACATTTCAAAATCAAACAATACGAATCCCGAAGTACCAGCCTGTACTACGAACCAACGCGGACAAAGCGCACCGCGGTGAATGGGAAATCTATGAAATTATCTATTATGCTATGGATCAATGGGTTATCTTTTCAACCTCTCGTGAAAGAACAGACAGTTACTCATCATTTTAAAAAGGGTAACATCGTCATGTGTTCATCCCCCTCACCATGTTGGTGTGCTGCGAATGCCTTGTTATTGCAACACATCGAGAGATTGATAAATCGCCATTAAGACATGCCAAAGGATAAACCCGTGTTGACGCCTTTGCTTTGCGGTAAGTAGAAAGTTTCCAAAGTCTATTTCATGACACCTGTTAGGGTTATACTAGTATATTAATTTGCATAACGTTTAAACTATTAGAGATAAACTGTTTCTCTGATAATGTTTACTTTAGTATGGGTACTCGAGATTCTAGTACACGTTGCCCATAAAGTTGGAAAATATTACTAACCTTTTCTCATGAAATGAACGTGACAACATGGCCTACTTTGGGTAGATAAGGATAATAATTATATTCTCTGTACTGTATTGACCTCTGGGACTCTTTAGAGTGATCAATAGCGTTTTGAGAAGATAAAAATAAATCACATTGTCGCAATAATTTCATGAAAATAGGCCAGAAAAGAATATGCCAACTTTATAGGCAACAGTGTACTATCCCATAATGCAAACGTACTTGCTGTGTTTTTAAATGATAATTGTGAGTCATTTAACATGTTAGTACAGTTTAATAGCAATATGTGCCAGTTACAAATGAGAAAACAAGTAAAATGTCAGTAGAAAACTGCAAAATGGTGATCAGTAAGAGGTATAAAGAATATACTCCCCATATAGCTCCATTTAGTCTCATTTGACAACGCCCCCTATCGTCAAAGTCAGCAGCCTGTTAGCCTATGGACTTTTACCGCCCCCCAAAAAAAAATCGTTATAAATTTATTTTTTGTTTAAACGAAAAGCACATCCACCCCGACGTACGTTATCACTAGCTCTTTCATTGGAACCCTTATGTCTCATTGAATTTGAAAGTTGACCTACCGTAATTTCATCAAAATAGGTCGCAAGCTCGCCATTGCCTACATAACACATGTACAGCAAGTCGAACTTTGGACTCAATTTACCACGCGATTGTAAGGTTATAAGTCAAGCACACGAAGGATAAGAAGCATGAATTATCATAGATCCGTTTTGATTTGTTCATTATGTCCATTTCATCCAACCCCCACCGTAATTTTTCCATTTAGTAGAGGCAAGCATTTTGCCGAGGTAAGCAAAAACATGAATATTCATGTACGGTCAGACAATACAGCCTTTTAGTACGTAACGTATAGTGAATGGGAATGGCAATGTTCCAGCGAGCGAAAATGAGACAACCGGATCAATATGCTTGTTTTCGTCGTGAGTTGCTGGCTCTCGAGATTTTGGCCAGGTAGTTAACCTTGGTGTTATAGCGTTTTGCTGAAGTTACACGCATGTGTTTATCAATAATTGATTGATTTATTGTTGGTTGGCTGAGATAAAGCCAGCGATTTTGTTGGTAAATGGTTGTCTTTTTGCACCAGTTTTAGAGTGTCTTGTAGTTAGACTAGCTTGTAGTTTTGTTGCTTTAGTCACTGTTCATGTGTATCACCCACCCGGGTAGAGTTAATAACCCACCGGGTAGAGTTAATGTTAGTCTGCATTTTCAGACGCGTTTGACATTAAGAAATATTCACATTTGTCAAAAGAGAGGAACGACTTAAAATTACAAAACGGATCACCTTATTCTTCTCAACGACGAATTAAAGTCTACTTTATTCTCATTATTGCAATGACGATAATCGTCATTGCCTTGTTTTCGTTCACATTCTGCCCCATTAATATTCTTCTTCTCCGTCTTCGTGTTGTTTTCGTCAGGAAATCGCATTCGTATTGCACGTAGTGCTTGTAATCATTAGTTATGCCTTTTCCTCATGTCCGTTTCCTTTAAAATTTCATAGGCATAGGCATCTCATCAAGGTCACTACATTCTTCGATTTTTGAAATCACTCATGCATAACCGTCCAGGCGCCATTTTGTCCGTATCTGGTCCGTTTTAAGGCCTTTCTTTCTTCCTTCCTATCTCCACTATCCTAGTTCCTACAGAGTTCTAACAAATTCCTCTAAATAATCTAAGATATGTTCTTTCATCTGCAACGAATAAGCTGACCGTCAAAATGCCATCTTCGCACTGCAAATTCAAATCCAAAACCGACTCCGTGAAAAATCTCTAAAATTTTTGAAAAATGGACCGCACAAAAAAAAAAAATTGCCATAACTTTTTCATACCATTTCCGTTTCGTCTCAATTTCTTGCAGTATCTTTAACTTATAATTGCACATAGCCTCGCTAAATTTATTGCTCCAATGAATATGCAAATAATTAATAGCGCCCTGAAATTTTTTGAAAATCGTCAAGGGGGCCAATTAAGACGCCATTATACTCTGCATGACTGTGTTAGTATGGGCGGCTGTTTTGTGCCACAGCACGCGTCACCACATGTTCATCATGCACCAAATCCTATTAGTTTTCACTCGGTGCTTGCGAGCCCTTTCTATGTCCCTTTCTCTATTCCAATTCCCTTTAAACTTCGTAGGCATAGTCTATAGCATCCCTTCAAGGTCATTTCATTCTTCGTAATCCCTCATGCATGACCGTTCAGGCGTCATAATGTCCGTTTCGGGCCCTTTTGGTGGCCTTTCTTTCGCCCTACCTATCTCCACTATCACAGAACCTACATATTTCTACATACTTACAAATTGCTGTAGATAGTCCGAGAGAAGTTTTTTCATTTGAACCGTATAATTAATACGCACATCGTTGTGACACGATTGCATGTCTAGTAATTATTATTTTCATTGTCTCTTTTTAACATTCAGGTAGTTTAAACTAGTCCATTAAAGACCACGGACCGAACCGAATCGTCATGGCCAAGGCCATCGAGCACGGGTTAAAGAAGATCAACGAGATCTACGACCAGGGCGATCTCTTGTGCGAACTCAACAGGACGAACATCCTAACCCGACAAACCGATGACGGAGGCCAAGCCTATGGTAAGATCAACGTCGTCAAAGGAACGCAGTGGGACCCCATCAAGATTTCCAAGGATGTTCTGCTGGAGAAGTGCAAGCTGCTTGGGTCAGATCAGATCGTTGGTGTGGTCTCCGGGAAGAGGTTGAGCGTATACGACACACATGGTCACCACGTGCAGCTGATAGACGTCCAGAAGAAAGGTAAAGTCAAGACTGTTGAGAACATTAATGCCCTTGCAGTAATCACGGACAAGATCCTTGTTGCAGAATCGCAGCGTTACGACAATCTTATCCATGTGGTTGAGTACCCTACTGGAGAGGCTATCATGTCATTGTCCATTGATCAGAATGTTACTGGAATGATCCCTATTAGAACAGGTCTTGTTCTTGTAAGGTAAGAATCAGCAGTTTATACATTTTTAGTTGATTGATTACAAAGATAACCATATCCACAGCACAGTCAGAAAAACTCTATCAAGAAGGGATAAGATTGGACTGCTATTATAGTCACATATCTAGCAATGGAACACGGAGGTTTGTCACGTTTGTTTCGTAACATTGTGCGTAATGAAGGAATAACAATCATTATTGTGTACTTCCCATGGAATGTGAACCTGAAGGTTTCTCACCTGGGTATATCTATCAAAAACGGTTATTTCCTAAGCGAGCAATTTTTAAATAGACCCACACTCCAATACAGGTGAAAATTAATATCTTTAAGAGGAGATCCGCCACTTTCTCACGTTACCTTTGCTATGGGCTTTTTTTCTTCCTTCAAATCAGAGATTACATGTTTATAGCTTAGGTTGCGATTGGTTCCAGGTATAAAGTTAGGAATTCGATTAACTAACATGCGATATTGACCACGGAGTCATTTTTGCCCCTTTTTTCCCAATCATAGCATGCTGCAAAATTTCTAATAATCACCAATGTACCAACCATTTCACCATTTCTGGCTGACCTATCACGTGTCAGCTAGATCTTTCATACACCAGACAACAAGTTTAAACCGATTATTAAAAGCTACATCAATTGCATTAAGTAGAGTTGCCCAAAGGGCAGTACATCCCCATTTGCCATTTACCTATTGTTAATGTACCCAAAGAGATGTCTCTGGTTATCAATTTTAAAGATCGAAAGAGAAGATCCAGGCTGTCGACTATGCACATTACCCCCGTGTGGACATCACTGAGGTCATCAGCTATGGTCGGACCTTGGTCAACATGTGCGTCAAAGGAGGAAACGATGAGCTCTATGTTATGTTCGTCAAGGGAATCACGCCGAAGGTATTGTAGGAGAAACAAGTGTCTGTAAAAATGTAGGAGAGAATTTACAAAAAAGATAATTTGAAACAAAAAATTGATTAACAAATTTGGTAGCTGTGTTATTTCTTTTATCAAAATATCGATATCAGACGGCGTTGAAAAAAACATCGTACGATTAGCCCCACAGTGTCATTTGTTTTAAAGTGTGTAGGGTTGGTTATTGCAATCTTGTTATATATATTTCTTCACTTAGTTTCTGATTCTAACGCCCCTTTAATTTAAATATTGATCATATTCTTGGTCAAATTGGTCTACCGTCAGTAGATGCATTAAAGTACGCCACGGGCCTTTTTGCCCTTCATATTTCAGTTGTTAGAAAGGTAAAAAGGGATGGCCACATTATGATTTCATGCAGCTCTGATTCACGGAATCGAATCTACTCAAGCAACGTTGTACTTATTGGATTGTTTTCAAGTTAAAGAAAAACACAAATTTTCTATTATTCCTGTTATTCTATTAATCAAGAATACTTTGACTTTGTTATCCAAAGATTCTTGAGATCCACGTGCTTGGTGATAAATACCAGGAGTTGCACAAGACAAAGATCACTCATACAACCTCCATCTTGAGTTTGAGGGCGGTCTATACGTCACAAGGCCCAGGCTTTCTCGTGATCCAGATGGGAAGTACCATCTCCACTTTCAAATGTTCATTTGGACTTCGTCAGTAAGTTTTGTGATACTACTACTACCACCACCAGCACCATCACCACTACTGAGACCATTAATGTTACTGCTAATACCTCTACTATTACTATACCACTGGAATAAAATTTGAAATTTATATAGCACCTTTTCCACTTGATACAAAGCTCTTTGAGATGCCATCCATGGCATATGGCATGTCAGCATTCGAGTTAAAATATATACCCATGCAGTGTCAGTGTGATTTCAATGAATGCAGATGAGAAGGTGAAACATTGAATATAATTAGACTTGTAAATTACCATGTCAGGTCTGTTTTATTGTATAAGTTGTATGGAGCAAAAACAATGACATTGACAAGAACTACTGAAGAGAAGTTCCCTTCATTTGAAAATTGGGTGTAAAGGAGAATGATGAGTATAATGGAAAGATTTGAAAACCAACTTAGGAATACTGCATATTGTAGAACCTTAACACAGGTAATATGATAAGAATGTTTGGAAAATAAAGGCGAACTACTTTGGCAATAGTAAAATACATTAGGGTCTCTTGAAAGATTTGTTGCAAGGAATGGTAGAAGATGCCAGACCAAGAGGTAAACCAAGAACCAACTGGGAGGTCTTGCGGGAAGAAAATGTTGCAATCAATCTCCAAGCTGGGAGAGGATACCTTGATAGATAGATATGTCTTCAAGCTCTTTTTGAACTGTCCTACGGTTGATGGTACTTTGATGTAGGGGCCTCATATGACATTCAGGGTGCCGTTCAGACCACGAAGGCGGGGGCTGGAGGGGGGGGGGATGGGGTATCGAATTTTAACATCTAATCGTAATCAGCAGGCTTGCTGCAATCATTGTCAAACATGTCACATTACATACTTTCTGTTTTTTGATTTTCTTACAGGAAAGGTCCACCTAAAAAGAGTCATTTGGTGCCTCCCCCGAAAAAGAAATATTACGACAAGAGAAAGTTCCAACCCTCTCCCACCCCCAAGCCTGACACCGGAATAGAAAACTCGTCTCAGGATGAGGAGTAAACCATTTTTTATTCATAATTCATTCATTCAGTCATCTTGAATAATTAGACTTTATCGAAGGTTATAAAAATATTGAAATTAAGAAATAGAGCTGTAAAAGGATTGTACATCTATATCTGACATCTCATGTCCCTGACATTACGGTCACTTGAAATATGATATTTATACTTTTGTGAGGAATTAGTTAAGAATGCTATCCATACCATATAATCCTGGCTGTTTCCCCAGATTCATGTAAACTGCCTTTCAACAAAGCATCATCAAGCTTTCAGGGCATTAATACATTCTTGTTTATTAACGTAACGTTTAAATAATAACTTCGCCACGGGGCATTCAACGATTATTAGCAAATTCAAAATAAGCACCATTAGAATTGTCGTTGATATCATTACCTATACTGAAACCCTAAACACAGTAGGCTTAATACAGGGCCAACCCGTTTCCGGTAGGCAACGGGTTAAAACAAATGACACCTTTGCATTTCCTTTTATATCAGAGACACAGATGAAGAAGATTCAGTGGCGAATATGAAATCATTCATCGTCGCTTCAGAAGATATTAAGAAGAGTGAGAAAGAAAAGAGGTACGAACAGTATGCATCATGGACCCCATTGGTACATAGTTCTATTTTTAAGCCATATTCTTTTAAAATGTCTAAACAATAATCATGGCAATCGTTACATGCCAAGCGCAACAATTTAGCTCCAACGGTGATAGTGTATTTTGTTTAGTGTGGTACGCTTGCCAATTTTCAACTTTTTCGCTTCCAATTTTCTTGAAATATTGATTGTGAAAGAACAGTCCTATCGATGAGACCGATTAACCATATACCTTTAAAAAAGAAAAAAAGAAAAAAAAGAAAGTTATTTCATTCCTTGTTTTTTTAGCAAACAAAACACAATTTCCTGTAGACTATATCATATATTGTAACACAATCAATGTAATTATTCCACTCATAACAAAAGTCCGGGAGAAGATGTTGCACCTGAAAAGAGAGAGCTGGGAAAACAAAAGTCATATCCGGCAGATAACCAAAAGCCGAAGCTTGCGTCACCCAAACCCAACCGGAACATACAGAACAGTACCGCATCACAGGAGAAAAATAAAATGTCTTCTACTACGAAAGACACGAAAAAAGGGTAAGTATCATTTTCAATCTTTAGCGAGCGCCACTGTAATACTGCAACTTATGAAACTGTTGAAAAGAACCTGCAGTTTATTCATTCAAATTTGTATGTAAAGTGCATTGCAACTGCAAGAAAACGAAATCATTAAGATATCTAACCTTGTTCATTGGAACCAATTTTTGTAAAAAAATTCTTTTCATAAACATATTCCTATATATTATTTTTGCGCTATATCCCCGCCTCTTCCCGTATTTTCTATGCCACTAAACCAGCCTGTCCATTCGGACCATTCATTTTGAAAGGATACCTTGCACTTTGTTGGGGTGATACAGATTACTTGGTCCTCAAGAAGAACAGCATTGATGCTGATGAGGCTTCCATGGTTAAATAAAGTTACTATTATTACTGTTATTTATTAATAATTGTTCTCTCTTCCTGTATCTCTCATGAATAAGAGGCCAACAAGAAACAAATCAGATGCACAAGATGCCAGGTAGGCACCACTTTCTTTCAATCTTAAATAAAATAGAATAGTTCTTAGGTAGTACCATAAATTCGGCAACATTCTTGGGTATGAGAAATGGCGGCTTATTCAACAACTTTTAGGAAATATTAACCGCACAAAAAAAAAATCATTATGTTTGAAAACTTTCTTCTCTTGAACGACAACAAGATGGAAGTGCTACACCTGTTTTCTCACCGAATAAGAAATACAATAGAACTCCCTCCGATTAAAAAAACAAATGGTTCTGTAAATTCCTCCAAAAAAGTTGTTAACTTAGGTGTCACGTTAGATCAAAACCTTTCAATGCGCCCCCATGTAAATAGTATCTGTCGTAAAGCATCCTTCGCCCTGAGAAAAATTGATAAAATTCGTAAATTCCTTTCCAAGTCATCCATTGAAATCCTCGTCCACGCATTTATCAGTTCACTCCTTGACAGTTGTAATAGCTTGCTCCATGGAATTCCGGAAAAAGATATGGCCAAGCTGCAAAGAATCCAGAACTCTGCAGCACGTCTAGTGTCTCTCACCAAAAAACATGACCATATTACACCAACCCTTAAACAATTGCATTGGCTCCCCATTCAATTTCGCGTCCAGTTCAAAGTTCTTCTTTTAACCTTCGAGTCTCTTCATGGTCATTCCCCAAATTATCTTTCTGAGCTGATTCAATTATACTCACCCAATAGGCCCCTTCGTTCTGCAAATCAAACTCTCTTGACCGTTAAAAAAGCAAAAACAAAATACTTTGGTGATAGGTCCTTTTCATGCTCTGCTCCACGTCTGTGGAATTCTCTCCCAGCCTCCATTCGTTCCATCTCTGATATTACTTTGTTTAGATCAAAATTAAAAACCTACCTAATGGAAAATGCATATTCAACCTAGCTCTTAAATTGTTACCTAGTTCTTAAATTGTTACCTAGTTCTTATATTGTTACCTTACCTTGTTATCTTATGTTTCATAATTTCACTTTATATTTGTTTTCTTGTCATTACTCTGTTTTATAGTTTTAATTGTATCAATATTGTAAAGCGCTTTGATATAAATGTTTTATGAAAAGCGCTATATAAGTAAAAGTTATTATTATTATTATTATTATGTTCAAAGTTAGACCATGTTCATTCAGAGGTATATCAACATAATAAGATTTAGGTTTTAAATGTTGACGACTTGTTCACAATCATCATGATAATATGTTATTGTGTTTTCAGGTATGCTAATTTGTTGTTGATGTACAATAACATCATGCTAGAAAACGCATAAATTGATGCTTTACTCTAAAAAGATGACCAATAATGTTTATTGGTGAGGGGTAAAGCCTACATAATGATAAACTGGATATACATACATACATATTCGCATATATTTCAGGATTACAAGTTGGGGAATAAAATCGACCTTGATTTAAGATACAGCAATAATGTTTCCTTTCAGATGTGCAACACGATAAACCAGTCTTCGAATATAGCGATATTGATGAGGAAGGAGGTGAGATCATAAACAAAGAATATGGAATTTCCCTCCTCATCCAACCAGGCGCCATCGAAAAGGGCCAACGCAAAATAATAGGCGTGGGACTATCACGAGAAACACACACCAGTGGCGCATCGGCGGGAGGAGTCAGCATCTCGCCGGTGATCTGCTCCGAGCCTTCGGGGCTAGAACTGGAAAAGCCGGCACGGATTATCCTCCAGCATTGCCTCAGCTCGTGGTCGGATGATACGCATGTCAACGTGCATGAATTGGTCGACGACGCCCAGAGACGCGACCGGGGAGTGAATGATAAAGGAGGTGCTCTTACAAATCTTTCATTAATTTTGAGGGAACTTGCGTTATGAGATATTTCTCCTAATCATAGTCCTACGCCATTTAAATTATTTGTACATCTGCAAATTACATATGTTAGTTTCTATCACTAAGTTAAAAAAAAAACCTAAATATATATTTCGGAGCGGGAGACGGGGGGGAGGGGGGGGGGGGTCTTGAACAGTCCTTTCACAGATGCGATTTAGTATACATGACTCAATATTCTTATTTTTGTATAAAGACTTTTATAAGTAATGATAATACAAAATATCGCATTCTATTATTTCCTCAATATTGCTCGTCATTTATAACGATACATTTTAAGGCCCTTCCTGACACTAATTTACATTGACCTTTTCTCTCTTTTTTTTGGGGGGGGGGGGAATGGGGGGGGGGGGGGGGCGATGGAGGGGTAGTAAACACCTGTCACATAGAAGGTGTCAATAAGCATTTTTTTTTTAATTAAAAAAAACATGATCACCACATCGAAATATATGAGCATTATTTCCCTTTCCCGTTTAGTTTGGTGCAATACATACCATTTCAATTTAATTCAATCGTCAGCAAAATGTTCGATTGGGAAGAACGGCGAGGTAACGCTCGATGTGACACGGCTAGGAAGGTACGCCTTGACGGTTATGGGTAGTGATGTTAACAAGAAGCTCGTCTGCCGTCCGTTCATCCCCAAGAGAATGCCGTCCACGAAGAAACCCATCATCAACGTCCTCATCTACGACTTCACTGACGGTATGAAGAAGGTAATGATATCATAATTTATCTTATACGATTGCCAGAAGAAGGGGATTTCTTTATTCTAATATCAAAAGGTAGTCATGGTGTTGTTGTTAAAGTTGGTGATGGTGGTCGTAGTGATGATGATGATGATGATTAAGATTGATGATAATATGACAACGATGATGAAAATAATAATGGTTGTGATGATGATGATGATGGTGATGGCGCTGGTGGTGGTGGTGGTGGTGGTGGTGTTGGTGGTGGTGGTGGTGGTGGTGGTGGCGATTAGTATGACTATGATTATCATCATGATTATAATAAAGGTGAGGATTATGATTAGGTCCATCCCCCTCCCTGAATAGCAGTGCCCCTTAGTGGCTGAGCCTACACTGTGCCACTGATCGTGTTTACTCTTCAATGCGTACAATCGAATCATTTCGTAAAGTTGTGGTTTTGAGGTAGTTCAACCTGATTATGTAATGTCTATAATTTCATGCTCTACAGAGCTTAAAATAGAATAGCATTTGTCACGATGTATAGCTTTGAAATTAATTTGACAAGCAATAGATATTCGACATGTTCAATAAAAATACATTTGACGGTTTGTGTGGTAGAATAATTGCAATCGTCACATAGCAGCTGTAAATCCAATTGACAAATAATTGATAGTTCACAACTTTTTAGAAAACACCGGAGTAATATTTGATGGATTTGCCATTCTAGCCCTCACTTTTGATCCTTTCTATGTAAACTGGTAACAGGCTTAAGCTTGTTTTTAGTGAATCACACAAAACAATAATGATAAGCCCATATATTTTTGTATTACAAACAAAGATGATGAAGGAATATAATAACTACTACAAGAGCCATCGTGGACATTTTAAACAATTTACCCTCTGTTTCCATTTTCTCTCTACCCCTCCCTCCGATACCCAACTCACCTCTTTTCTTCTTCATATCGCTTTCCTATCCCCCTCCTCGTCTCTCTATCTATCCCTCTCTCTCTGTCTCTCCCCATCTCTCTCTCTCTCTCTCTCTCTTTATCGCTCCTACAAATCTATTTCTATCCGCCATCTCCCTATATATATATATATGTGTATATATATATATATAAAGTTCCTCATTCTACCCCTCACTTCTTCCCTCCCTCCTCAATCTGTCTGTCAATCTCTGTGTCTGTCCGTGCTGTATGTATGTCTGCCTTTTTCTGTCTATCTCTGTATATATCTGTAACTGTCTATCTATCACACACACACACACGCAACACACACCCACACACGCACACACACAAACACACGCACATACACACACACACGCACATGCGCGCACGAACTCTATCACGTGCACACATAGCTATCTATCTTCAAATCTATTTCACACTTTTTTTCTTTTTCTTCACATTTTTTCTCTTTCAGATGATAATGGAAGAGTTAGAGAATGAGTCTTTAAACCCAGTCATCCCGGCACACAGAGGAACGAACTTCGTATTCAATCTGAACGGACAAGACTCACCAGAAATCTTGCTCACCTGCAACGCCCTCGGTTCCAGGGAGGTATGTTTGAGGGTTTTTATTTTTGTTTGAAGGAATTATTTTTGTACTATTTGAAGAAGGTAAAGTTCTACAAAACTTTCTATTCTTTTGTCGGTCCCCAAAAGCTATTTTTGTTGGTGCCACTCTCCACCCGGGGGGAAGTAAATGGGTATCTAGTAGGAAGAAATTCCTTGCATATTTCAGAGCCTTATCATGGCGGCTGACCTACAGTCGGGGGGTAATAATGAATTATTATTTAGCGCAGTATAATAGAGGATATTTATATAGGCGCTGCACACTATAAATGGGCAGTAAAAGGACAAAAAAGGCCACCGGCCAAAATATGATACCCCCTTTTTTCTTGATTGTCATGGAATTTTCAGACAATGAACCCGCCCGGCCCCCACCCCCCCCCCCTCATGTACTATATATATCCTGGATTCGCCCCTGTATGTGGATCTCTTGGGCAATCGTCAGCAGATGGAAGCTTACACAAAATGTTTTCTATACTTTTCGGAAAAAGCATTTGTTCCCCTTTTCTCTCTCTCTCTCTCTCTCTCTCTCCCCCTCTCTCTCTCTCTCTCTCTCTCACTTACTCTCTTTCCCTCCCTCCCCTTCTCTCGCCCTCTCTCTACCCCTCCCCTACCCTCTTCCTATATCTCTCATTAACCCATCCTTTCTTTTTGAAAAGGTAAAATCGCTGTCGACATGTGAACTGATCGAGTTTACGTCCAATTCAGTAGACTTTCATGTCGATTGCAGCGATGGGCGAGCGCAAGATATCACCATCGAGCTCAGCTATGGAAACAAGAAAATTGACATGATATTCCATATGGACATTCCCTGCGATGGTACGTAATTCCAAATTGTCATAAGGTTTTGTTCACTCATGCAAATTTATCATTATCAGCATTCGCTACAATATGATTGTTGCATGCTTAATAAGAGAATGATTTTACTGATACTCCTTGAAATAAACATAGTATGTGTATGCCTCTCATAACATTTCTGGATTTCATAAACATTTAAAGGTAGTGTCCCCCTTTTGCAGCCAACATCAAATTCTGTAGAACTTTGCATAAATCATGAATATGTCACGTCGGATGTATTATTTGTGAAATTTAAATGTTAGCCGCGCCTAGTATTCAAATTATGCAAGGAAACCCGTTTTCTTTCTAGACTTCACTGTTTAACACTATTGAGTGACGGACTGAATTATTTTTCTCTTTGGTAATAACATACATAAAATGAGCTGTAAATGGTAAATAATAATTTATCTACATCAATAATCCAAATGGCCAAAATTAAACTGATTGAATCCTTGAGCAGCACAAAACGTACGACCATTCGGTACAAGAGTCTGAAAATAAGATTATTTAATTAAACGACCGTAATCGCTAAATTTGATTCGACAACTAACCTTCATTATTCTCCCACAAAAAGACAGTTTCAAGCCCTTTTTTAATGGAGGGAAGTTAGTCTTATCTTTCGAATGCCGTTGGAATTCAATCTTTTCATTCTGTTGGCCTGCAAATGGGACATAGTACCTTTAACATATCACATGAATATCGTTTAGGATGGTTTGTCACATTATAGTAACAGTTCAAATACAAACAGTGAAAGCTATTTACACTTTTGAATATTCAGTTGAATTTTAAAATACTAGGAATTGTGCCATTTCCTAGATATAAGCTTGGTCGAACGAATACCAATCTCATTATTTACAGTGATTCGTTATTTATAATCATTTATATTTGCACTTTTAATACCTATAATGCATTTGTTACACTTTTAGTATCAAACAAGCCCCTCTCGTCAAAAGTCCTGTAACGAAAAGACCAAACAAAACAGTATAATAATCAATCAAGGTATATTAGGTTTTTTCTCATGACAAAGGGACATATTGTAAAAGATTTAGAAGACAGATTTTCATTGCGTTTATGCTACGTATTTTTCTTCTTTAGTCTACAGTACCAGCTCAATATATCACACCTGTACTAAATGTTGACCGTAGTAGACCAAGGTACGTAATGATTATGGTAATTGTTAACCTAGACTGGTCCTAATTCTTACAATAATTATTCTGTAGCGCAACTTCAATGCTGGGCAACAAAACACCAACGTTTCCGTACGCTTGTATATTAAAATTAGAAATTGACATGCTACCTTTTAGTTAAAGGTTGTCGAAAATGGCATATTTCAATCGTTGAATCCCTGTACTTTTGTTGTTAAACGTATATTATAAGATTATTTTCTTCTTCTTTCTTGCACAATGAAGAGCCTTCTCATTTCCGCCACTGGGTCTTCCAGTCAGCATTGGTCATCTAGGAGTGGGTATCTTTATAGGTGTGACATAGATTGCACAGATGTTCCACACTCGCAGCCAGTGTCTGTGTCATCTATGTATCCCCATTCATGCATATTGTATTTGCATCGCCCCACCCCTGTGCGAAGCCTATTGAGGGACTTCCACGTCTTCCAGTCACACATATGGCCAGGTGGCAGTTGTTCCTTGGCCGGGATTTGTAGCTGTACATGGTGGTGGTTTTTCACAAAGTTTTTCTTCCCACAAGATCACCCTGGTTGATTGGGGAGGTCGTGATAGTGACTGGACTGTATGAAGGCGGGTAGGGGCCGGTTGAAGGGGATGGCAGGTGTCCTCAACTTGCAACTGTTCTGCGGACATCGGATGGATCAATTCAAGCAAGCTGTCCACATTCATGGGCTTGAGTCAGCCAATGATGCATCTGCAGCTGTCATTGAGTGCTGCATCAACTTTCTTTTCATGGGATGATCTTTCCCATACAGGGCAGGCATATTCTGCTGCAGAGTCGCACAATGCAAGAGCGAGTTTGCGTTGGAGGTTGTTCCTTGTCCTGACTTTACCCTTCTTTACCTTCTGAACATGCTGTTTGCATGAAAGGGTTCGATCAAGAGTGATTCCAAGGTAGACAGGGTGATCACAGTGTTTCAAGGAGACACCGTTCCATTTCAGGGACAGCTTCCTCCCAGCATAGTGGTTGCGGAGATGGAACGAGATAATCTTTGTCTTGGCAGGGTTAACCTTTAGTTGGTTGTTGTCGTAGTAGTCTGCCGGATTTTCTAGGGCTGATGAAAGGGTGGCTTCTATCTTGTCTTTGTAATAACTCTGGGCTGCTATGCCAAGGTCATCAGCAAAGATGAAGCTCCTTGTCCCTAGGTACACTGGCTGGTCGTTAGTGTAGGCATAAAAGAACACATGAGCAAAAACACTGCCCTGTGGTAGATCATTCCTGTGTTTTCTCCATCTGCTGCGTTTCCCGTTGAGCTCAACTTAGAAGCGTCTATTTTCCAGGAGCATTTGGATAACTTAGTCAGATGGGAGTCCTTTGTCGGTGGTTCACATTACCGTAGGCAGCTAGCTTTCAGATCGACGAACACAACTCCAGTCGGTTTATTCTTCTCAAAATTCTTCTTTGGAGTTCCAAGTTGTTAAAGTAGATTCTGTGTCACCCTTTTGCCAAGTATTCCTTTTGTGGCGTTTCTTTTGTGGTGATTTGCCATTTAGGTGAAATTGGTGGGCAACCTTATCTGCATTAACATTATAATGGAGTGTAGTCTTCTTGGAATCGTTGCTGATTTTCTTAATGGTAGACTAAGCACTCTTACTGTTGTGTGTCATATCAACACCCTCAATAATATCTTGCCAAGACTCAAAAGATATCATGACGAGTGAAAAACGTATCCGACGTGTGAATAAAGACCGATTTGGACCGAGTTCTTTATTTTTGTTTTACCTACTTTTCATTCCAGTAAACCACCTGCATCATCGGACGTGCCATCCGAGGTCTTGCACGGGATCGCCGGGGAGGTGCCCCACAACTACTACATCCCTCTTGGCCTCAAGCTTGGTCTGGAGAAGGCCAAGTTGGACTCCATCTTGGTGAGCTGTGCCAACAACTCTGAGGAAGCCACCTACAAGGCCATGGAAGCCTGGAAGAACAGGATTGGGGTGGACAATCGAGAGGAATTGAGCGACGTTTTGGTCGCGAGTGATTTGAAGAGGATCGCGGAGAAATTCCTAAACTAAAATAGATCGAAGATATGCTCGTGGTCATTTCAAAACCCTTAGAGTAGAGGGCAGGAGGATGGGGTGGGATTGGAGGTAGTCAGTCCAAAGCCTGAAGACTTTGAATTAATCAAGTTTCTTCGAGAGAGTTGCGACTAAAATACTAATTGCCTTAGTATTATCTTTCAAATGCCGTTGGAATTTCAAGTCAGTCAAAAGACCTTGAATTAATCAAGTTTCTTCGAGAGAATTGCGACTAAAATAATTAATGCCTTTGCCTCTTTGATCGTTTAATTACTAGTCCCTATATGGGGCTATGGAGGTGTGGAAAACAGGATTAGGGTGCACAATCGAGGGAACTGAGAGACATTCTGATCGGTAGTAATTTCAAAAGATACGCTGATAATTTGTTGAACTCAAATATACAATATTATCATTGTTCTCTTGTGGCGTATCAATTATCAAATGCCATTGGAATATAAATTCATTCATACTTTGAATTAATAGATTTTTTCGAGAGAATTGCGAATAAAATAGTTAATGCCTTTGACCCTGTAATCGTTCGAATACCAGTCTCTATATGGGGCTATGGAGGTGTGTAAACATTAGTATTGGGGTACACAATAGAGGGAACTGAGAGACATTCTGATCGGTAGAAATTTCAAAAAAGACGTTGATAAATTTTTGAACTGAAATATAAAATATCATCATTGGTCTATTGTGGCATGTCGATTATGAGAAGGGGGCAGACTTTCTAAATAAATTTGAAATTAACAGCGTTTTCGATGGATTTTTTGGATTGTTCAAAAGCAACTTAAGGACTTTATATAACATACAAGACATTGTTTAGCAAATGTGTATGGTGTCAACAGATTTTTGTCATTTGTCGTTTAAAATGTCTTGGTGTGGTGTCGTTTTTCGTGTTTGTGTGCAAAGAGAGTGTAATTTCTATGACCCCTTCCGCCCGTGCAAGCCAGGAAGCATTAAGTTTACCAACGAGATCCAATTGTATTATATTGAAATCATGTATCAAGTGTTTTTGATGTTCAAATTGTTTAACAACACAAAATCAAAGCGAAATATTACCAGCATCGGGCTTATATGGAGATTAAAATACACGTAATCTGTCAACGTTTCAACAGGATCTTACTGAGGTCGGGCAATTTTGTTCAATGAAACATTTTACGCGGGAGTAGAAGTAGAGTCGCCTGAAAGTTGGTGAAGGAATTTTTCCTTGTTTGTGTGTGACACAAGTAATGCTACAGTCATTCAATTACATATGTGTGTGTGTGTGTGCTCTGTTATATGCTTCATTTATTTTTCTAGCTGCATTTTATCTGTGTTTGCATCAAATGCCAAAATAAAAATAATAAAAAATATATGATAATGTATTCTCATTTTCAAGATAATAAACTTATGTATGCAGATTAAATGAGTAACTTCCTATGGAGATTGAAACGTACTAAATTTGTCAGAGGTTGAAGAGGATCTTACTAAGGTCGGGCGTTTTTTACAAATATTTTATGCTGAAGTCTAACGAGAAGAAGTAGAGTCGCCTGAAAGTTAGTGAAGAAACAAGGAATTTCCTTGTTTGTGTGTGACGCGATTACTGCTGCAGTCATTCGTAAAATTTGTGTGTGCTCTGTTATATGCTTCATTTAAAAGAAAAATTCTAGCTGCATTTTCTTTTTTTTGCATCAAATGCTGCAATAAATCAGAACAAATTCATTTAAAACTGAGAAAAGCTTCTTGATTAGATAATGTATTCTCGTTTTCAAAACATTAAACTTATGCATGCATATTCAACGAGTAACTTCCTATGGAGATTAAAATGTACAAAATATGTCAAAGGCTGAACAAGGTCACACTGAACTTGTGCAATTTTGTTTCAAATATATCACGCTAATGTACAACGAACGAGAAAAAGTAGATTCGCATGAAATCGGTGAAGAGACCTACGAAAAATGTCCCTTTTTTGTGACATGAGTGCTTCGTAAAATACGTGAAATATTGTTGTGTTCTCTGTTGTATGCTTCATTTTTCATTTGTCCCGCTTCTTGTGTGCATCAAAATGCTGAAATAAAAAGAACACAGATTTATTGATGACTACTGAAAGCTTCATGATTTAATGGTGACTTCTCATTTAGATTATTGTAACGGATTGTACTTTGGCTTACCCACTTCCACCATTTCTCCACTCCAACGTATTCAGAACATGGCAGCCCGTCTCATTACCAAAACCAGAAAATATGAACACATAACTCCTATTCTTAGATCTCTTTATTGGCTACTTATTTTAATTCGCATTCAATTTAAGATTCTTTTGTCAGTATCTAAAATTAAACATGGTTATGCTTCATCATATTTAAACGACCTTCTCAAACCTATTGTTCCATCAAGTTGATTACGGGCAACTACACATGCTAATTTCCAATACGCCCCTGGTCCCCGAACCAATACCCGTTACGGAGATCGTACTTTTGCTATTGCAGGCCCTAAATTATGGAACAGTTTACCAATTATTATTCGTCAATCCCCATCTGTAGAGTCTTTTAAGGCAGGTTTTGAAGTATTTTGTGTTTAATAGTAATTTATAGGGCAGTTTTTAAATATCTGTAATGTTATTATTAGAATTATGTATTATTATTGCTTTATGTTTATTTTACGTTGTACCTTATATTAAGCGCTTTATAGAAACATTGTATTAAGCGCTTTATAAATGTATTTTGTTATTATTATCATTATTATAAACATGTGCATGCAGGTCAAACGAGTAACTTCTATTTTCAAGACTTCGATCAACATAATAAACATCACTATAAAGAAAATATAAAGAAACTTATATAATAACTAGAAATGCAATCGTGTCACAACGATATGCATGCAGTAATTCCCGTGTTTCTACGTGTCGAACGAAAGAGCTTCTCTAAGACTATCCAGAGCAATTTGTATAAATTCTTTAGCTTCTGTGATAGTGGAGATAGGTAGGGCCATATAAAAACGGCCCAAAACGGACAAAATGGTGCCTGGGCGGTCACGCATGGGTGATTCCGGAGACGAAGAACGCGGTGACCATGGTGGGATTCTAGATACTATGCCTACGAGGCATAGTATGAATGAGAGAGAGAGAGAGAGAGAGAGGAAGAAAGAGAGAGAGAGACAGAGAGAGACAGAGAGACAGAGTTAAATGAAATTAATTGTTTATTCCCCCGCAGGAAAAAATAGATTATGACTATTGATAATCTGATTGAAAAACTAAGTGCTAATATCTGCAGAACATATCTCACATAATGTTAAGCGAACTTAGGTCGATCATAGTTTTTGAGGGGCAATTCAATATTGAAAGGCACAAATATATTACTTTCTGAATCTAAAATGAATCTTGTGAAACATGCTCTATTTTATTATTCTTCGAAATGGTCGCCTTTACATTCATTTCCTCTATTGTTCTTATTTGTTAGGATCACAACACAGAATCTTTCTCTTTAAAGAAAGACTTTCTGATCTATCGAAACGGTTTGGGGCCAATATCAAAAGCCGATGACCATATGAAAACAAAAGTACAAAGTTTTACTTTCTGCAAAAAGTCTCAGTCACTTGTAATTCTCTAAAAAAAAAAGAGTGTTTTTTTTTCTTTTGAGACGAGTCGATAGACAGTTAGGAAGATTTCAAAGTTATCTAATATATTTTTTGGAAAGGCGGACAGTTTCGCTTCCTGTAATGAAACTCACTAGACAAACTTCTACAAAATTAAAAAGTACCTACCAACAAAGAACCAAATGACAATCAGTTCTTTTAACTGAAAATAATGGTCGATCCAAAAGGTTTGGGGTCAATTTCAGATCCATTTTGGAAAGCCACACAGTCTCATGTTCTGCAATAGAACTCATCAGACATGCTTTGAAAAAAAAGGTACCTACTCCCAAAGAGAAAATCATGGTCGATAACAAGTTTTTGGGTCAATAGCAAATCCATTTTTGAAAGACATACAGTATTGCTTTATGTCATGAATCCTTTTAATGAGACGATAATTTGAGGCAAAACACGCTTTTGGTTGATATATTTTACATCGTTCTTAGGTAACCGTGGTTCCCTACGCGTGCAGAGTTTATCGAACTCGTTAATTTGATATGCGTCTGTGTAGCTTTTGCGGTACTGTATTTCGATTCTTTTAGATTCGATTTGTCCAAACGATATCTTCATCGACCCGCCGGCTTCCGAAAATAATGTTTCAATCGATGATAGTAAAGGTTTGGGGTTTCAACGTCGCTTAGATGTAATAGCCGCTGCGGTGACAGGTTAACATGAAAACAAATAGATATGTATTAATAGATAAATAGAAATACAGTGATATCGAGAGAGAAGAAAGAGAGAGAAAAAAAAAGACAGACATAGAGAGAGCGAGAGAGAGGAAGGAAGAAAGAGAGAGAGAGAGAGAGAAAGATGATATATAGCGAGAGATAGGAAGAAAGAGATAGAGAGAGAAAGAGAAAGAAAGATGAAGAAAGAGAGAGAGAGAGAGAGAAAAGAGGGAGAGAGATATGAAGAGAGAGAGAGAGAAAGAAAGAAAAAGAGAGAGAGAGAGACAAACAGAAAAACAGAATGAGAGAGAGAGAGAGAGAGAGAGAGAAATGGACAGGGAGACAGAGAGAGGGGAGATAAGAAATTAAAGTTAGACGAACCATCTAGCCAAGAGTCGAGGCCTATTTTGGGCAAATTCTCTTTTTTTTTTTTCGTATAAAGGACTTTCGGTTATAGTTTACAAATTCTCTCGCCATGGAAGAAATATGGGGAAAAATGTACTTGGAAACATATTGGTCGATCATTTCAGTAATTACAAATTAACGCGAAGCTACTTATTTACCTCAATGGCTAGAGCTATCGTATTCAGATGGTTTGAAAACTTCTCTAGAGCTCTGACGGTCGCAGATTCGAGCCCTACTATTAAAGGCATTTATTTCCCCAATTTCCTTAATTCTGTTTTATCTGCATTGCTTCCCGCTAGCCATGTGCAAACTTTAAGGTGAATAACTTTTTTTAAAATTTAATCTAAATGCGCCTTGACAATACTTTTTATTACTATCGTCACTGTTATTTTAGCTTTACATTTTCAAAATAAATGGAGAAAAAAAGTAATCACTCCTACAACATTTTGTAACGAACATAACGAAGAAGTAAATTTGATATAATCATTAAATTTTCTCATTAATGCCTTGCTGAAAAAAACATGTTTATGAAGAGCTCCCCCTACTGTCGAACACAGCGAGGCACAATACTAAGTTGTTTGAAACCTCAGTGGGAAAGTGGGAATAATAATAGTTACAGTGCTTATATAAGTCTCTAAGCGCTCTACAGTTATACAGCATAATTACCCTGGTTTTAGCAGTGCAGCTGTTACGCGCGCTGCGTTTCAAGGAATAAATATCCACCAGGTAACCAATTACTTCACCTGGGTGGAGTGTGGCAAATGTAGATCAATGTCTTGCCAAAGGACATTAGTGCAGCGGCGGGACTAGAACCGCGGACCTTGTGATCGACAGTCCGGCGACGTATCCACTCGACCACAACACCTCTAGTGATAAGGGCGTGACATAAACCCTTTGTCTAGCTATCTACTTTTAAATAATATTTCGATATGAGGTAGCAGACTGGCTAAAATGTCTGGTTAAAAGAGATGATGTAAAAACTATAATCAAGTATCAGTCTACGAGCGCGTTTGAAATATCACGTTTTTGACAACAATTGAAATCCTGCACATGCTGCGTATGTCGTGCCCATTAAAATGCATTAACCTGCGTAATCATTCATGTAGTTAGATGAACAATATGGTCATAAGATTGAGGGGGGGGGGTTGCTTTTTTCAAACATTAATTTTAATTCTTAATAACAAGTAAGTCGATTCAAGCACTTCCTGCCGGATAATGAGAGTGTTCGGGCATCTTGCTGTTCAAATTTGAGTTGGTGGTTGCCCGAAGATTGGATTTTTTGAGCTTCAAAATCCTCAGTCGGCTTTAGGCTTGTAGTCGCCCCTCCCGTCTCTTGCGTCTAAATGAAAGGATACAAATACGCTAGTGACTGTAATTATAATCGGATATAGTCTACACTTATGTAGGTTTTAGCAAAATTATCATAGACCTAGACTCATGGATAAGATGTAGACACAAGATCTAGTCTAGTTCTAACGTCAGCTTCAGTCTCCGATATCAAGGGTTGTTCCACTGAGACTACATCTGGCTACACAGACCACCTTCTGTATACATGGAATGTTGACAAATGTCATTTTTATACCTCATACCAGTAAACACTTCCATACTAAGATGAAATATAAACATAACATTTTTTTTCAAACAAGAGATAAACTCAAATGTAAAATAAAATTGCACAGCTGTAGAGGCACAACAGAAATGGCAATCTGTATTAATGACAACAAAGAACAAAACAGGCAGACTCGGAGCGGCTATTCGCAAATCATGCTGATCAAAAGGAAAACACCAAATATTCGGCCAAAAAGAAATCTCTACAGGAATAGCATCACTTACATGATTATTCCCCTACGTTTTTTTCCTGTAGGCATTGGTTTTCATCCAATATCACGGTTATTTTCGTGGCATTGACGTCGTTATGTCGAGGTTCATAGAACTAATTAACCGTTTCATTTCGATGTAAAAACAAGCCGTCTACGTAAAGCTGTTCCAAACTTGCTCTTTAAAAGGGACGGCTATTTTTCATTATGTTGTCTGCTAGATTTCACAGTCAATAAACTCGATGGCAAATTCGTGCTGACACTTCTAAAAAGAACCGAGAGTTTTTTTTTTTTTTTTTTTTTTTTTTTTTAAATTAAAGGTATGATACCTTCAGTGTTGGGCATATACATGATCATATAGATGATGGTTAACGTTTGTAATTTTCATAGAATTAATTTCTATGCTTGTCACAAGGATAAAGGTATTCATATTAATTAGCATTTTCATTTACTTGCCTAACTAATTCAATATCCCGTCAGTTTTCCCCCATCCCAGAGATACTGTTTTGTGTTTTATTTGCTAATTACTTTTAATTTAATTTATCTCTTTATCTAATCATTTACTTAATATCCGGTCATTTTTATAAGATTCATTTATCTTTCTTGTAGTTTATATATTCATTTATTAATCTATTTCTTTTGTTTACGTTGTGTCCTAAACAAAATTAAGAAATATGAGGTACATTACAGTCAGTCATGATAAATTAAGTCCGTGATAAGGGGGGGGGGGGGGGGGGGGAGCGGGGTTGGCAGTCGCACCTTAAAAGAAACAATGGCGTAGATGCAGATGTACGGGGTGGTACTTGCCCCCCCCCCCCCAAATACCCTTCGATCGAGTTGGTAAAATATAAACCTCGATCCCCCTGCTTGGAAGTCCCGTATCCACGCCTAAACATATGAATGCAATATATTTTGATACTTAAAATAATTGTACAAGATTTGTGCACATGTTAATGCAAGAAAGATGGATATTCAACCCTAATCCTGTGTCCTCTAATCTCCTTTTTAGGGGAATAGTCATTTTGTGATTCTCAGGGAAAACACTTGAACTACGGTTTGAAACAAATCCCCGACCAGATGCCGATTATTAGCGACATCATGCTCGCCATCCCAACCTGATCTAGCCCCATGGCGGATCAATGAAGAACCGCTTGATGTCTTGGGGGCCTGCGAGTGATACATCTACACGCATCAGACACGACTTCAGCACAATTAGTACGATGCTGTAGAATCGGGTGAACGTTTTTCTTTAGAGAGAAAGGGGACTGGTGGAGGGGTAACGAGGGAGGGGAGAAAGGGAAGGGTGGATGGGGGGGGGGGAGGAGGAGATAGTGTGAGAGAAAGAGAGAGAGAGAGAGAGAGAGAGAGAGAGAGAGAGAGAGAGAGAGAGAGAGAGAGAGAGAGAGATGGTGGGAACTGGAAGAGCAAGAGATAGAGAAAGGGGGAGAGAGATGGGTGAGTGAGTTGTGTGAGTAGGTGTGAGTGGATATCAGTGTTTTGGTGCATATGTGTGTGCGTGTGTGTGTGTGTGAGAGAGAGAGAGAGAGAGAGAGAGAGAAGGAGTTCAATGAGCGGAAGAGAGGCATATGAAATAAGAGAGATACGTACTATACAGAAAGAGAGGGGACAGTCAGAGGGAGGGGAGAGAAAGAAAGAGAGACAGAAAGACAGAGAGAGAGAGAGACAGAGAGAGGAAGAGAGAGAGAGAGATAGAGAGATATATACAGAGAGAGAATGAGCGAGAGAGAGAGAGAGAGAGAGAGTGTGTGAGGAGGGGATAAGGCATCCAAAAACCATTATTATGCATTGCTTTTCAGATCATTTGTAGATTCAATGGTTTCGATTATCGCCTTCTCCGTTTGCCTCCGGGGTCTGCCTATCCATCCATTTGTTAAAATTGGTGATTATGTGGAATTATTTGGAAGTCATAAAGTTTAAACATTTCACATTTTAGAACGTACAATACATATTAAAGAATAAAAAGTGTCAATCTACCAAGAGAAAATACCGAAGTCAATATGTTTAATAGCATCACTATAAATCCTACTGCCCCCAACAAATTGTGAAAGCATTTCATCTGAAATCAAATAATGGAAGTGATATAGAACAAGATAAATATCCACCGGAAATGACAGCAACAAGAAACGTTGTTATGAGAAGGTGATTATTACTCCTATATAATCTTTTAGAACAATTTGACTCGCTATTGAACACAAGGTTATCATAATGAGTTGTTTGTGTAAGGAAGATTGTCCATATCGCACCTGCGCTGAAGGTTGCGGTGTCGTCTACATGTATCTGCATAACGTTAAATTATTAAGAAACTGTTTTGTTCCATGCAGTCCGGAAACATGAGATCTTCAGGGTTATTTATCATGATCCATACTGAAACATTCACAGTCATATAGATTTTTGTTTGTAATTACGTCACAATTAAATACAACATTTTTATCATTTGTTTTTGTCGTGTCTTGGACAAAACGCTTTCTGTCTCCTCCTTCTCCTCCTTCTCATCCTCCTCCTCCTCCTTCTCCTTCTCCTCCTCCTCCTTCTCCTCCTCTTCTTCTTCTTCTTCTTTTTTTTTTTTTTTTTTTTTTTTACTTCTTCTTCTCCATCTCCTATTCCTACTACTGCTTTTTATGTTTTCCTCCTTTTTTTAAAAATAATTCTTCTCCCTTTTCTCTTCTTCCTTTTCTCCTCCTTTTTATCCTTCTTCTTCCTGTTCTCTTCTTCCCATTTCTTCATCTGTCTTCGATTCCATGTACATGTACACTTGGTGTTGATTGACGGGAATTTCCAATTTTTGGTAACTAAAATTAAGGCCATCTTTCGAACCTCTTTAATAGACACCTAGTCATTCGTTTAAAACCCATGAACTCATTTAGACTAGCACTTTATAAACTGTATGATGCGATTTAAACAAAAGATTTCAACATTCTGACGCATGTATCGTATAGTCGTATACACAAATTTATAAAACGTTCAACTTCGATCCCGTAAACATCAGAGCCATCTATACACGGAGTTTGGCCAACTTGCTTTCACTGCCGGGGTCACAACACGGCATATATTATTTTGTTTTATGCTTGCCCAACAAAGCGGGAGTCGCCATATTAGGGACTTTTAGATTTGCACAACGACAACGTGGATTGCTACGATCGACGTCCTGTTATTGCACTGCCTTGAATGGACGTCACACGTATCAGTCCACGCAAATCTAAAAGTCCCTATTGTGTCCAACAAGAACCTGGTTGACCAAACTCTGTGTATAGATGACTCTGGTAAACATGTCCGAATAGCCCCATCTTCGAGGGTGAACATAAACTTACAGGGCGCATTTCTAACATTTTATCAATCCTACAAATGCTTCATGACAAATTTACACCCTGCTTCCTTAAACAAACTACGGGACTGCACCTCGAAAACAGACGTAGCATTTGGCATTAGCCATATAATTGTAACTTAATATTTATAATAGTTTCATCTTTGAATACTGTGTTTAAAGAATGTACTGCGTTTAAAATATAGTTTATTTGAAGACAGCAAAAAGATAACCCCTTATATTTCATCATAGCGTTTACACGTACGTTCAAGAAACGTTTTATTTGTTAAAATACTATTTTGTTGTTTTATTTTCTGGTCTCAGACCTCCATCTTCTTCACGAATGTAAACATGCACGTTATTTTCTTAGATGGTCGTAGTCACCTATTTCTACATTGGACCCGTGCCATAATAGTCCCAGATTTCTTTAATACTTGCCATAAATGATTATGAGTTAAAAATAGATCTTTGTGAACCTTGGACAAAAAAGGTCGTTCAGACCAGAGGAAACTTATACGAAACTCGTTTAAAGAAAAGTCGTTTAAAGAATCATTTAATGGCAACAGGGGCGTTTAGACTGGATAACAAAATTGTATAAATAAACGTCGTATGTCACGCAACTAGTTTCGGCCAATTGACACGACAGCTAGTCGATCAGCAGAACGAGACCTTTTATTCCTTATCGAATTTTCGTTCGAAACGATGCTCAAAATCGAGTTTCGCTTTATCACGACCAGACTACAAAGGTGTAGCTAGTTTCGTAAAGCTACACGATTTTCGCATAGCCATACGATGAAACTTGATAGTCTGAACGAGGTATATGACGAGAATTTAAATCTACGGTCCCCGTTCACCCCATTTCACCGCAGATCCAATACGAGTTTTATCGAGCGAGAAGCTGCGAAATTTCACGCCCTGGGGAAATTCGAAACCGGCTGAGTCTAAAGTAAACCGACTGGAAATTAATACAGAAAATGGCATTTGAAAGAGATGGCATTGATGGGCTCGAAATATATAAATAAGAGATCGAGTTTTCACCCTAGCCTTGCTGATGCTGATGATGAGGAAAAGAATGCCAGCATTTGACACTTTTAGTGATGGGATTTTGAGGTTTTGAAAAGCCACAAGGCCTCATTGTGTGTCCCGCTCATCGATAACATCATGAACATAATGTTACTGAAGATATTCAGTTTTGTGAATAAATGATGAGCATCTGCAATTCCATCTTCTAGTCACGTGATTTATATTTCACTATGCATGCGATCATTTTGGTCATAACATAGAGGAACTGCTTCAATTATTATACTCATCAAAGTGTTGTGTGATTACCGTCATCATTATTACGAATGTGTCTATCACATCCATCATCACCATCATTGCCGTTGCTGTCATCAACGTCATCATTATCCCCATTGTAAGCAACACCAGCAACTCAACGACCACCTCCATCACCGCCACTTGACAAATGTCGTCAATGATATTGATGATGTGACTCTAAATAACATTACCCCCACCATACCACCACCACCATCATCAACAATAATGTCATCACCACTATCATCATCATCATCATCATCATCATCATCATCATCATCATCTCCGTCAATATTGATAGTGTCACTTTAATTAACATCACCAACAACGCCACCATCATCATCACTATCACCGTCACCATCACCACCACCATCACCACCAACACCACCAACACCACCACCACTACCACCATCATCATCGACAATATCATCACCACTATTATCGTCATCATCACCATCATCATCATCGTCAATATTAATAGTACCCCTCTAATTAACATCACCAACAACGCCACCATTATCGTCACTATCACCGGCACCACCAACAATACCATCATCATCATCACCATCATCATCATCACCACCCACACAAACATCATCACCCTCACCATCATTATCAACATTATCATCATCATCACCACCACCCACACAAACATCATCATCATCACCATCACCATCACCATCACCATTAGTTCTTCAAGCCCTATCACCCTCGTTTCGTTACTTTTCACATAATATTTTTACCCTAAATAGGGCCTTCGCTTTACATTTTGTACTAAAGATGATTTAGATCGATATGATCGATACTGAACAGGTGGAGATACCTCGACAAATATATTCTTTTGATCAATATACATCTAAAGGATCAAATCACAACTATGATGTGGAGCTCATTGTGATAAATCAATCAGATGTGCATGGACCTTGAATGGATAATGTGCGCTTGGCTATACTGATACTTCAATCAATCATAAGTAAAGTTGGATCCTCCATTTTTATATTTTGTTAGTATATTTAATATTTGGGTTGTGAGCTATTTCCGAGAATCTGATGAAATTCTTGGAAATCACTTCATCGTAGTCAGGGGTAAGTGTTATTTTGTGTGAGATATAAGGTGCATTAATTATTTATTCAACGTCAAATCACTGATAGCTCTTGATTCCATAGCCATTTGTTAGGTATTCCTGTAATAATGATGTTTACTAAAGCTATATAAAGATAAAGTTGAGTTCTGGTCATGCGATTGCATTGTGAAAGAAAAGGTGTGGAATGGATCAGAAAAATTTGATCATGTAGCATGTAAGTATTGGTGTGTACTGCAAGGTTCTGGAGTCATCAAAATCATGATAAATTTGGCCCAGTAAGCACTGTACACAGAAAGGTGTATATGGGACTACACAAATGGTGTCGGGGCTACTAACCTTGATTTCCTAATCTTTCTATGCTTTTTACTCAGCCATTATACATTTTCTACCAAAATTGTTTGGCAAATGACATTTATTTGTAATTTTGAACATTCAGTGTATTAGTTTCGTTTGATTCTGTGATAATTTTTTGATTTTTTTATATTTTTTAACAAGAACTCGGGGGGAAAAACAGTGGCGAAATGAAATCAGACCATTAAAAAAAAAAAAAAAAAAAAAAAAAAAAATCACTTTTATTTCATTTTATCGATTAAGTTCAGTTCATTACGTCAGGTTTAACTTCATTTTGGGTTTAACTATCAAAAAACTTTTTGACTTTGTTCTGCTAAATTGAGCCAAAAAGAAAGAATGGGTTCAATATTCGACTTCCTTATCCTTTATTCTATCAAAATCATATTATAATACCACGCGTTAGAACTATTAGCGGTCCTGAACAAAATTTCATTTAGACTCTGGGGGCATCTGTATCGTGGCTTGAAAATTTTGAACGGGGATGATCTTGTGGTTCCAGATTTCTCGTAAAATTTTCCTCAAAAATGTTTCCGGATTTGTATTCGGGTAACAAAATGTCCTTATAATACTAAATTTTCTGAAGATAACAAAATGTCCTTACAATACTAAATTTGCTGAAGATGATAAGGGGTTGCCGATTGTAGCTTTTGAGGGGAGGTGGGGGGGGGGGGGGTAGGGTACCCACCACCCCATCTAACTTCGCCACAACGTAGACTGTGCCATTATTTCTGATTTAAACATTAATGATTTCATAATGTAACATACATTAGGAATGCGTTACTGATTGAGTATTGAATAGCTTTATAACGACACCGGCTTTACCTGAAGGGCTTTTATTATGTCATGTTCAGCAGGTTCATATTACTCATCAGTCTTCCTTTGTTCGCTTGGTTCGTCTTTATTACTTTGACAGAGATTGGTGACTTACGTAGCGATGACGAATGTGAGTTATTGCCTCATTCGATGCCACGTCCTTTTAAGGAGATTCTAGGATGATGTCGAAAATAACAATCTCCAAATTTATTCTTGCTACTAAGAACTGATTTGTTAAAGATAATATATTTTTCAAGGGATAGTTGAGTTCTGTTGCATAGGGCGCTGCACAAAATATTTTTTTGTGAGATAATGAAAAACTGAGTGTCAAATTTGAAAGAACATAATATTTAAATGAACAAATCGTCTTTGTTTGATCAAATTCGGTTCAGAGATGGCTGAATTATAACGATTTCTAATAATTGTGTACCACCACAAATATTAGATATTTTGAAAAATTTGAAAAAACCGTTGAAAAAAACGAAATAACGCCTTTTACGTCGTATCTCAGCCAATACCGGTGTTGGCTTTTTTGTTGGCATTTTCATGTTGGTTATATTACGCGCAACCAGCCGATCCATGTATTGTTAACTTTAATTAAATAATTAATTAACGGTCACCATGTTTTTTGGAAAGTGGAGCTGAATTAGTATGATCATTTAGGGGTCTAAAATTACCTTCATAGCAATGTTAGGTTCTAAAAGGGCACTATAAATGTCACAGATATTAAGAGCAATAACCATGCACTTTGAAGGCATTTGTGGTCTGAAAACAGAACTCAACTACCCCTTTAACAAATTGATACCTACGTACACAAGTTACACACATACTTGGACAACAACAAGGTTTGATGGTTTGATGGCTACTTAGAAAGCATGCGCATGGTTAATGCCTTACGAAAGGGCACCGTGGCTTTGTTTCTAACCTGGGATTTTCTGGTTACGGGATCATGCACTCCTCCACCACAGCATCACGATCATCATCAACTTCAACAAACAAACAGCCACATTATCAATTACCAAACAAAATTAAGCAAACTTAGTCTGCCTGGGCAGTCCAACAATGATTTATTTTGTGGATTTCGAGCATTTTGTTTGTATATTTATGTCTTCGTTTATGTTGTTCCCCTTCTTTTCCTTCTGAATTTCAGTATGATTGAGTTCAATAAGTATTAATTGTGTCAATCCGTTCACTTTCTATGGGCCTAAATGTATTCTACAACACGATCAGTGATTTTTTAAATCACATCAAGGCGTTTGTTTAATCGACGTTCAGACTATCAGAATAAATCTTTATACAATTAATAATACATGCATACTAATTCCTTTTCTTTATTTCTGAACGTCGTGTTCTGAACGTCGGATAAAGAAACGCATCAGGGCTCTATACTTTAGTATGAACGTCGCCATGATCGTATCGTTAAAAAAGAAGAAGAACAACAAAAAATCTTATAACTGGCCGGGGCTTATCGTGGATGCGCACTTATTTGCCTGTTGTCATATCAATTGAATTAGTTTCTTTATACGCCGTCTCTTCATGCCATGTTGTTTTGTCTGTACGGGTCATTCGCTGTATGATGATTCTGTATTACGACGTTTCTTTGTGCGTGTCTGAACAGACCATTACTGTTTTAACTTTGCGACTTCATGAGAAAATTCGCATCTACTCCCTCATTTCGGTGATCGCCTCAATCTCAAAGCCTGGATACGGTTACGACGATGACTTCCTGGTTGCTTACTCAACTGCTAATTGAAGTAGAGGATCTCTATTTTGTATAAGCATGGAACACAGATGACGATAGGCTGGGGGTAACAGCAGCCTCACATTGGTTATTTCTTTTAATTGTAATCTTGACGTCTGAACTCAATTATCATTGTGAACTGTACTTATGTATTTATAATTTAGCTTTTCGTCATCCTTTATAATTTGTTGTAGTTGAATTGTCCTACATGTTTGGATTTAGAATAAGTACATTTAAAATTTTGATTTGTTTTCTCCAAACGTAGAGTGCAACTAGGGGGGGGGGGGGGGGCTGACTTATATTCGGGTTGTGAAACATGTGTATTTTTATGACAAAATTATATTATCACTGAAATAAACTGTGAACATTTGGAAAGTGGAAAGCTAATTTTCTGGCAAGCAATGTCCTCATCCCCTTCCTCAAGCCGAAATTGGGCTTGCTCGCCTGATGGAAACACAAAAATCATATGTTTTCTGCCGTGCATTGCCCTCCATCACGTCCCCTTCCTTTCATCTATTACCCTACTTTCGCTCAATCATAATAATCAAAACATCACTGAAGCTTTTTACCATTCCTAATTTTCTTCACATTGTCTCCATCTTCTTTTTGTTTGACTGTAATCAAGAGGATATCATTTCACTCGTCAACCGTGGAGAATGTTTGTAATAAACGTCACATCATAAACACGTGAGTGTTATTATGAGGCAGACTCGTGTCGCCAACACATCGTATGCACACTGAACATGGACTGCCGCGTTCACACTTAACTGAGCTTCGTTCGTACATGATATACGGAGCACCGTGGATGAGCGATTGACCAGCAACTAGAAGGTTCTTGGTTCGAACCCTTTCTGGATGAATTGTGTCTCTAGTACATAGCATGCGCATTGAAAATGGATGAATTGACACTAAACTGAGCTTCATTCATATATAATATAAGGAGCACTCTGGAAGAGCAATTGACCAGCAACTGAAAGGTTCTTGGTTCAAACCATTTCTGGATGAGTTTTTTGGATTTTTGTAATTTGAATGAATTCACGCTATACTGAGCTTGGTTAGTGAACGTTTATGAGACATTGTGAGATAATTAATGGACCGTCAACCAGAAGGTTCTGGATCCGAACCCCTAATACTGATCCCATTCGCACTTTGATGTCTAGCGTCGTTGACACTCGGGTTCGAAACCAATTAAATGCGGTATAATGCCATTCGCTAAGACTTTAATCCGTATTACCAAGTCCATCAGAGAGGACTTAAAAAGCCGTCGGTCCACTGGTTGCTTACTAACAAGCATTTACTGTATATGCGTTTGTAGCAGTCGGGTAAAGCAATCCTTAAACAACCCTTGGAGGATGTTTTTAATATTAATGTCACACATTATACACATATTGTTATGGAGGACAGAATGGTGTCTACGTCACATCCCATTTACATTGTACATGGGATGCGTTTATAATCAAAGGCGAACAAATGGGATGTAACAACTCCCATTCAAAATTTTCCCGCAGGAAATTTGCTACTTCGGGTATTATTGTACCTTATACACTGTGAAAAGGTTGGGCAATATTGTGGTATTGGTAAACGTAAGTAGAGGTGTTGTGGTCGAGTGGATACGTCGCCGGACTGTCGATCACAAGGTCCGCGGTTCGAGTCCCGCCGCCGCACTAATGTCCTTTGGCAAGATATTGATCTACATTTGCCACACTCCACCCAGGTGAAGTAAATGGGTACCTGGTAGGAATTTATTCCTTGAAATGCTAGAGCGCTATAATGGCAGCACAGCTAAAGCCGGGGTAATAATATCCAAGTTTGGAAGCGCTTAGAGACTTATTGTGATTTGCGCTATATATATAAAAGCTGAATATTATTATTATTATTACCCTTCTTCACACGTGCATATGTTTTTCGTATTTTGACCAACATTTGGGCAAGGATATGACCCTTCAACTGCCCGACTACGGTAGCCCACTTGTTGGGAAAATCTTGGCCAGCTGTTGGGCAAAATACGAAACAATTTGCCCAATAGATGGTTTGGTTGAATATGGCACAATGTTGGGCAATGTGTTGGAAAATATTGCCCAACTTTTTCACTATATACGATATGATTTTGTATATATTTTTATATTATTCTAGAAAATATGTTCAATGTTGACTTTCTCCTGATTTCGCAAACAAGTTTGATCAACTCGGAAATGATACAAAAACAATTCCCTCCAAAATGGGTTTAAGAAAATAACCTTGTCCCGATTTAATATTAAAAAACTCTACCAAAAACATCGGAAATCATGATTGTTATGACTGTCTGTTTCATTTCTTGTTCACTGAGGGACATTTATCCTGATGAGTCTTCCTTACAGGTCTCTTCACAACGGAGTGAGTGTGCATTACGAAGTCCGCCCATTTGAAGTGAACCTCGAGGGACTGGTATTTGTTACACGAGGATGACCATGTCAACCCCCAAACCATGTATTCATGATAATATAACATGCACATCGTGACAGGCAATTAGAACAGTGAATATTGAGCAGACATTGTGATTATTATTATATGGGACAACAATATCGAGTTCCTCCTGCTTGGTGAAGTGTGGAATTCAAGAAATGAGGCAGAAATGAATAGTCACTGATCATTAACATTTTTTTTTACCCAGGGTAGCCTCATCAGTGTCCACGCTGTTCTTTCTGAGGGCCCTGCAGTTACGATTAACCCAGCGTTGCCGATCAAATGATCGAACCCAGGACCTTCCGAACGAGAATCAGGAGTCTTCACCAATATATCACAGTACTCACATCAGTTGACGCGGTCCGATAGACTTTAACATTTTGCGTATAGAGGGCGATGCAGGATTGTCTGGCAAGGTGGAGGGAATATGCCCTCCTGATAGGTATTCTAGGCATTTCTGATGACATCAGGCGTGTTTATAACGGTCATGAGTGAATTTAAGGCGGTAACGTGAGAGAAAGAGATTTTTAGAGAATTTTTTTTTAGAGAGAGAGGGAGAGAGAGAGAGAGAGAGAGAGAGAGAGAGCTATATAGAATAAGAGACACAAAGATGGTTGAAAGAGAGAGAGAGAGAGAGAGAGAGGGAGAGAGAGCTAGAGAGAATGAGAGAAAGAGAGAGAGAGAGAGAGAGAGAGAGAGAGAGACAAAGAGAGAGACAGAAAGGGGGTATACAAAATATACAGATAAAGGGTGAAATATACAAAGGGCCAACGGATGAGATAAGCAGAAAGAGAGACAGGTGAGCATGAGAGAAGGAACGAAATAAATCACCGATCAACAAAGAAAGATAAAGAGGGAGAGACGGAGAGAGAGAGAGAGAGAGAGAGACAGTGATATAGAGGGAGACATGGATATATGGGGGGGGGGGGGGGTGCCACTCAAGAGTCAGAAATTTGATGGGTGACAGACAATATTAATCTCCGTATCAAATGTCACTTCACCTCTTTGCACCTCATTAGCACCATGGTATCTGTAACATCAACAATCCTAATCCACAAAGAGACTGGTAACACGTCACGTATATAGGGCAAGTCAGATTGATGTACGTGCGCTATCTTCCGAAGAAGTGAACGCATTCATCGTAGAGTCAAACAACGACAGTAGTTTAGTGAACTCCAGTGCATCTCTGTCCTGTATTTTATCAAAAGATACAGTCAACAACTTAATCAATCCTACCCTTACCAAGTTTTGTAAACAAAATTATGTATGCGAAAAATTAAGTCGTCCCGATTTATGTTCCTTGAGAATGTGACATTTTAAAGCTTACATCTTAAAGTATTCAACTAAGGCCCTAATTCAACCAGTCCACCTTTCATCCTAGAGTTACGAAACACACACACACGACAAAATCCATCAAATTTAGAAGGGGAATGAATAATTTAGTTGCTAACTGTATTTAGGTCAGGTAAATTTGACGGCTCGAGATATAGAATCACTATTGACACGAAATGGTCTGATAATCATTATGTTACAATTAACTCTTCGGTTGTTTTCTTCGCCTTTATGCACAATCGCCTGTTTTGGCACAGGTGCGATTTTGCACTAAGCAATTGGCACCAAATGACAGAAAGATTGCTTGTGCCACACAATGGCTTTGTAAATAAACCAATTTCTAGCATTGATAACCTCCATTACAGGCCTTTTAACACCAGACTAGATCAATCTTGCACTGGAAATAGATAACGTCGAGAAATTGACGGTTGTTATAACCAAAATGCAGTATCGTGCAATTGTTTAAAATCAATGCACGCACACGTGATCGATTTTCGACGCTTTTCGTTGGCTACATTTCTTTAACCATTTTATAACGAATTTTAAAGAACTCAGACGGGAAGTGTACATTTCATGGGTTAGTACATCATTATGTATTATCATTATTATTATGCAGTACATAAATTCATTTTTCTTAATTGCATCTTCCACATTGTAATCGCCTGGTCATAACTCATAGTATTTACCTAATGTATAAATCTTATTGAAGAGATTTTGAACATTGTGAATGGGTGCACGTCAACTCGCATCACATTTGGTTTCCATCCTGCCATTACGACAGGTGATTACATATCAGGTGACCCGAGGGCAATGAACAATATCACGTGATATAGTCCGTGTCGGTTATTGCAACCAACCAATGCCATTTCATGTGTAATGCGCACGCACATATTGTTATTTATGACATTTTGCATTCTTAGGCGAGTGTTAAATGGGATTACACTATAATATACACGTACGGACACACAGCCTGAGAAGAAGGTGAATTCGTGGGGAGTACGCATAGCATACACTGTCGCTCATAAAGTTGGAATATTTTAGTTTTACCCCAATTAATGGAATTATTTTAAAAATAATTAAAAAATAATAGATCTAGATAATAGCATACATTCTCAGATTTTATTAATAATAAATTGACAATGTGTGATTTGCGTGACTGCTAAAGCATGTGTATGCTACTATGCTTATCAAATAGGGGACCTACGCCCTTAAGTCATAAATGACAGTCATGAGGATCAATGCCCCACAAAAGGGCACTAATATAGCACATCGACACGGTTTTAACCCTTTGGCTACGGGAGCCTGGTGGTCACTGTGTTAACTCTACGGGAATGAGTGAATTCAGTAGTCAACGGGTTAAAATATTCCAACTATGTGAGCGACAGTGTATTAAAACGACCATAAGCTGGTCTACTACTACTGCTACTACTACTACTACTACTACTACGACTGCTACTACTTCAACACTATTACTACTACTAATACTTCTACTGCTACTACCACTGCTAATACTACTAATACTTCTAATATTACTAATTTACCCCCAACGACTTGCGGGCAAAACTAATTACCCGCCTCCCCTCTCTCCCTTGGCTTTGTATCTATCTCTATTTCCTTCATTCTTTCTTCTTCTATGTTCCAGGTATTTATTCATCTATCTACGTACCCCTTTCTATCAAAATACTTAAATATATATATATATATATATATATATATACATACATATATTCATTGGTATCCAATGCTAATTTGTCTATTCGTCTTTCTATCAGGGTCTCTCTCTCTCTCTCTCTCTCTCTTTGCTTCCACTCTACCTCCCCTTCTCTATTAGCAGTTTAAGTGTTTCCGTATCTATTTATCGTGTCTGCAAGTATTATTTTCTGCAGAAAAAGAAATGTTTTCTAAATAAAATAAGTTGTGTCAAACTATTGACTGCGAATCTATCGCAGTTTAACCTCTTTCCTTGAACAATACTTGTTTTCCCTTTAGCTTTACATTACACCTTAATGTAATTACACTGCAAAGTTTATTTTCATCTTTTCCTTAAGATAAGCCATTTCTTACAAACCACTCAAAGAGTGCTTTTCAACACGTGATACTACATCTAGAGAAAAAAAAATATAATCTTCTCCGTATTAATCATCAGCAGAGATCAAATCAAGATCAATCTTAGACCCAATAATGATCATTGATGGCGCAATCACTAAATTTATGTGCTGTATTTCTTGAGAAAGCCAAGAACAGATTTCCCTGCAATTGGCTTCCACTTTTCTTCCGCGAAATTAAATGCCTTTCATCGGCTGATAGGCAATCATCATCGGGGTTCATCATATTAGAAGCAGCTTAAGAAACTCGGCGTCAACTTTGTCAACTTAATACCTACTACCAAAGTTGTGTTGCATTTCCTTTCCCCTGTGATGCCCCCGCCACACCAACGAGACCGCACCGGGACATCGTTTCACGAAACTGGTGTAAGTACAAGTTCACCGATATCCTATTGATTTAAATACCCGTGTTTCAACGGAATGTCGGTGAACTTGTTTTATTAAACGACAGCTTCGTGAAACAATACCCAGACAGACAACATATTGAACATAAGATTACCACGATCGAAGAAACAAAACTGGTTGGTTGAGTCAGTGTGGAGTCGGTTTGGCAATGTGACCGATGAAGATTAGCATAGAACACAGTCACACCAACGAGACCTACACCAGGCCGACTAAAATGACCTAACACAGTACCCTGAATGCAAAGTAATCGGTCGGTTTGGAATTTGGAGATTGGTGTTGAGTCGGTTCGGCGGTGTGACTTGGGAAGAATAGGACACTGTACAGTCACACCGAGGACATCGAGTCCAGACAGACGACAGAGCGTACTAAAAAAAGATTACATTACCCCCCTACGACCAAGAATCGGTCGGCTTGGAAGTGTGACTGAGATATTAAATGAGCTCGGGAGACATCATGTGAGTAATTCCAGACTATTTCTTTTGTTACTGGCAGAACTCAATTAATAAAGAATTCTTCAGTGATTAAATCAGTCTGCGAACTTAGAAACTTGATATATGTAAATAAATGGCTTTCCAAGGACTATTCCTATTTTAAGACCTTTTTGATACTTCATTCTAGGGGTTTAAATCTCGAATATAACTATTATCGAGCTTTGAAGTGAAAAATGAAAGTGATTTCAGTCTGCAATTTATGCATATCGCTTTATCATGTAATATCGAAAAATTCAACGAAAATAGACTTACTATTAAGGCTTTTTGTCTTGCCCTCAACGGAGTAAATCGCAAAACGAGAGCAAGATGTACAGCTTTACTATCGGTCTTTTCGTCGCTATTTTCTTATTTTTCTAGTACCAGTCATCTCTTTAGCTATCATATAATAGTTGAAAGAATGAAAGGATTCATCTCAAATCACCATTTATTATGAAAAATTACAAATGTATCTCATTTAAAATGTAGTATATTTTTTAATGTGAGTTTGCCGTTTTCTTTCGTTGAGGGGGAGTTGAGTTGAGTTGAGTGGAGAAATAAGTTTTAGTGTTCATTTTGATTCCCAAGACGATTGAAATCATTTGGTATTTCGTCAAAGCTTCCAAGACTGAGAGGGAGAGAATAAAGGAGTATTAAGATAATAAGTAGATGAACGCATATAACATGGGAACAAATTGAAGTTAGATAGGAAGGACCCAACCATATGTTTTTGAGGGGAGTATATAAATAATGGTTCAACCTTTTAATGAGACCGCAAGCCCCCCAAAACAAAACGAAAACCAACAAATAAATGAACAAACAAACGAACCCGATATAGATGTGCGACAATAATTGAATAAATAAAAATGAAATAAACCCGTTTTACGAAAGAGTAAAATCGTTTTATTTGAAAATAAATTATGCAGGATGGAAAATACAAATAATCAGTGCAAGGAGCAATGTATACATTTCTAAAATATATTACAAAATACGTTATCTAATTATCTAATCAAATTTAATTAGTTATAATTTAAAATTTACCTCTGTAATATTCTCTCGTATTCATCAGTGAAATTTTAAAAAGGTTTGCTATGAATTCTCTACAGTTGAAATTATAAAATGCATGTATAACATCTTAACTGAACAGAGTAAAATCCCCCAAAGCATTTGTTTGCGGACGAGATGCTATGTATCGTGTGTCAACATAAACTTTGCCTCAGTCCCATGCAATACAAATGGAGTTGGATCACGAACAAAACTTAATCACGAATCACAAAGTCGTTGTCCTGCGGCACCGTCAGAAGCAGGCGCAGAATCATTATTACTTAATGATAAAACATCTCACCGCGATGGCAAAGCAAACGAAGGAAATAAACGAAATAAAACATTCAAAATTCACAAAGCGGCACGTCGGTGTGTCTCCAAGGAAATTCGTCCAATTTTTTTACCGCTAAAACTTTCGCACCGCCCCTTGGAAAATCGGCCTTTCTTCACGTAGCCCTATCCTCCCCCGAGGACGGCGGATGTGGTAATGTTTGGTCGTGGCGTATGCAGTGAGGACTCAACGTCGGAATCCGGTGGATAAGCGAAGGTTGGAGGAATCATTTTAAAAGCTCCAATTACCGAAAGGTCTGCGGGTGGTATCGGGCAAGACAGGGTAAAGACCTCGGCTATAAAGTCGCATCATTTTCTTCTTAAACAATTTTCCTGCCCGGGGCGATTTTTGTTTTTACCGCATTCTAAACCGGAGTTCTGTCAAAGAAAATGACAGCCTGAAGGCATCATTACATGTTATGTTTTTGTTATGAGCATTCCATAACATTTGTCACGCAGCGTCACTGGTTTGGTGTTCGATGTTTCCTAAAGACAAATAGAGAGGAGGAGAATGGGGTGTAGGATTAGTTGCTCGAGTACCCCTAAACTTGTTATCGTTAGGCAATTCAACTTTCAGATCGATACCCCTAGTCTAAATCCCTCTTATATTGGCATAAATCCGACGAGAAGAAAATTAGCATGAAGCCATACTCGAGCTTAGCGTAGATTTACATGATTAAGGTTTAACATTGATGTTAGACGAAATTTGCCAGTAAGAAGCTTTAGAGGACATATTGTATGTAGTCCCATTCGAGGGACTGTGTATTTGATAACGAACAACTTTTGATATTTGAAAAAGGTTGCCCGCAATTCTTTTGACACGCTACCTCCAGGAACCCCTCCCATAACCTAATCAGGGAGGGTGTGCTACCACGGATTTTACATCCATGTCTTCCCCTAGGGCACGAGCGCATTTACATGGTCTCGAACCTTGCCTCCGCTTCGTTGATGTACCCCATCGTCATCCGCTGAGCCATAGCGCCTCCAAAACACACATTTCTAACCCGACCGGGAGATAAGTTAATCTATATTTAATTATTTAATAACAGACCTTCAAATATCATCTTCCACCTTCCTCCTGCAGGCCATATCTGATAACAATCGTCTGTTTGCAAATACAGCCCTCTTATTGACCCGTAGGTCACGACGCATGCTCCCCAGCGCCCAGATCCCAATGGAAGTTTTATCCAACGGTTTGATATTGCCTCTTAAATCGTCGGGTTGCATCCAATAACTGCTTCTGGCTCTGTCAAAAGTCACGTACGTTCGCCAGTTGATTCCAGTTGGAAGACAAATCTGGTAAGATAATCCAGAGAAAATCTTTTTAGGGTACTCTCCAGCTTTCTCTCAATTTGTACAATTTAATTGCCTTTTCACCTTACTAAATTACCATAGCGAGGTAGTGATAAGATAGTCAATTGTTTCTTGACCTACTTTATATATTGATTAAGTGTATATCCGAATAGGATCTCGAAGTTGGGCGACAGTGTTCCTGGAAAAGAAATTCATAGGATCCTTTTCTTTTCATTTTGTACATCGTGATTGCATTTTCAAGTTACTAAATTACTATTTATCAAGTCTGTAGAAGGTACTCATTGTTTCTTGGCCTACATTTTTTTTTTAATATACTGATTAGTTTCCTATAAAGATTCTGAAGAAAGGCGTTAGTGTTTCTGTTTTTAGTACATTGTACATTGTTCACCCTATCCAATTGGTGGTTCTCTCTATTGGATATGGTACTCGTTTTTTTTTATCGCCTTTCCTATACTGATTGATGTCAATTTCTTGACTATAAGGTCTCAAAGTGTGCAATCGACGTTATCTCGAGAGTTAAATAGTGGGGCTGATTGGAAACGGGGCATTCGATTAGAAAGCAATTGATTTTCAAATTACATACAATTTTGGAGAAATCACTGGATATTTTCATAAAGTTGAATTAAAGATAGGCCTATATAAAAAAAAGTAGAAGAAAAAAAAAATAATCAAAGTAAATTATTATAAAAAACAAAAACAAAACAATAAACAAACAAGAATCTATTTTGTAAATGAAAAACACGAAATCAAGATGTTTCTCAGAAAAGAAGGATATTATTAACATTTTTCCGGGAAAAAAGAAGAAGTTTTGACTAAGTCAATATCTTTATGAGATAACCTTTTACAGAAACGGGAAAGTCTGTGTGGTTTCATTCTCACTAAAGGTGGGGGGGGGGGGGGGGGGGGTAACGAATTATTTTGTTAATATTTTTCAAATTACCTCGATTTATGAATTCAAATAAATTAACTATTGACAGTATACATGCTCACATTAATGAGCCGTGCTCTACCACTTTTCATCAAAACCATCGGTCTGAGAGTGAAAGTTAATGAAGATTATTATTTATCCTCATCTACGTCATGATCTGTATTATCAGGAAGATGTGTTGTCTAAACTAAACATTTTCCATCCATATTTGACTGTTTAATATTTTCAAGAAATATCAATTTTAGGCCCATATAATGTGAATATAACAGAATATGTGATGATAAAGACGGGGCATGCTATTGGTAACCTATATATTTCTTTCCTTCATTTTAAGCGTCAATCATGCTTGACATAGACAAACAATGTATTTATTTCTTCCCCGCAATCTCCCTTATAGTGCAGCGGCTTTGCAAGAAAATTGTGCACTTGTTGATAAAAGCATGAAACTTCTAGCATAGTTTGCTTTCACCATAAGATTTATTTTCAGATGTGGAGGGAAGTCAGATTTGACCTCTGATGACCCTGAGAGGTCAAATCCAAAATGGCCGCCAGGCCGCATGGTCTAATGTACAAACATGCTTAAGTTTTGAACCAAATAGTCCAGAGAAACGTTTAAGGTGTCATTTCCAACTAACTTGGGGATGCCAATTCATTTGGTAATACTTTTGAGATCGCCTGAACTCAGGGTTTTGCATTTAGGTCAAGGTCAAGGTCAAAATTGACTAAAAATAGCAAGTTTTGAATGGTTACAAATGGTTAAATCTCATTTATTTGTCATTTGTTCTCAAATTTCTTTAGGAATGGTTCCCCTGCATAGTCCTCCACCTTAATCCTTTTCAGGTAGTCTATTTCAGTTTGATTTGACCTCTGATGACCCTGAGAGGTCAAATCCAAAATGGCTGCCAGTCCGCAAGGGCTAATGTATAAACGCAGTAACTTTTGAACCAAATAATCCAGAAAAAACATTTAAGGTGTCATTTCCAACTAAATTGGGGATGCCAGTTCATCTGGTAGTACATTTAAGATCGCCAGAACTCAGGGTGTGGCATTTATGTCAAGGTCGAGGTCAAAATTGACTAAAAATAGCAAGTTTTGAATGGTTACAGAAGGTTAAATCCCCATTATTTGTCATTTGTTCTCCCTAGCTATCTTCTCAAATTTATTAAGGAATGGTTCCCCTGCAGAGTTCTCCACCTTAATCCTTTTCAGTTAGTTTATTTAACAGTTTGATGTGACCTCTGATGACTCTAAGAGGTCAAATCCAAAATAGCCGCCAGTCCGCATGGTCTAATGTACAAACGTGGTAACTTTTGAACCGAAAAGTGTAGAAAAACGTTTGAGGTGTCATTTCCAACTAACTTGGGGATGCCAATTCATTACGTAATACATTGAGATCGCCAGAACTCAGGGATTTGCAATAAGGTCAAGTTAAAGGTCATATTAGGCCAAAAAAGTGCTGTTTTCTTTTTTTAAATAAACTTTGCCTCTATTTTGACACTTAAGGTTTCATTATTTTAAAAATTAATAAAAAGACCCGTGTACCACCACTTTGACTATCCAGGGCCAAATTTCATAGAGCTGCTTATCGGCTGGTTCTGTGCTTACGTATTAATTTCTACTTCAAAGCACTGCTAACCGTAAGCACACGAAAATGCATTAACCTTACGCTGCTTACTGGACGAAAATGAATTTTGTAACAATGCAATCCATTGTGAACGTACAAGGTGGACGCCTTGTTTTCTTGCTAACCAAATTTGTCTGCTACAGTTATAGCACGAAAATTTGCTTACCGGTTAGCAGCTTTATGAAATTGGGCCCAGAAGACAAAAAAAGCTATTCCAAATACGACCTAAAACCTGTTCATAACCACAGCTATAGATATTTACATGAATTTAGCACTGTCCACAACTTATGCATATCCTAATGATGGTAACGATCAAAATCTAACAGTCTCCAGAACAAGATCACAGTTCAGTGCATCCTTTCTTGCAGCGACAGTGGATTATTCATGCCACAATTTTTATGCTTCCGGGAGAGTGGTCCAAAGAGGCTGCCACCCAGTTGTTTCGTTTGTCCAGCCCAAGTCAGATGGCTCTGCATCTCTGGATTCTTGGCCAATATCTGGTTTCAACAGTTGGCCTGGTAGCAAGTGCGCTTGAGGTGCTGCTTGAGTGCTGCCTGGGATGGAGGAAAGTTCTCCAGGTTTCCTGGCATCATTCACTATCATGCTCTCACTGGTTCGGTCGTATTAGCACCACAAATCGCTCTGGCAGTAACATTGATCCTTCACTGACCTCCCTAGGCATGCACAGGAGTTCATTGAAGGAATCATTCACCTCTGGGAAAGACTTCTAAGTTTTTCCTGTGAATGTAGAAACAGTGTGGCACCCGGTGAACATGAAAGATTGGAAGAGTCATACATTGTGTCAGACTCATGGTGGCAACTGTCATGATTTTATGAAAAGCCTTGTACCGAAAGCTTGATCTGACACCAAAAGCGATCCCCAGCATCAGGAGCTGTCTTGCTAAATGAAGCCACGGCCAGTTCAACCGCATCAGTACCAACAATACGTATGGATACCCTTTTACACCCATTGGACAAGGCCTGCCAAGTGTGACTCAGCAGCAGAGCAGACTACTCCACTTCAATCTGTTGCATATTATACAGTTCCTTGCCCTGTGGTAGAGGAAGGTAAACGGCTTCGCATGACATGAAGTCAAACAATTCGGTTTTGTTCTCATTGAATCGAAGGAAGTCCTTCCAGCTTTCTGGCAGCAAAATAGAAGGAGCCACCCTTTTCCTGGTGCCCTTTCCCTTTTCCTGCCCTATTGAGGCTTTCAGGCTAGCAGGTAAGTATACACCATAGCCAAGGTCGATGCGGATGCTTTTCTCGAGTTGAGCAAAGATGTATGGGGCAAACACTTTTTCTCCTTACTCTTGAAATGTTCTTGATGTTCCAGGGTTGAGCATTTGAACCACAGCCTCACCATCAATAATTATTGCTTGGGCCACAGGTGCACTATTGTTTTCGAGCAGATTTGATTCCAGGCAGCGAAGTAGATCTGCTTTAACTCCAAACCGCATTTACCTCCAGTTAACAAAGCTGGCGGGACTGCCTGGTTTTCATGAGAGAAGAAATTGTCCATATCTCCATCCCTTGTCTGACACGAGATGTAAATCCTCAAAAAGAGACCACAGTCACTCTTAAGTGCTGCAAGCTGTGCCTTCTGTTTTAACATATATATAACCTTCGCCGGCTGCCGACTGAAAAATGGCAACTTGTTCGTATGAAGTGTTTGTGTGACAGCTAGGTGTCGTACACTGCTCTAGCCTTTCTGTCACAAACTTTGTGTACTGCTCACCTAGGGTCTCAATCCTTCTCCCCGTTTCAGCCAATTGGATGTCCATGATATGTCGCTTGTGCCAATGACTAGTATGTCTTGACTTTGTTCTAGAAATGGATTCCCCATCTCTTTCAGTACTGTCAGAAGTTCACATCCCTCAAGAATGCTGCCTGCACTCCAGGTTGCTGGTCAAGGTGATGTTTGTATAGTGTTAGCAGAAACGTTAGTTTGCTTTATGGCATGTTCCTCAAACTCTGTAGCGATTATTTAAATTACTTAAACCTAATAAAACACAAAGTAACTTAAAGAACATCTTACCAGTATTATTGAGCAGTAACGGAAAGGAGCAGTTTCCCTGACTTGAATTGAGGTTTGTACCGTATACTGCCTAGCTGCCCACTAACCATGCTATATGCATATGGTCAGTTACAAGACAACTACTGGTTTGGTGCTATAATTAGTGAAATAAACTAACTGACAGGGATTACGATGGAGACTATGCAGGGGAACCACTCCTAAAGAAATGTGAGAACATAGGGGGACAAATAAATGGGAAAACTTTTTGTAAACATTCAAAACTTGCTATTTTTTTTAGTCAATTTTGACCTTGACCTTGACTTCATGCAAAGCCCAGAGTTCTGGCGTACCCAAAAGTATTACCAAATGAATTGGCATCCGCAACTTAGTTGGAAATGACACCTTAAACGTTTTTCTGGACTATTTAGTTCAAGAGTTAAGCGTGTTTGGACAATTATTAGACTATGCGGCGGACTGGCAGCCATTTTTGATTTGACCTCTCAGGGTCATCAGAGGTCAAATCTGATTTCGCTCTACATCTGAAAATGAATCTCATGGTCTGCAGGGGAACCACTCTTAAAGAAATTTGAGAACATAGGAGCGAACAAATGACAAATAAATGGGATTTGTTTCGTTGTAAACATTGAAAACTTGCTATTTTTAGTCAATTTTGACCTTAACCTTGACCTAAATGCCCAAGCCCGAAATCTGGCGATCTCAAAAGTATTACCAAATGCATTGGCATCCTCAATTTAGTTGGAAACGACACCTTAAATGTTTTTCTGGACTATTTGGTTCAAAAGTTAAGCGTGTTTGTACATTAGACCATGCGGACTGGCGGCCATTTTGAATTTGACCTCTCAGGGTCATCAGAGGTCAAATCTGACTTCCCTCCACATCTGAAAATGAATCTTATGGTCTAAACTAACTATGCTAGAAGTTTCATGCTTTTATCAAAAAGTGCACAATTCTCGTTATATGGGGAGCTAATCCGCTGTACTATTACCATCAACTTTATATATCGCTTTGTGATTGATCGTACGTTGAGTTTGTAAAGCAGTGCAGAATATTCATAAGTTGTGTCAACGCACTTTGCTTATGATTTGTAGGTCCCTTGTACATATAATTATAGTTCATATAGTTCGACGTTCGCTTTCCGTTTCCTTAATATGATGGGTTATGTTTCATCAAACTTGTGACAGACTAACAGGTTACAATACTGGTTTTAACTACTGAAACCATCTTACTTTATTGACTATGGGCGGAGATGTCATATAAATATAGAAATGATTATTCGCAATCATTTTGTTCTGAAACCGGGTTCAGTGCATTGCTTGCTTGCTTGCTATATGCCTTGTCTGTTCCAGACTATGGTGATCAATACTTTCCAGCATACTTCTATCTCAGGTTCTTTGTTGTGTGACGTTACTTCTGTTACCAGTCAGCCCAATGAACTTATCCATCCATTTAATACGCTTCTTCCTCTGCTACTGTTTCCCTCAATTTTCCTGTCAGTTTCCTGCTTTTCTGTTTGTTTGTTTTTCATAATAAACCCAACAAAATGAACTTGTCTTTTTCTTTATCATGGAGGGACCTATCGACCCGTGCCTAAATATTGAACACCACCTTCTCGTTCTGAATTCGGAGAGTATCGGGCAGATGCTGTGTAGTGTCACGAGAGAGAAAGAGAGAAAGAGAGAAAGAGAGGGGGAGAAAGAATAAGGGAAAGAGCTAGAGAGGGAGGGGAGGGGAGGGAGAGAGAGAGAGAGAGAGAGAAAGAGAGAGAAAGAGAGAAATAGAAAGAGAGAGAGAGAGAGAGAGATATATAGAGAAAGAGGTGAATGAATTAAAACAAATTGACAGTCGATTACATTGCTACCCAACTCTAAATCGACCTATTAGATACGCCACGTATTGCCTTGCAGTACAACATGGTGATAGGTCAGCCTTATCGGACTTAGTGTGAGAAAATGTCCAGCTTAAAATGACTGAAATATAATCAATCAATCTAATGATTAAGAATTATATAATCACCACTGAAAAGATAAGTTTTAACTAGTTCATTCAGATAAGAAGATGAAACGGTACCATGCACTAACACATATAGATATGAGGCTGTACAAACATAGCCCCACATCAAATTTATAAAAGGGCGATCTTGCTATGTCAATATTGTTTTCCTTTGTACCCTTGTATTTTTTGGCGTGTTCTTTGTGTTATGTTTTTGACCCTCCTTGTTTCAAGTTCATGTAGGTTTCTTTTGTTGTTGTCGTTGTGCCAATCCCACGCACCAGGTACTGTAGTAACCGGGAGCGGATCATAAGATTGTTAGAAAACATTTGCCCACGTGCGTGCGCATATGTTTGTTATTTATAAGGGCGTGGTGCGTGTGTATGTGTGTGGAGGGGCGGGGGAGGTCGAAAATGTTTGAAAACCGTGAGATTCCCAATGTCCCGACACTTTCCTTCGTTTTTCTTTAATTCCCTTTTAAATAATGTTCAATGTAGCGGAGACATTTCACGAGAAATCAATGTCATAGAACAATATATATTTTTGCACAATCTTGCTATGTCGGGCGATGAAAAAACATTTTGCAAGGACGTATCTACTGAAATAACCCTTGCCATGTTGATTAGCAGGCTAACAATTACGCTTTTAATGTCAAGTATAAAAAGAACATACCAATTACAAACTAAAATGAAAATACTAGAAACATTTCGCCAAATTATCGTTACGTCAAATCTCTGACGTAACAGTCCCTCGATGCCAAATGGCAAATTCTCAGGAGTCCAAGCCCAGATTAAAAAAAAGTAGACTTCCAAAACAAAATGATTAAGGCTTAGAAAAAAACAATGAAAATGACCTTTGAATTTGAAAAGGTTTTATGACGTTTAAGGGATATAAAACTGTTGGACAAGGAAAAGGATATCTCACATTTTCTGTTGCGGCTGCAATTGAGAGGTATGTTATTTTTTACATTTGTTTTTATCTATTTATTTATATTTCTAACCATGATAACTAGTTCTTACACATTCATGTTGTTTTGTTGCATGATTTCATATATATTACAAAAGTTGGATTATCCCGTCCATATGTGAAAGTCGTATTTCATCGTCGGACAGCTAATGCTACAACCAATGTTGATGTGTCGTGGTCTAGTGGAAACGTCTTCGGACTGCAGATCGTATGGTCCGCGGATCGAGTCCTGCTGCGGCCCTGGTATTGATTTATGTTTGCCATTCCCCTTCTTCCGGGAGAAAGCAATTCCTGGAATGCTGTGAACACCAAAATCAGTAGCCTCGCAGAGCAGCGGTAATATTGTGTGGTGGATATGTGCGCAGTAAACACTTCCAATATGATTTAAATATCATTATTATTATTATCATTATTACTATTACTATCATTATTATTTGTATCATTCCTATTACATGTATTATCATAAATATTGTTATTTTTATTGACTTTTATTTATATTTATTATATTTACATTTGGGTATTGCTGTATTTTTTAATATTAATTCCTAATCTAATGCTCAATCATCATTTACCATTCGCTTTGCAAAAGAGCCCAGTCCCGCAATTGCATGGTGAAAGAAATTGTACAGAAGATTTGGAAGGGCTAATCATGAAGTAGGTTTTTTTTAAAAAAAGGGGTACTGTGTGGGTAGTACTACTCTCATTTGGCATGATAACTTGGTACAAAGACTTAGACTCTTTCTGGTGATATTTGGATCATAACACGGTCGCAATGACTTTTGAGAATTAATTTTTATGAAGCGGGAAATCTCAATACCTTATGACGTTGTCTTTAGAGTTCATGTTCAGATTACATAATCCACTCTCCTGTTCGCACATTTCAGAGGGCGACGCACCATGGTTATTGAAATTGCCTTTAATAGGTTTCTTAGGTTGATCTTTCAAGTGTCTTTGCGATCGTTTTTTGTTTTATTGAGGATATTTTTGGGAATATGGGAATAATAAGGAGGGGAGAATGAGAAAGCTCACGCATTATCCTTTAACTTTTTCTTTTTCAACCAGAACTGAAACTTCTCTTTAAAAAAGTTCACTGTACTATACCAACCATGTTGCGGATATTGGTTGCAGCCATCTGCGTGGCCCTCGCTCACGGCATCACCGTTGAGGAGACGGCCTACTTCGGCACCACCGGAGCACCTGAGGGAAACACCGGTATCACTGGGTGGGTCACTATCACCTCCAGTGGGTCCAACTGGGCCATCCAGAGTAACAACATCCCAGACCACGAGACAGGTAGGCATTTCTAGTTTAGAAAAAAGAACAAACAAAACAAACAAATACAAAAACAAACAAACAGACAGACATAAAAACATACACACAAACAGAAAACAAACAACAATCAACATCCATCCAGAGTAACAACATCCCAGACCACGAGACAGGTAGGCATTTCTAGTTTTGAGAGGAAAACAAAAAACAAACAAAAAACAAACAAACAAACAAAAAAACAAACAGACAAACGAACAAAAAACAATTCAAATTCATCCAGAGTATAAACATCTCAGACCATGAGACAGGTGGGCATTTCTAGTTTCGAGAAAAACAACAAATAAACAAACAAACAAACAAACAGACAAAAAAAAACAATGAACATCCATCCAGAGTAGCTACATCCAGACCATGAGACAGGGGGCATCAGTAGTTTATTTTGAGAGAAAAAAAAACAGACAGACAAAACATTAACAACAATGACCTCTAGAAGAATAGAGCCATTGAATTAATGGCTCTGAATAGGGAGACCCATCCGTTAAAAAAATTATGATAACAAATTATAACCATTTTGTAATTATCATCTTGACGCTGCCAAAGGTACCTTCCCCGCCCAGTCCAACCCCAACTCCATCGCTGAGCAGACCATTAGCCGTACGGTCCCTAAGGAACCCCAGGTAGCCTCCACGACCACCTGTCTCCCCGGCGGTCCCATCGCCGTCGCGGTCAACGGCATCGTCATGTACAACCCATGGGATGCTGACGGCGAGAACGCGGTCGAGGGAGAGGGCGCCGAGGTCTTCGACATGTGCGACGGACATCCAGACCAGCAGGGAAGGTAAGGAAGAACGAAGAATCTGGACAGAGTAAGAAGGAAAGAGAGTGATAAGAAGGAAAGAGGAAAGTGAAGGGAGCACGAGAACTAAAAGAAGAACAACCAGAGAAAGAGGGAAAGAGAGAGAGAGAGAGAGGGACAGAGAGAGAGAGAGAGAGAGGGAGTCTGTTAATAAACTTGGATCAATAATTTGCCTATTCTTAGCCTCAGTAGAGACCTCTTGCAAACCATATCTGTTACTTCAGTTCAAATGTCCGTATTTCTGCACAATCCTTCTCGCTTTTCTACCTTAAAGGTTGGCTCCACCTTGTCATTTATAGCTCTTGATTTTCCAACATTTTAACAATGTGTTTGAGGGCGCTCTGCCCTCTTCCCCTTGTAGAACTTGTTCTTTCCTTTCCGGACGACAACTATTTTTGACAAGTGGACCCTATCTTCGTCGCTATTTTGCCACCCCACTGATTACTTTTAAAATTGCAAATGTAAATCGTCCTTCCCTTATATCTGCATGACTTTTGCATCTTTTATATATCAATTTCAAAATTCTGATTACATGTTTTATTCGTATGAATCACAGCAAAGTTGAACCTGTGTTTTCAAAAAATGTAAAAGTTAAAAAAAAAAAATAATACATTATTATCTCAACCAAAGGTACCACTACCACATGGAACCGTCCAGCTGCCTCTTCGACGTCAACCCCGGCGTGCCCTCCCCAATGGTCGGTGTCGCTTTCGATGGCTTCGCAATCTACGGCCCCGTCGACGAGAGTGGAAACACATTGACCTCAGCTGACCTCGACGAGTGCCACGGACGCTACACCGCCAATGGCGTCTACCAATACCACACCACCTCCGATTTCCCCTACATCCTGGGGTGCTTCAGAGGTACCCCTCAAGGACTCAATACCGGTGGTAGCTTTTGCTACAAGGCTGCTGATGCTGATGAGGATGGCAATGTAGATGGTGGTGGTGGTGGTGGCGGAGGAGGGCCTCCAAATCGACCACGCCCGAGACGCTCCAGCCCTCCAGCCAACGCCCTGGTGCCACAGAATCTCTTCCAGAGGAGGCTGCCAGCGGGGTACAGGGAGTTCCTCCAGAAGGTCATCTTCAGGCATTAAAGCTAGAATATTTCAAAAATAGATTAAATTAAAATACGCCCAAAATAATTCATTTAAGAATATAGCGGAAATAACACCACTCCAATTAATATTGATCTTATTAATTTATTAGTACTATTTTCAACGTAAAAACATGTGCTTGATAACGAGAATAATTAATAAAAACAAATGATAATGGATAATAATCACGACAACTTATTCCAATATCTGAGTTATTTTCTTTTTTCTTGAACAGTTTTCACTGCATTTACAGAATTCAGTTTATAAATACAATCCAGTTGTAATTCCATTTGTAATACTCATATTCTCTTTAATACTAATTTGGGTACGTCTTCATCGTTAAAATCTCCATTCCATTCATGCTATCAGCGGCCCAGATAAGACATCACTTCAGAAATCCTTATGATGAAATATGGCTACGATTAAAACTGATCTGTTCGCCCTCGAAAAAGACAAGATACCACTTCAACTATCTAATACTTCGCGAACGTGATGATGCTTACCCTAAATATGTCGTTGAATCAAAGAAAAACACTCCATCATTACATCGTCTTAGCATCATAATACATCAGTGAACGCTTGGAAAAGTTCTTAGTGGCGTAGATATTGAGGTGGGGGGGGGGAGGGAGGGGCAAGTGCCCCCATGGTATGTTTGAAAAGTAGAAAAAAAACAAGAGCACAGAAGCGAAAAAAATGAAAAGGGGGAAACAATGAGAGAAAAAGAGAGAGAGAGAGAAAGAGAGAGAAAGAGAGGGGGATAAAGAAAGAGAGAGAGAGAGAGAAAAAGAAAAAGATAGGGATGTGGAGATGGAGGAATGGGAGGAGAGGAAGGGTGGAACGTGGAAAGAAGACGACAGGAATCCCTACCACACCTTGTCATTTGTTTTTCAGCCACATGGAAAAGTCGGTGTCCCCCTTGCCACGCCACACCTTTCGCCACCAAACATGGTCTCTCTGCTAAACACAACAAAACATGACTTCAGACAACAAAACAACAATCGACAAAGGCCAAGGGCTTTAATTATCTGAAATGCGTTTCCCTTACTAAGTCAAATTAGTCGATACGCTTAAATCATTTACGAACTTCGTACTGTGGAAGATCAGTACAAATCAAGAAAAGGATAAGGATCTCGCATACAGAGTGCATTGCTTGATCATTATCGATTCATGTTTCTGTTTAAAAAATTGTAGTACTATATCGGGCAATCTACCATTATCCAGTAATATCCGGATTTCTTTGATAAGCATCTCCCCACCTTATCCCTCTTTTCAGTGTACCGGTTAACATATCACACCCATAACCCATTAACAATTTGTGCAGAACATAAAATGATTAGTATATTAAAGCAGCTAATACGCGCCCTAAAAATCATTCCTCATTCAGGATCTTGTTGACATTAATATGTCATTGAAACAGAATAAACCCACCCTCTAGGGCCTTATAGAAAACTCAAACCATATTAATCTGTTTCAAATTACTGTACAAAATAGAGGAAAACAAATAATTTTGTCGTCAAAGTCAGAGCAGAATTCCGCAAAGAATAGGAAAGTAATAGTTTTCCTTTTGAATCTTAAAGACCACTATACAAATTGTCAAAGAGATACAGAATTAAACAAATCTGCTAATTTGATACACTAAATGATAGTCAATTAGTACTCCACTCACAAGTATACTTCATAAACACCCTTTTACTTTTACTACTTTATCAGTTATATCAGCTACAACTAAAGTCTATTTCAATGACAAATGTTCTCACAGCCAATCAAATGATATTATTTCAGTAGCGATAACAGTTATGTAACTTACCATTGATAACAATTAAAATTATTTCCGTAGCATATATCAAATGCCATTCTGTCAGTAACTTGTAGCTTATAGTTGTAGCGTATATCAGTTATTATAACAGCGTCCATTATTCAAGTAGCGTTTATCGAAAGCCATTATTTCCTTAGCCTATAATCCCTAAAATTACTAGCTATTGATGACTACTTTCATGAAACAGGACCATGTATGTACGTGATCAAGTGATAATCGTTTTCGATCGAGGGGCTGAGGCGTAGCATGATTCCAACCTTTGAGGGTGAACTTAAACGATTGAGGGGGAGGGGGAGGGCTCTCTATTTTTATTCGGGGGGGGGGGGGAGGGCGTAGCAGTCTGATATTGAAATGCACATTTTCTTAGTTTATAAGGCCACTGATGGAGGGGGAGGGTTGCCCTTCTTCTTTCCCTTTGAGTCTTTTCTCGCTGTTTTCCACCACTCGAACGGGGGTGGGGGGGGGGGGGGGGGGAGGGGAGGCACTTGTCCCCATTGCCCCTGCAACTGTGCCACTGACAAAAGAGAACACGATTTACGCAATCAGGAGCGGCCTTGCCATCAATGAAAGAACTAATGGAGTGATTGATTGATTGGTACGATGATGTGCTTTTGGAGGTTACATCCATTGCATGCATTAGTGTTGATGGCTTATGTACTTATTATGTCGTTAAATTGGTTTGTATTGGTTTCTATTTGGTTAAACGTACTGTCGACCTAAGGGAAACTGATAGTGGTTCTTTTTTCTCAATGGTGCATGTCTCGAAATAGGAATATAAACTGCATTCAACTAGTTACTATCTTATCCAGTCTACAATACATGTAAATGAACAACAGTCATGGCCCAGTTATTTTGTAACTGGAAGGTGCAGGGTTCGAAACCAAGTTTAAGCACTAGAGCCCTTTCTTATTAAACAGGTGTTAATCCCCATATATAAGTCCCTCAGATACCCTTCCAAACACGAAACCAAATTTCGTTGTGATTTCATTTTCGGGATGAAGAGAAATTAAAGGATCAACATTCGGCATCTGTTCGAAGTTTAACACAAAAACATTATCTATAACGTGCCATTAAAAAATGATGCTAGAAACGACCTCCGTTTAATTTTATTGACAGAATTTAGAGATTGATCCTTCAGGTACTTATGCGAGCCATCCATTACACGAGGTTTAATGGGCTTTGTGGAGGATATCAATCGTATACGTGCTTCATGTTCGAACATATTCACGTCACTCTAACACGCATGTCTACAAGCCCGGGTTTACAGACAAAACATTTTTGTAATTCCCCAAACTTTCAGTTGATAAAGTAATAAAGATACTGACATTTCTAATGGAACTTTCAATAATAATATTAACTCCGCTTTTATATAGCGTTAAATAGCGCTTTACAGATATAATACCTCGGTCATTGGATTTAATACCTGCCCACACAGACTGTGTGCACAATCTCCACTCCCTGGGGAGCATCCCAGCCAGGCGTTACTTGACGCTCAAAACTGTTTGACCAACAATGACGGTCGCATCCTACCGGGTACCCATTTAACACCTAGGTGGAGAGTAGCAAGTGCAGGTTAATATCTTGCAAAAGGATTTAGTGCCGTGTCGGGATTCGAACCTCGACCTTAGCATCTCTTAAACCACTCGACCACGACACTCCTACTTGTACTTTGAATTATAATTTTGGTAATCTCCATTGCCGTTAGAGTAGATATCAGAAAACGTATTCTTAATACTTAAACTGTTGATGTTGATTTGATGTTTACATGACATCGAAACCGTGGACAGTACTTAACCACGCAATGTGAAGGTACATTTACAATTGGTAAGGCGCCGAATTTGTCCATGGGTGATACCAATCATATTGCCGATGCCCATGAACATGATGATAGCAAGGTCGTCCTTGACTGCTCATGCTGGTTGTTGGTGATGGTGTACATGAAGGTGAATGTTGTATATATAAAGATGAACTTTATCTTTCCTTCAAGTCCTCTCACATTTTCTTACATTTTGAGCAAACAATCTTAATTTAAGATTGTTTGCTCAAAATGTAAGAGAGAGAGAGAGAGAGAGAGAGAGAGAGAGAGAGAGAAAGAAAGAGAGGCATAGTGGAATAATGAGAAAGAGAAACTTTATGGCCCCATTGTTGTCTGTGTTTTAAAATTACCTTACAAAATATGTCTCTTACTCTGAGTGCCGCCTAATCTCAATTTCACTTTTCCTTTCCGTCTGTATATATATCTATGCGCATTATTATTATTTTTTTCTTTTACATACCTTATAAAACAGGCGATAACTCTTATTAAATTAATGGCCCCTCTTGTGTTAAGATCTATCTATTAAAATGACATTAGATGAGAGAAACAATGTATGAGAGAGAGAGAGAGAGAGAGAGAGAGAGAGAGAGAGAGATAGTACAGATACAGAGAGACAGACATACATACAGAAACAGAGAGAGAGAGAGAGAGAGAGAGAGAGAGAGAGAAAGAGAAATGTTATGGCTCCATTGTTGTCTGTAGTTTACGTTTTAACGGACGGTGTTTTTTTTAAAACATTTCCATAAAAACCTGTCTCTTACTCAGAATGCTAACTAATTTAAAATTCACTTTTTCCTTTCTGTGTGTATGACGAGCTTAATAAAAAAAAAGGAGCTAAATCCACCTGTGATGAAAATGGAGTTATTGATATCATTGTTCACTTAAGTACCCGTCTTTCGACGAAATTATTTACCTAAATTTTGGGAGCAGTTATGAAAAAATGCATCTTCTAATATTACTTTTGCATAGACGCCTGTACAAAATCTGGTAAACAATTTTTTGTTTCCCGAAGTTGAAAAAATAGATTTAGTTCCTTCTGGAATTAAACTCTTCACATATGCACTTTATTTTTTAAATATTTTTTACATAATTTATAAAACAGCGGTAACTCTCGTGAACATAATGGCGCCTCTGTTGATAAGATCTATCAATTGAGTGGCATTATTCTCTCACCGCATTCAAAGAGATCGTTATTTGAAGATTGGATTACCTATATCATGTCTCCTCACTAACATTATGCGTTTCTTGATTCCCAAAACCTCACGTTTAAAGGGACTTTTTGTTTTTAAAAATGTATTGGGAAAAAGTCCATAAGGTGATGGGTAAAAAGAGTACAGGGGTCGCGACTATGGTAAGGAATTCTTTTGAAATTAATTATCAGTTATCATGATGATATAATTGTTTTAATTCTACCGATATCACGATCGCAAAGTTGAAGGAAATGAATAGCCTTGTGCCTGGCGTTTCGAAATAAATGGGCATACAAAGTATAGATCAATATAGGGTTTTGGAATAGTCGTTGATTGATTTCTTCAGATTTTGATGATTCGAAGTCCATTATTCGTATTGAAAAAGAGCGTTAGTTTCCATTTTGTTAACGTTGAAAATGTTATTTAAAATCGTACGACTATCTTTTCCGTTCAACTTTTTGGCCAAATTAAGGAATTTCAATTCCATATCAAAATGATTACCTTTTTAGAAACTGTATGACAATTTTTCCTTCAAATCTCTTTGCCAAATGAGAGGAACAAAAATAACGAATATCAATTCCACTTTAAAAATGATTACCTTTGGGAAGATGGATGACTTTAAGCAATATTGACCTTCGAAGTGAAAAACACTAGTAGATATGCTATCATTTTCTGCTTGATTGTTTGCAAAGCACTTTCCTCTCTTCAAGGCCGGGTAACCTTTCATAGATATACCAAATTTCTCCTCATCGTTCGGCTGTTATTTACCGACATGAATTCGTGCGGTCGTTATTTTCCCGCTCAAGTGCACTTCCGCTTCCGGTTGCTGAGGTCAAGAGCCCAATTATCATCGTCTCGAGTTTAGTGAACCACTCGGAGATGCAGAAAGCATGCAGACGCTTGTCTCTATTTCACATCGCGATAATGGTGGAAAATCACTTTTTTGGTAAACATTGCGAATATCAAAGCGAAAATGTATTTGCTGAAAATTTTGCAAAGGCACGTTTTTAAGTATTGAAGACATTAAGAACATGATCAAAAGAAATTGCATTAGGCTATATAGTCCATTTTCGTTTGTTTGCGCGAACATTACAATACATACATTACCATGACTTTTGATGATTTTTGAATTGATACCCATGTCCGGATATACACGGATAGGCCGTAGAGCATTGGAATTGCCTTTCGATGTTGGTCTCTCGAAAGTCTTTGGTCCGAATTCACTAAGGAGGTTTGTCGACAAACCTAGGTTTATGTGCGTCATATGACGCGTTTCGATGCATTTCAGACCAAGGTTTGACTGAACCTCGGTCTGAAACACGTCAAAACGCGTCATATGAGGCACATAAACCTAGGTTTGTCTACAAACCTCCTTTGTGAATTCGGGCCAATGAGTCTATGTTTAAGTTGGTTCAATGCCCCCAAAAGGACATTTTAATACTTCCATTGGAAAGAAAGTGTGTCTTTTTTAAGTCTCTGAAGATAAGATTTAAACAAAAAAGTCATGCATCTAAAGATTTTTTTTTTAAATCCAGGTCAAGGGGTGGGCAGTCCCTCATCATCCTTCCCTAAAATTTAAAACGCTCAATACTTGGGTAATCGTCGCCTTGAATTCTGATATTTTTAGGGCGTACAATCTCTTTTTAAGATTTTTTGCGTTGCTAGGTTCGTAACAGCTACAAGGCAAAGGTTTTATATTCTTTTCAACAGGCTGCTTTAATATAGCTTGACTATTGCTCCATTTTAAAGTCCGAATTCAGCTACAGTCCCATACGTCTACAACGTAGTAGGTTTTTAAAGAGTATTGGGTTTCGTTTGCTTTTTCAAGTGCTCAAGCTGCGACTTGATTGAATCGCAGAAGATACGTCGTGAAAATCAAAGAGTTGTGCACCGTTTCCACCAAGATGTTTGCTTCTTCTGACCATAGGTGCATGGAAAGTTCACATACACTGAATCGATGGTTTGCATACAGCATTATGCGTCATTTTTAAAGTCAATACACAGTTTTGGCATGGGGTCATGAATTTGGTTCAAATGAACATATTGGAAACATATGCGATTCTTTCAATGATCGTTGTCGCGGTTGAAAACGAGTCAGTCCATAGGGATGAAATTGTAAATAATGAAGATTGATATTACTTTAGCTTCAAAACAGTGTTTCCTGACTAAAATCTAATAAAAGCTGATATCATTACAGAAAGTGAGGGTTTATTTCGGTCTTACGATGCCAAAGGTTTACCGAAGGTGGTATGGATTTGATTAAATAAAGAAATAATAAAACAACAAATTTGTTCCGTTATCATTCGTGGAAGCCCTTGAACTCATGTAGCTTATCTTCTGTGCATCTTTATTTCTATTTTTGAATGGTATTCCCAGCAAATCGTAAACCGTATTGGAAAAAATGAAGACATCACTATTTTTTTATATACAGTATAATCTTTTTAATATGGTCGTCATTTATTAGAAAAGCAAATCTTGATTGCATCCCCGAACTAGCGTTAATGGTGCGGAAAC
>NW_022145597.1:9651352-9838852 GCF_000002235.5 Strongylocentrotus purpuratus
AGAAAGTGTGTGTGAGAGAGAGAGGAGAGAGAGTGTGAGTGGAGAAACAAATAGCCGAGGACAATTATAAGGTGTTTACGATGAAGAAGTGAGCACAACTTCGTGACACAAAGATCACATTTTTGCTGAGGAATGAGCACAAGTTCGTGAGACAACGCTAAACTGTGCTTAAACGAGATCCAATTGATCCACACTGTCCTCAAAAGTCGGAAAGTGATCAATACAAATTGGTCACACCGGAAAACAGTACTATCCTTTGTGGACTGGTCGGCACACGATCAAAGAAAAAAGGGATCTGAGTTGGAAACGGGAAGAAACAGAAGGTAAACCTGATGGAGATGCTAAAACGCGATGGAGGAGGAGGAGACCGATTAATAGAATGGAGGAGAAGATTTTCGAATAAAGGTAATTTCGCTTTAAAATATAAAGAAAGAAAATTGAAAAGAGTTTCGAAGAGCCCATCAAATCAAGTCATTTAATGTCTCTCTCGTATTCACCTCTTCACCCCCTCTATCAATTTCTTTCTCAATCCCACATTATGCATATGGGGACAAACTTATTTATATTTCGTATCCTTCTTTTTTACGCCGTTTTTCTTTCACTCTCCTTCTCCCCCTCTCTTTCTCTGCCTCGCTCTGTCCCAGTCTCTCTCTCTATCTCTGCCTCTGCCTATATCTGTCTCTCTTGATTTTCTCTGTCTCTGTCTGTCTGTCTGTCTCTCCTTCTCCCTCTCTGTCACTGTCTCTCTATGTATCTCCATGTCTCTCTGTGTCTCTTTATGTCTCTCTATGTATCTCTGTCTCTGTCTCTCTCTCTCCCCCTCTCTTTCTCGCGCCATTATTTCACCATCGATCATGATCATTACCCGTCTAGATATGTGACATTCGACCTCCTGCTCTCAATTCAATGGTGGCTTCAATATGATGGCTGATGAGACGATAATGAATGATTCAAACCGGATTTCAAGCATCTTTCTCGATTGGTTTCGAGACAGATGGATTTCATTCTCATTCCTCCTCCTCCTCCTCCCTCTCGCTCAAATCGAGAACATCCAGACGAAACATCCTCCAGAGTTATGCCGAATTTTAAAGGCATCGTTTATTAAACATTATAAAATCTGAGATGCATTGCCCTATACCTGTTATTAGTGTCTGTGATACATGGTGTAATATTGAAACCCTACTAGAATTGCGCTTCAAAATGATCATGACAAATCTTAGAGTGATCGATTTTACCATACTCAATTTCCCCATTAGACTGCAGTGTTATAAAGGCCATTAGGAAAACGAAAAATGAAATTTCGATTTCCAATCATAAATATCTTGACAATCAGACAGGCGATCGGCTTTTAAAAGTCACGGGATTCCTGACTGACCTAAAGGTTTATAATTATGATTGCAGCATTAGCTAAATCCAGGATTTTGTTTCAGAATCTGAGAATAATATCGAGTCACTTTAAAAGGAACCGATAACAGATTTTTGTTATGCTCAGAATGATTATCTGGAGTGCACATACCAGTATCCGATATGTCCAATTATTCCCTCTAATTTAAATTTAAAACAATCACTGCCTTTGACAATAGCTCTGACTACCGTCCTGCGGGCAGACGACGACGTATTACTGATTTGCGGCCATAACTTTAAAATCAGTTTACCCTCTTTCAAGATCACTTGAATGTATATATTACATTGCCATTTCGAGAGCTGACGTTATGTCTCTGTTCAAATGTATATATTTATGATAATTCGCGCCTTATGCGTATCAATATGAAATTGAGTTTAATATAGAAACGAAAGTAATTTGAAAATGTGGAACTTGTGTTAATTAGTCGATTCTTTCTAGTCGAGTTATTAAAAGGCATCCATAATGTAGCTTCCCAACCTTTTACTCTATGGATTATGTAATATTGTTTTTCTAAATATTTTGTCCTTTTATCCGGTTTAACTTACTCTTTTTCCACTTTTTTGACGTCTCGACCACTCGCCGTCGAATCCTTCTTTCATACGTTCCTATGTTTTGTATGCATGTCGTTATCTTCGAAGCCCCATCTTTTCTTGATCTTCAATACAAATTATTATTGACTCAAGAAGTGTCATCCTATATCAACATGTATAACATTCTTCTTCTCCCGCTTGCTCTTCACACATTTTTTTCCTCCCCGATGACAGTTCTATTTCCTAAACAGCTTAAAGATGAAGTTGAGTTCTGGTCATGCGATTGCATTGTGAAAGAAACGGTGTGGAAACGGTGTGGTGCTAGAATCATCTAGCATATACGAATTTGTGTGTATTGCAAGGTTCTGGAATCATCAAAATGATAAGAAATTTGGCCAAGTCTTGGTAAAGTCACTCACACTGTACACAGAAAGATGTATATGGGACTACATGAACACGTGGCGTAAAAATCCTACCCCGGAGTTTTACGATATTACATGACATATTTTGAATATGAGGGTATTTGAAGAGCCATGCTTTTCAGGGAACATGTCTTATCTGATGTTCTTCCACACTTGCATATTAAGAATGATAACGCTCACAAATTATTTTTCACCTCTTCCCAGAACTCAACTTTCTCTTTAATGCCTTACTGACTCTCGTCTCGTTTACCCTTCTCTCCTATCTCTGTCTCCTTTTCCTCCTCGTTTGTGCCTCTCCTTAGGTTTCATATCTGTTTGCCCATCTAAAACCCCTCTCCGTCCTCACCTTGATTCGGTCTACCATAATGTCTCTGGCGTCATCCTCGTTCATTCACTTTGACTGGGATGTCGAAGGTGATGTCCTTGAGACATAAGATCTGACATGGACCGAGAATGACAAATTACAGTCGATATTTTTCTTTTTCTCACTCTCTTTCTTTATCTCCCCTTTCTCTTTCCTCCTCTCTTTCTCACTCTTTCTCTATTTCTCTCTCCACTCTCTCCCGCTTCTCTTTTGTTGCATTTTTTTTGTTGGTTTTTTTTCCTTTACAAAATACCGAGAATGACAAATTACAGTCGACATTTTTCTTTCTCTCTTCTCTATCCTTCTCTCTCTCTCTCTCTCTCTCTCTCTCCCTCTCTCTTTCTCTCTCCTTTTCTCTCTTTTTCTCTCCTTGTCTCACCCTTTTTTCTCTCCTTGTCTCTCTCTATTTCTCTATCCACTCTCTCCCATTTCTCTTTCCTTGTCTTTCTCTTTGTCTCTGTCTCGTATTAAATGTCCCACCCTCTCTGTTTCCAGCAGCACCTCCCTCTATCTTCGGCAGTCTGTTTTTGCTCTCCTGTACAACCCCATATCTTCCTTCCATTCAAACATGCCCCTTCTCTACTTTGGGGTTCATTTACTTTCCCACACTTTACACATTCATGTTGGGTGTCAAGATCATCGTTTAACCATCTCTACGTCAGTCCCATCTACAGCTAGCGCGCCAAACTTCGCGCATCATTCTGCGTCTTCCCCATTAACACCTCTCTCATCAATTATCTTCCTCTCAATCCGTCTCACCTCTCATGCTCCGCTTCTTCGCCCCTCTCTTTTTTCTAGGTAAATCTACCTTTCTTCAATTCAATTTTCATTCGTCCAAGTTGAAAACATGGAAATGTTCCATGGGATGTTTTTGCAAGCAATACAAATGCATATATAAACAACAAAAATACGAATAATACGAATATATAAGTGATAAATAAACATAAACATTGACATCTTAGACATTAAAAGTAAAATTACCTATAGCATGATCAATAAGAAAGAGTAAATAATAACAAGAGCTAGTTCTTATATAGCGCTTTTCAGGACCGAAGGCTCTCTCAAAGCGCTTGACAGAGTTATATATAATTACCCCGGACATCGGATTCAGGCTTACCCGCACATAATGTATGCACGTTCTCCACTCCCTGTGGAGCATTCCAGCAAGGCGTCATTTTTGCAAGGAGTAAAGATATGGAGGAAGAATGACAGTAGATCGAGGTGGGCAGAGAAGGGAAAGAGTTAGATAGAGAGAAAGGGAAATATAGCTGATGCGAGGTAAAGACCGGAGAAGTAGGGACGGTTGTAAGAAGTAAGAGAAAATAGATGAAATGGTAAAGGTATTGCACTAGAAGATAATGTATTTCAATGTTCTTGATACCACATTTTACATTTCTGAAGATAGGTTATCACTAGTAGCAGGAAATGTCTTCTTTGCATCTATGTATTTTGCATTATTTACAAAGTCTTGTCATCTGAATCACTGTCTCATTTTTACTTTCCGACATTCAGGATGACAGCGTCTTCTGGTTCCTGTTTCAAGATCACTGTTTGCCCGTCTGCAAATCTCACCTTGAACCAGACCTCCAATCAACATCCAACGTCATCCTTTCTCCTTCAGATTGACTGGATCTCGGAGATGATATCTCATGGACATCAGACCCGACAGACTTGGAATGACTAATCAGGGATGACACTTCTCTCTATATCGTTTACTCAATCTAAAGCCCCTCTTTCGCTCTCTCTCTCTCTCTCTCTCTCTCCTCCCCCCTCTCTCTCTTTATATCCTTTCCTCTTTCTCTCTCACTCTTTCTCCCTTCCTATTTCTCTCTCTCTCCCCACTCTTTCTCTTTCACTCTCTTACCCTTTTTTTATTTTAGTTTTTAATTTAAACAAATTAAACAAATATTTATTCAGGATAATAAGAATCAGATATACATTGTAAATACAAAATCTGTTTTACATCATGTTCCTGAATTTTACTGCATTTCGCCATTTCTTCTCTCACTTTCCCATCTCTTACTCTCTCCATCACAAAAAAGCAGGTGCCCATATCTTCACATTCCCCCTGAAATAAACCATTTACCATACAATGCTCACACATACCATAAACATACTCTCGTATTCTCATGATTAATTGTTTTTTCCCCAAATAGTCACTCCGTATATTAGCAGTCTTCTTAATCATCGTAAATATTTTGCTCATACTTTTCTCATCATTCAGATAATATTGTTCAGCCACCTCCTGAGTTCTTACTTCCCAACACATGTTTCCGATTGAAGATCTCTCTCTCTCTCTCTCTTCCTCTCCTTCCTTTCCTCCTTCCTTTCTTCCTGTCGAGCTGACCCATCGTCAAGCCTCATCACCGTTACCTTTTCTCACCTAGTCTGACTGGCTTTCCCAAGATCATACGTCTAAGACATCAGACCTGACACGGCTTGGGAATGACAAATCATCGCCGACACCTCCCCTAACACGTCAGCGTGGAGGGCGGGTGCACGGGCGGTCAAACCATGCCCTTCAGCCAGGGTAGTTCTTGCTACCAGGCATAAGCGAGGTTCACACAAAAATTTGTAAACCTTTAAGGCTTAAGTTTTAGCTTTAGTAAGTTCTAGGTCGTGGTTTTAAACTAATCTTACAGAGAAATCATCGTAAGAACGCACTCGTGGTTTCGAAAATTAAAGTTTCCTCGAATTTTTAAGCCACGGGTGATCAACATGACAGTCCGTAATATCAAAGTTAACTCGTGGTTTCCACTTAACTCGATTAGCAAATGTGCTATAATCTGGCCCTTTTTATCAAACAAACGTTCATCATCTTGTATATGTAAATATCATTGTATGAAATGAATTATTTTATTGCTTTTGGTAAATAAATAAAACCATACAATTCATGTACCATGGGACAACAGAACCTACTTTTCAGCCATTGTGACGTCAAGGATTGTTCGGATGCCCTCGAGAATTTGGAAACTGACTCGAAGTTTAACAAACCCAAACAATATCATGGTTAACACGAGAACTTCAATAACTACAGGTGGGGGGGGGGGGGGGGGGAGGGGTCCTCAATCGAAGTTATGTACCAACCAGACGTAATCGACTCCAAGGTTTCGCCAGCTTGTTACGACGCCCGCTTGTCGGGCTTGAAGTTGAACCCTTCGATTTTTCACAACATTAAAGGTTATAAAACTACGACAATGCCGTGGAAACATAGCGAAAAATAGCTAAAGTAAAAGAGATTGACGTTAACCAAAAGAGATGTTACATTCTCAGCCACCTTAGACCCGACGGTTCATTGATTATGTGTGACAAGTACGATTGCCTTTACCCTTTCGAGTAGGCATTACCATAATGAAAGCTTCTAAGCTTTGATTTGATCACAAATAATGTCTTAAAAGTAAATTAAAAGTTTCTTCAAAATGAATGCTACTCGATAATTTGCCTGATTTGATACAGAAGCAGTAGAAGGTTCGTTAAACTCTGTGCGGAGACAAAAACAAGGAGATATTTCTTACTCGGTTAAATATTTCGTGTAAAAGAAGAAGAACAAAGACAAACAAACACACAACAGAAGTATATTTTGATTTATATCGAGCAAATCATATCAAAAGACTTAATTGTCTAGTTATAACAAAAGCATAATCGTGTACTGTTTGATATATATAGAGCTTGTGTTTCAATATGCGATACTCAATCATGATTACAAACTAAAATGCCTTTTAATCAAACTTGATCTTTAGGACTCATTTTGCACAAACAACTAAATCGTAATGAATTGCCTCTCACATTTCCATCAATTAGAATACAACTGAAATAAAACTGCCGAAGGGGTCTGAACTATAAGACTTCTCCATTTGTATCCGAACTGACGAATAAGACATATAATATACCACGATTGCTGTAACCAATGTGTCACACCGCAGGGGCTAAAGCGCTCAAGTCGTGTGGTATACATGACAAACGTGTATTCACGACGTCATCTAAGGTAGATCGGAACGTATTCATACGGTAAGTCTTCCATTGGCGCAAAGAGCTCCGCGGAGCGAAATCTCCACCCCCCCCCCTTTTTTAAATATATTTTTAAATAAGAAACGTTCCCTTGGCAGATAATATGCGGGTATAAAGGTATGGTGGTGGAAGGGTTATTGAGGAGGGGAGGGGGCCAAATCTATGTAACCCGTGACCCATTGGATATGCCCCTGTTATAGGAGATACCACCCTGCGCGCCGAGTAAAACTCAAAGCGGCATATTGCTGCCTCAATATTTTTATGTTGTTGTAGTTGTTGTCGTTTGTGTTGTTCTTAAATATATTTCCCTGACAGATATCTGTTGGTACTTATAAAACTCCTGAAAAAGAAAAAAAAAACAGGAATACCTTTTGTACCCTTGTCAGGACTTTTAGGACATATTGCCATTCCTCCCCCCATAACTCAGAAAATCCATAATTTGCCACTGACTCTTTTCGCATTTGTATCTACCGATGTGATATTCTCTGCCCCGGAAGTCATTCTTCAATTTCATGCCGTTTCCGAAAAGAGTTGATTACATCCGCCGGAGCGACAGAGATACTCCTTCACCTCCTTTGCTTGTCATTTAGTTTCTTAATTGGATAAATTCTTTTTTTTTTGCTTAGATTCTCCTTTTGGATGTCATTTCATGATATATGAATCGGGTTAAACTCAAAGACATGAAGGTCACAAACATGCGCTGCCTCATTGTCTTCACTTTCTTTGGTAGTTGGTGCAAAGTATTCCTAAACCTTGATTTAGCATCGTAAGAACACTGGATCTTTATGATTTTGAACATCAAAATTGTTTAATATTCTGTTTACACGTTGTATTTATCTAGACATCTTGCTTCAAATACTGATATTTTCAAAGTCTTTCAAGAAATTCCCTCTAGTTAAACCACAGCAACAACATTAATGACGAAAAAGCCTTACAGAATTAATGAATACAATTTAGAAATATTTGTTGTCAAAAAAGACACTTTAATCCTGCATTTGTGTAAATGCCTCCTTTGTTTTCGGCAGGGCTCCCACTAACATAATCCGTCAAGCCTTAATTACTTAAAGAGAAGGTTGAGTTCTGGGAAGAGGTGGAAAAATAATTTGTGAGCATTACTCATTCTTATTATGCAAGTGTGGAAGAACATCAGTTAAGACATGTTCCCTGAAAAGCATGGCTCTTCAAATGCCTTCATATTCTAAATATGCATGTAACATCGTAAAAATCGGGGGCCGGCTTTTTACGCCACGTGTTCGTGTAGTCCCATATACATCTTTCTGTGCAAGTGTTTGTAACTTTACCAAGACTTGGCCACATTTCTTATCATTTTGATGATTCCAGAACCTTGCAATACACACAAATTCTTCAATGCTAGATGATCAACCTTTTCTGGTCGGTTCCACACCGTTTCTTACAAAATGCAATCGCTTGACCAGAACTCAACTTCATCTTTAAAGTAGGGAAACTGGTGTAATTACTCTTGGTTGGAAAACATGTTGTTGTTTGGTAACTATAATGAAGAAAGACCACTTAGTAAAGTGGTCTTTCACATATACATCATATACATGTACGTGTATCTACTCGACGAACTATTTGTTACTATCACGTACTACGGAACACGTATGTGTAATTAATGATTCATTAACATCGCATTTGTAACTTGGGAAGAAGCCCTAACGTGTTAATAAAAAGTTCTTCCTTAATTTCGTCTAATCGTGTATAATCTCTAAGTGCAGCCTGCTCGTAGCAATTGCTTACGGATAATGCGACGCGTCTCGCGCAGGGCTCTACCTCATACCAAAATTAGTCGAGCAAAAGTGGAACCAACAAAATATCAGCATGCTTGGACGTCGGCCATGGTATGAGGGGCACTTAAGGTACTCAGTGTCTGAAAGCAAGGCAGGATGGCACTTTCTAAGGCCTCATTACCGATAGATAAAGATAGAAATCTAAAAGGTACCTTAATAGCGAGCGAACCGTTTCTAGCTGCCAAGGGTTATTAGGCCCGAATTCACGCTTTTCAGGTTCCTAAGTGTTTTTTGGTAGAGAGTCTCTTGTTTTGTACGGGCCTTATTGGAGATCATTAAGCTTTTGATTTGTAAGAGATATATATGACGTTTGATTAATATGTATGATTTACTTTCTGTTTAGAGCGAAGGGTCTTTAATTATTTTGTTTTGGACGAGGTGTTATTTACCTTTGTTTTGTATGAAGGGGCATCAGTGTAATTTTGTTGTTAAGAAATATCAATTACTTTTACTTTGTATCGAAGTTCATTTACCTTTGTTTTGTAAGGCAGATCAGTTTATTTTTGTTTTCAAGAAATATCAATTACTTATAGTTTGTATCGGAGTTCCGTTACGTCAGGTTAACACTTTGTCAAATCATTCAAATATATGAACCTAATTAAAGCAAGGTACATTAAATTAAAAAAAAAACATATTTTCGCTCATATCTTAAATCATACAAATATGATGGCTTATAAAATGGCATTTTATTTTCCCTATAATGTCGACAATCCATGAGCATAAGTGAACATACTCGCTTTCTTGCAACAGCTCCCGAATGCTCGAGTATTACACTCTTTCTGTATCATGTAAATGTGCACAGCAGAGATGGCAGTAACTTAGGTCTAGTCCCCCGTTTTTTGTTGGTGATTACTAGGAGCAATATAGCCCTTACACAAAACGTCATTTAAGCGACGAATAAACTCCAGATTTCGAATGACGTTGCAATAGATACCTGAGACAACGCAGACGGTTGCCTGTACTATACCCAACTGAGATGAGAAGAGACGTGACATTGTAGAACGCAATCGTTAAGGATAGCTTTACATGCCGACGTGCTGTGAGAGAAGGGAACATGATGCCTGAAAAGGAAAGTGAAGAACTGAGCAGAACACCCAGCTGCCATGTAGATGCCAACGAACCCGGCCATCACATGAGTAAGAGAGAGAGAGAGAGAGAGATAGAGAGAGAGGGAAAGAGAGAAAAAGAGAGAAAGAGAGAGAGAGAGGGGAGAGAGAGAGAGAGAGAGAGAGAGAGGAGAGAGAGAGAGAGAGAGAGAAAGAAAGAGAGAAAGAGATAAAAAGAGAAGAGATGGGGACAGATAAATATAGAATTAAGTACGAATATATTCATATATATATATTTGAGAGAGAGAGCGAGAGATAGAGAGAGGTAGGTCAATATAATGTATATATTTACAGAGAAAGAGAGAGAAAGAGAGATAGAGAGAGAGACAGACCGACAAACAGACAGGGTAAGGCACATGTCACTAAAAAACTAAACAATATACTTTTAAGTCATATTTTCTCTTTGTCTATATACCTCAATTTTTTCTTCTTAGACAGATGTTTCCCTTTAAAAATGACATCGCTTTTTATCTTCATATCTTGTATCTTCAGACAATTTTTTTTACCCCCTTTCGTTTTGTTTCAGCCCATAAAGCGTGCGATTATTTATAAGAAAAAAGTGCAAAATAACATGTGCGCACCGGCAGTAACTTAAGACACCGAAACTCACCCCAAATGGGATAGTCCCAACATTTCGGACTTTTGCCCCCCCCCCCCCCCTCTGGCTATCGAGTCATGTATCCGCCACTGCCATCAAAGAGCTATGAGACATGAAACATGAAACACAATCATGAAAACATAGATGAGCTCGCGTAACAACAAAGCGACGAAGATCGTACGTTCGTGACGAAATAATTGATTTTACTCGTGAAATGCAGCTGAATACTGTGGACGCTGATATCGAATTTGTAGGGTCTTATTCCCCGACTAAAGATCTCCCCGATGTTTACTTCTCATGAGGCATGTCAGGTGAAACGCTCGTGCTTTAAAGAAGGATGTGATACGTACATGTCAATGTCTATTCACACGACATGTATTTCAAAACTTTATCAACATTTCAAAAATTTAAAATTAAAACATGCAGTTTACAGTGCCATCACGTTCTAATAAGATGTTTTTTCTTAATTAATTATGATTTTATTTCATAAAAATCATTAATCAACTTTGTCAAGTTCTGTATGAAATTGAATGTTTTTCTCGCGCAGACCACTTCAGACATTAATAATAAATTAGTATCGATTGCAAATATAATTAGACAAAGGATATCGCTAATAAACTGCAGGTCATTTATATACAATAAGAAAAGTAATGGGCCTAAAACAAAGCCCTGTGGTACTCCTGTGGAAGGGATTTGCGTTGTGAACTGTACTGGTCTACATAAAAAGGTAATCCTCCGGTTTCTGCCCAAAGTAGAAAAAAAAGCCTGGAAAGAGAATAATTACCAAATTTTAGGGTTGGGGTTAAGGGTTAGGTTTAGGGTTAGGGTTAGGGTTAGGTTTGGGGTTAGGGTTAGGGTTAGATTTGGGGCTAGGTTTAGGGTTAGGGTAGGGTGGCCGTGAAGGTGAGGAACAGTATCAAAGGTCTTTGAGCTATGAGCTATAATTGTAAACATCCATCCATTGACCATACTTTTGTTTGGCAGAAGCGTTGAATTTGTCAGGTTATGGATGGGGTTCAGATTCATTATCTATCATACTTTTTTTGCCGCCACTTCTGAAAACTAGTCCACATATTGCTATTATCAATGATTATCGCGGTGTAAAATAGTTAACGCCCGCGCAAACTGGCCTCATCCCCTTTTTGATTCATTCAAACATCATCCCTCACCCAAGAACTTTTCAAAGAAGTTAAAGTTAAGAAAGATCTGTAATCAAGGAGAGGATGAAATTCCCAATGTGTCTTAAGCACGTGATAAGACCACGTGATTAACTTATAGAAGATTTTCCGTCTCGTGTTTTTTCTCCAGGATGATAAGAGGCTCTTTCTCAGACCAGCGTCGCCGCGGGGCCTGCAAGGCTGATCCCAATCAGTTACACGATGTTCGTCTGGTCATACCTCCAGCAATTGATTTAAAATGTCCAAATAAAGCATGACATGTGAATCATTAAAACCCCTCTTTGCTCTGTAACAAAAGTCAGTTTTTGTCGCCACTCCCTTGCTTTTCATTAATGTCTCGCACTTTCTTTTCTGTTGATGACTTGAAACTTGTTTGTCGCAACGATAGGCTAATTTGGCGGGCTTTCAATCGATTTTTTCCTTCACGTTATCCTTACTTCTCCGTATTTTGCAAGAATTCTCGGGGCTGCACTCGACCCAGTTTTACCTCGTCGAAGATTGTTCGGTAGTAAGATGTTTAGGTTAGATCCAAAGCACCATTTCACATTGGCATTTAAGCTGGACTATACTATTATGAGATTGTATGAACTCTGAAGGGTTAGACTTAAGCTCTTTGAATTGTCATCCCGGGGCCAGCGTCGGAATTTACCAAGCAGTGACCGTTCCGAATGATAACTTCTGGAAACAATAGAAAAAGAGGGGGAAGGAAGGAGATTGAGATGGAGAGAGAGAGAGAGGGGGCGAAGTGAGGGAGGGATAGTGACAGACAGGGAGAGAGAGAAAGAGAGAGAGAGAGAGAGAGAGAGAGAGGGGGGAGAAAGAGAGAGAAAGAGAGAGAAAGAGAGAAATAAGATTGAACATTTGCGATAACCAAAAGGCAGGGTCGAAACCCAATTATTTTAAAAGGAGGGAGCAAATGCTTGAAAACAGTGAAAGTTGATTTTTTTTCTTCCAAGGAAGCTTGGGAGGCATCGCGACGTATTAGTCAAGGCAGATCAAGCATTTCCAAAAGTATTTTCCCCAGACTCCAGGTTGAGGGGGAGCTTTATGCTTTACCTTTCAAATCAACTTGGTATGCAGAGAGCAAAACATGAATCGGGTGGGGAAAACAATTCGAAAAACTAAAGTAATTTCATATAATTCTACTTATTCATATGTATTCATAGCTGCAACACATGTACAACAAGTTTAATATCACGACGATGTTCAGTATGTTTTCGTAATGCTTTTATTATCCTCTATGTAACAGTGGAGATCAAGTCATCAAACCAACTTGGTATGCGGAAAGCAAAACATGAATCAGGTGGGGAAAACAATTCAAAGAACTAAAGTAACTTCATATAATTCTACTTATTCATTGATATTCATGAATACAAACAAGATTAATATCACGACGATGTTGAGTCAAATATGTTGTCGTATTGCTTTTATGATCCTCGATGCTGTCTCATTTCAACTGAAATCGTCATGCTTAATAAGTTAACCATGAATGCGACTCCACGTTAATCCTCCTCAAATGAGAAAAGTAATGACACTTCAAGTGAAGCGATGTTGATGAGAAGATTTTATTAAACCTGAACAATAAGGATTAGACAATACGTATAATATATATTCTTAAAACTGTGTTCAGACATCAGCCAACTCGTCACCCCTATTTCCATTTCATCTTCCTTCTAAATCTACATCGTTAGAATTACTGTCTTTTTTCTCTATCTCCCCTCTCTCTCTCTTTCTTCTCTTTTTTCCATTTACTCACTCGCACTCTCACTTTTCCTTGTAGTCCCCTACCTTCATGGTTTGTGATTTACCGTCCGTTTTTAACATTTATTTTGTACCATCCCTTTGTCATTTTTGTTTTTGTGAGGGAGTTGGTACAAAATGCAATGATATTCTGGTGTTATAGAGTTCTTAATAGTTCTAATATTTAATTTTTATATAGCGCTTAATACAAATGTCTCTAAGCGCTTTACAAATATACTATTACCCCGGTCATTGGATCCAGTGCTTGCCCGCATACACATTATGTGCACAATCTCCACTCCCTGGGGAGCATTCCAGCCGGGCGTTACTTGACGCTCACAAGCTGTTTGACCAACAATGACGGCCACATCCTACCGGGTACCCATTTGACACCTGGGTGGAGAGTTGCAAGTGCAGGTTAATATCTTGCCAAAGGATATTATATATACAATATATACAACAACGATATCTCTGAAGTGCTTTGCATGTGTATTGTCATCTCGGTCAATGGATCTTCAGGCTGGCCTTCACATATTGTATGCACATTCTCCTCTGCCTGGAGAGCTTTTCAGGCAGGCACCATTTTAGAGACGCTCACAATGCTGAGCAAACGACCATGACTTTCGCATCCTACCGCGTACCCATTTAACACCAGGAGAGTGGCAAAACGTGGGTTAATGTCTCGGCAAAAGACATAGTGCCTGGCTGGGATTCGAACCACCGACCCTTGGATTGAGAGTCGAGTGAATGAACCACTATACGACGATGAGCTCACTCCACTCCCACCTTTATTATATTTCACTTCCTCCTTACCCTCGTACTCAACCATATTAACATTTTATGATAAAAACACATGTATGTATGTAATGTGTATTTCATCTTTTGCACAAGCTGCGCCTTGAGCATTTGACTGCCAAGTGGATTTGGCGCCTTATAAATCATATGTATTATTATTATTATTATTATTATTATTTCCAAGCAATTGAAACGGTTTATTATTCAAGTGTGAACAGGTGCCTAACCTAGGTTCACTGAGGGGTGTGGAAGCCGCAAGTGAGCCGAGTACACCGTGTGATCACCTTCTTCTAGCCGCGTCCTTAGGCAACAGGAACGGGTTCTCAAAGATCAGGCGTGGTGAATGAAATCTTTTTACTGCTGATAGCGATTAAAATGCGTTTATTCATTGAGGCGTTTTCGCACCTCTCGAACCCAGAGGCGTTTCTGGTAAACAGTAGCAGCTAATGCTTCTGGTGTTTTAAATGTAGGCCTATTAAGCACTAGACTTTCGCAGGTGTTGTCGGAAAGCGTTACCAAATTTAAAGAAAGTTTTACCAGCAGTTCTTGTAGTATCCTCTGAAGCTTTGAGAATTCTTTGATATTAAAGTATGAATTGGCTACCTGCCCCAATAGGGAAAATGAAAACATCAAGGGTAATAAGGAAATGAGAGACAGTTACTTTCTGGCAAGGAAGTTTTAAATAGATGGAGTGACAATACACTTCTTGTTTTTGAAGTAAGCTCGAGACCGCTGCATCATACATACTGTGGGCCATTTACGATCCACTCATCGTGATGTAGATAAAAATGGGGAATGTCGGATTATTCCGTAGATGGGCATATTTATTCACTCTAAGAATTCAAATTTAACACTTTCTTGAGGGTAATATTACAAAATAAATCGACTGCAGAATGTGCAGAATTTAATATATTCCCCACCAAAAAAAGAAAATGCAAACAAAAAAAGAAAATGAAAAAAAAAAGAAAACAAGAATGGAAATAACTTTATGTTGTGTAGGCATGTGTGGATGTTTACATTGCTTTCGGAATCAATCGGTAATGGATTAAAACAGTTTCCATCAATTATATTCAATGAGGAGAAATTTACACTTTAGACTTACATGGTGATTAAGCATCGAATTAAAATGAAAAGGTAAATAATAAACAATAAAAACGACCGTCAGAGACAGGAAACCTACATATTTCCGGCTGTAAACACAACATTAAATGAAAACCAGGGTTCGTCATAACCCGGTCATAACATCATGATTACATACACGGAAACTGCACATTTAATTCATGTGAGTTCATTGAGTTATTAAATGAACTGCACATCACATAAAGTTTAATTTCACGAACTATCCCGTTTACTTTGGCGGGATAGAACATTATACATCAATGGAACATGACAGTTCAATAATTTAATTGCCAAAACTTTAAAAATCTGCCGGATGCTTGTACTGAATATTTGCACATTCATTTAAGCTTGTTCTCTCTATCGAAGGCTGCAACACACTGTCAACCTCTTATCCATGATGATTAGCTACACCACAATGTGTCACGGAGGCAATAATATGTGGGTGTTGAGGTTGCACTGTTTGCACACGATGCATGTCACTTGGTTACAGTTGATTAAGTTGATAGTGCCATTGAGTGAAATTGAAATAGGTATGTTTTCCCCTTTCCATTCTTCTTACATCATCCCTTACAATGTTTTCTCTCCCCTTCCACATTATTTGTGTGGTTAATCTCAAACCTTTCGTTTTTAAAAGTTTCAAAAGTTTCATGAGTCATTGATCGATAAGAACAAAAAAGTAACAAATAAAACCCAATATAAGGGGGGGGGGGAAGAAAAATGAAAAGAAAAAGAAAAAGAAAAACAAGAAAAACAAGAAAAACAAGAAAAAGGAAAAATAAGAAGAAGGAGAAGAAGTAAAGAAAGAAGGTGAAAATGCTTGGCAGCCTGGTTGCTTGTATAATACATGAACATCCCACATAAAGAGAGAGAGAGAGAGAGACCAAACAAAAAACGAAGTAACCAATGCAACAATTGAAAAACAAAAATTGAATCAGCAACCAATATAATATGCAGTCATGGAAGCATAAGTAGGCTACTGTTAACCATTTAGAATAATATCCAAAACAAAACGAGTTCAATGTTATGTTTTTCATTTGATCATAGGTAGATGTAGGTTGCCCATGATGATCTAACGCGCTATATCGAATAAAAAGCAAATGGATTATTATTTTAATAATCAATGCATAATGTATGGATTTTGGGTAATTTGGGGTCCAAAATCCCCAGAGAATGATCGGAGTTTCTGTTTAAATGTGACTGTCTTATGTAGTCAATGGGGCAGCACGTTCTTAATGACAGTGCAGAGTATCTGGTAATTGACCTAAATTTCTTTGAATGGTCCTTGGCCCTTTCATGACCGAAGTGAGAATATGGCTTTGATTTTCTGTCTTTACTTTCAAGAGGAAATAATATAGAATCAATACTGCATGGAAATTGAATCTTGTAAGGATCCACAGTACCCTTCATTTGAATACCAATGGTTTATATGGTCTAAAAGTATTTTGGGTGAAAATATCAAGTAATTGCATGCCTGTTTCTTATTTGTAAAGTGGTGCTTAACTTAACGTATATCTTGATTTCGAAAATAATCATAATAATTACTATAAAATGATGATGTATGAATAATTACTTTATTTTTTCCTTACATTAAAGATCCAAAAGATCCCAGTGTGATTTCTTTGAAGGTCAGGGGAAACGTTTTCTTCGCACAAGTCTGAGTCAACTAATCAGCAACATTGTCATTTTCTAGGTATAGTGGATTCTAAGAACAAAACTTAAGTTGGCTTTACATACATGTACCAACTTGGCGTTGAAAATGTTTGATTAAGGTAAGGAACCAAAAACAATAAATTATCATATTATTAAGAAATAAATAAACTTTAAGTAAATACATGAATAAACGAATAACTGAATGAACGAATGCATGAAAATTAATAAATAATTAAATAACAAAACTAATAAAGGAATGACTGAATAGATAAAAAGATACATAGACATTAAATGTAGATGGATTGATAAATGAATAAATTAATATATAAATAAATGAGTAAATAAATATATAAATAAACAAATGCAAAGAAACAAGTAGAGGAATAGGCAAAAAGAAAACAAATGAACATCGAGGTAAACATCAGATAAATCGCTTTTTAGACGGTCCAAGCTCCGTTTCGCCTTTAAGACCGTTCACCGCCGCATTCCCTCCCAGCGGCCAAGTCATCTTAGCGACCCTCTCACGTCGATGTTCATTTCCGCTCCGGTGCCGTATATGATCACTAATGATGACGGTATCAAAGACAGCGCGACCAGGGTCTGGATGAGGGGATGGGGTCATTTCGGGGTCACGGCTAAAGAGAGCTGAGCAGTCTATCTATCTATCTATCAATCCATTAGTCATAGCCAGAGGCAAATAGCAAAAGTTTAAGATGAGTTTGATATCATGATAAATGCCCCAAGATGGGTGGCTGAAAATAGCCCTTTTTCAGGGGCTTTGCTGGAAAATTTTGAGTGTGGGGGAGGGTTCGGGGCATAATACTGAGAGTTTAGTATTGAATTGATTTTGAATTGAACATTTTTTTTTACTTCAACAAACAAATCAAACTACATTTCAGCGATACAATGTAAACTAAATAAACATTATTTTTTAACGTGTACATAATATGATATTAATTTAAATGTTGACTTTAAATGTAACTGATATAAACACACTCACAAGAAGCAAAACAGACAACAATAATAATAATGTCTGAAAATTTCTGTTTGTGTTGACGACAAAAGGAAAAGGGGGGGGGGGTCTTACATTTGAAAATAGAAATGCAGACTAGAATCCCGTAATTATCAAATTTTTGGAATGGGGGTCGCCCCTCCCCCCCCCCCCCCCCCCAAAAAAAAAAATGCATCTCCCTTATTGAGCTTCGCCCATTCTTCCTGACATTTAACTCATTGCTAGATTAGGTGGTTTTGAAAATATTTCTATAAACATTGGACTGCTACCAAACTGGCCAAATTTAAAGTCACTCAAGGAGATTGCTGCAAGCATGATGGAAATGAGAGAGGTATATATTTATAGAGCGAATTCAAATGAAAGAAAAGGGTTGACGAAGAAAGGGGTGAGGGAAGAGAGTGGGTGAAGGAAAGTTGAGAGGGAGGATAGTGAGAGAGAGAGAGAGAGAGAGAGAGAGAGAGAGAGAGGGGGAGGGTGGGCATGCGGCCACAGGGAAAGCTGATATTTCTTAATATGCCTGAATATCAACATGAATCTTAGAAATGAGCTAAGCGATTGACAATTTCATTTCGTAATCACATAATGAAAAATGAAAATCTAAAAATTACAAAAAGACAAACTCATTGCATGAATGAAATTTGGTGGGTAGCCTGATAGATATATATTTTAAAAAATTGTTTGTGGGTGGGGGCTGTAGTCCCCAGCTCCCTCCCCTATCCAACCCCGTAAGCCTATCGAGAAGAGTTCTGACAAAAGAGCACTTCACAGAAACTTAGCTTTAAGCAACGAACGGTGGCGTCTTAAAGTCACCCATCAAGGCCATCACTATCGGCCAAGCACCTCTTCGGTGACGGTCACGCGTTAAAAGGTCACCGCAGGGTCAATGGCGAGGTACACCTCAAGGTTTCTTGGGCTCCCTGCAGGCCAAATCACCTGTCAATAAACATTGAGGCCCTCTTAAATTAGTCATACATTATTTTGTGGCAAAGTGTGTCAGTTTGATGTGTGACGGCAAGCAAACACACGGTAACTTTACCTTGTTTACAGCCGCAAACAAAAACAACAGCCTGACTTTCAAATTGAAGGCTTTAGTTTATTTTGATGTGATAAAAATGGACATATTGAAGAATTAAGATTAGTGAAACACACCGCCCCCTCCCTGCAAAATTCATTTTGAATGCTTAATTATAATTGGTTAAAAGTTTATAGGCGTATGGGCTTTTGAATGTGATTTTGAGTACATTTAGGCTTCCGGAATTATCTTCTAACCTGCACAGTGACATCGGAATGATGTGTGTGGGTGTGTGTACGTGTGTGTGCGTGTGCGTGTGTGCGTGTGTGTGCTGGGAGGGGGTTGCAGCTTTTACATTTGAGTGAACACCATTCGTTATGCAAATATGCAGTACAAAACCCTTTCCCGTGGTCAGTTACCCATCACCCACACTGCACAAGCTCACGCACACACACGCACACTTTCTAAATCGCCCCGAGGCTCCCGCTGCATTACGCAATAAATACTGTTTAAAGCGAATTTCTTTTGTCCAGATCTTTGTCATTTTATGAGTAAGTCCTTGAACAGTAAACAATGATAACGAATCGGAAGAAATAGGGTTAGTCATTTTGCAGGACCCATTGTCACGGGGGAGTGGAACGTCATGATTGCGGACCACTAATGGAATAAGGAAATCGGACAGTTTTAATTGACTTCACACAACGAGGCCATTGAAATTGATACATTTGTTTTAGAATGACGATGATAATCCCTAATACATTTTGTTGTTTTAGCTTGGGGTTTGTACTGACGATGGTAAATATACAAACAGAAACAAGTACAATGAGATAAAAAAAAATAATGACAAAGATAACAGCAACAACAAATATAACAACGGCGGCGACGACGACAACAATTACAACAACAACAGCAACAATAACACTACTACTGCGGCTACTACTACTACTACTACTACTACTACTACTACTACTACTACTACTACTACCACTATTACTACTGCTACTACTACTACTACTATTACTTCTACTACTACTAATACTAATACTACCACTATTACCACCACCACTACTACTACTACTACAACTACTACTACTACTAATAATAATAATCCTTATTCTACTACTACTGCTACTACTACTACTACTACTACTACTACTTCTACTACTACTACTACTACTTTTGATACCATTATTTGGAACGCTATGACGGAAAAATTGAAATCATGAAGATAATATAAAAACAATTCACCAATACTTCTGATAGGTTGAACCAGGGGGTAGCTCCGGTAATCAGCACTCAATAGTGATAGAATCTCGGTGAAAAGAGACAGTTTGGCAGAAGGCGGTCATCAAGTTCATGGTCATCTACTCATCACCTATTCATCACGACAAAGACACAAGGTACCATTATTTAACAGTCTGTCACTCCGAGATTAGCCTTCTGTCCCCTTCTCCAGGGAGCCCGGGGTCTTAACCACGTCCCCATGCAGGTCCAGAAGTCCAGCGTGACCCCGTTTTAAAATGACCTTACCCTTTCAAGGATTTGAAAGTTTTCTAATGCTTGAAAATGGGTGAAAGTAAAAAATACCCAGGTCCCGAGATATCTCAAGTACACCACAACATGAGTTCATGAGCATTAGGGCACAGGTGGCATTGGGTGTGTGTGACGTAAGAGACAACATTTTGATTTAAATCGGATATCAGAGTTGGCTTCATGAATTGGTGGGGGAGGGGGGGGGGATTACGTTGAATACTGAGTGATCGTAAACAAGTGGATATCTATAGGTCAAAGACATTTTGATAGGGCTTCATTGACGAGACTTGCGATGCTGGGTGTACACAGAGTACCAGGGCTAAAAGGATTTCAAAAGGTGAGCATGCCAAAGCATTCAAATTGGTACGATGACAAAACTAGAGTAAACGATCGTCTTGTGAAGAGGTACGGGGGAAGGGAGAGAGGGGGAGAGAGAGAGAGAGAGAGAGAGAGAGAGAGAGAGAGAGAGAGAGAGAATGAGAGGGGAAGGAGAGAGAGAGAGAGAGAGAGAGAGAGAGAGAGAGAGAGAGAGAGAGAGAGATTGGAATTCAGAATTAAAGAAGAAAAAAGAGCTTCCACAGAAGATGTTGTATACAAATATTTAGGACAAGATGTTATTGTAAAAGGAGAAAATCAATTCGTACATGGAGTATAACGGGAAACTATCTGGAAGTCAACGTCTAATTAATTAGTAGGGTCGATCGGAAACAAATTATACCTTTAATACCGAATTTTATTCGTGAAAGTTGTCCCGAAATAAACATTCAGACTGGTCAGAGCTCACAGTCTAGTATAGCTTAAAATCTAAACACATGTTAAGAATATATAGCGATACTTGTCATTGTGGACAATTGTCAATGAGGTAATTCATTTCTTTTTTAAATAAGAGTGGTAGACCCCGGATTCTACAGAACGAAGGGGATGGGACGAAGTGAGTATAAGACCAAACCAATCTCTGATAAGACTTTACTCACAACATTACGTAAGTATTTTTGTTTAAATTTTGACAAGGAATGCTATAGAATACCACATGGGTTTCAAATGGTAAGTAAAAGTTTAAGTGTGCGTGTATGTCTGCGCGCGCGCGCGCGTGTGTGTGTGTGTGTGTGTGGAGGGGGGGGGGGGGTGTGAGCTAAGTGTGCCCCCTCTCTCTCTCTCTCTTAAAACCCAGTGATGACAGTCCTAAGATTTATCCTTTGTCTCAAATTGAACTGAAGACAGCGAGCGCTACAGCCAGAAATGTGGAACGTTTGACAAAACTGGGCTTCGAGATGAGTGAGAGCGCATCACGGGATGATGGCATCAGGGGAAAGAGGAGAAGAAAAGGAAAATATAATGGAGAGATAAGCTAGACTAAATTGAATTTCCGCGGGATGATCGATGAATCGATCGAAAGAAGAGAAGCGGAATCAAATAGCAACAGGTCGTCATCCGGAAACGTGCGGTTGTGATCGAGTGATAGTAGGAATGATGGTCTTGAAAGATAGCTAGATGAGGTAGATAGATGATAGATCGGGGTGATATTATGTGCAGTCGGAGAGTGGGGGAATGAAGGTAGATAAGGAGAGGGAGAAACAAATGGTGAAATGCCAGAGGTGTAGCGTTAGTGCAACCATTAATGAGGTACTGGCGTCATTAAGGGGTTGGAGGGGCGGCAGCCTCACTCCAAGAAAACAAAGCCATTTCATAGGCAACTGAATGGGAAAGGTGCAACAATTGTTTTTATCGTCCAATTCCTAACTTCCTTCTTTTCTTTTTGCGCTTCCTTTCCTTTTCAATGTTTGCCTACATACGTGAGCAAACTAGACAAGTCAGACTCCCTATGGCTCTCTCTGTCTCTCTGTGTCTCTCTCTCTGTGTCTCTCTCTGTCTCTCTGTCTCTCTCTGGCTCTCTCTCTCTCTCTCTGTCTCTCGTTTCATGTCTCTATGTCTCTCTCTATGTCTCAGTCTTCCTCTCTCCCCTATCTCCCTCCCTCCCTTCCTTTTATTTTAATTCTGAATCATACAAAGATAGCAAAAAGTGCTAAAGTAATGTTTCTATATATCAATAAACAACTGGTTATATACAGAGAGTGGTATTAATTGCAAAGCAAATGAACGTTTTTTTTTCCCTTCTAAGAATGACATTCTCAACAAGATCAACTATTGATCAAAAAACAGAAAACGGCGAAAATATGAAAGGATATTTTACCGGGATCAAACGATATAAACAAATTAACAAGTTAAGAAAAGGACAATACCTGCGAACAAAGAATAACAAATATTAATCACGATTAATACATTATGCATCATAAAGAGAGGAATGAGGGAGTAGGGAGTAGGGAGGGGAGGTCGAAGGGGAAGGCGGTGGGTGACTAGAAAGAGGGCAAATTTAGGGTTCAGAGCAATAAGACGTTTGCATAATAAATTAAAAATGAGTAAAAGGGTTATGCACTCTAAAAACAAAATCATTATTTAGACATTTATTCGACGTTTGATGTTTCATATTTCTGTTACTTGCCCCAAAATGGTGCCTTGAAATACAGAGTTGCCTACAAATATTCTATTGAACCTAATAACCCCCTCAAATATATAAATGTCAAGAAACCTTTCCAAATGTTAATGATAGTCCCCTCACATCTCAACTGAAAAGTCATGAAACCTTTTTATTAAGTCAATCATTATTCTCTCCCCAATATTGTTCACACCCCTAGATAATTTGATCATGAATACAAAGTGTGATATATTGGTGGGATTTACCTCTCATATCTATGGAAAGCTTCAATGAATATATTCATTCTTGTATTTCATGCTTTAAATAATAATGCTGAAAAGACCGATTTCTGGCAGATGACATATCTGCAGGGATTGAAGATTTAAATGTTGTCTTAGATTAAAGCCTTGTTTATTACATGTATATAGTCCCATTTCTTCTGGCAGCTTCTTCTAATTAAACCAGAGACACTTCAATTGATTAGCGGCGTGATTGAAAGTCAGACTGAGCCAAGCAGACGTTTCGGGAATGGATGCTTGTAGATTACATTTTATCGATCGATTTCTTTACAAGGATATTCGGTTATTTCAATAAGAAAACAAAATCATAAATGCACAACAAAAAGATTAAGGTGCCAGTACGGCGCTTTCCTGTGGCACTTTTAATCTAAAAATTAGAAAGCAAATTCCTTTCTTAAAATTGCGATATATTTGTTTGATATACGATAAATGATGATGAATATGAAACACATTTTCGGTCTTATCCTTTTTTCATAGGAAGTCGGAGGGGGGGGGGGGGGCTAAGATATAGGGTGGAAAGGCCCATAAAGCTGGTGGAAATGAATGCTTTAGATGCAGTGAAGTCGATTTTACCCAATTTGTTTCGCATTTTTTCATCTCGCTCTTTAATAATAATCATTGATTTTCAAGAAGAAGTTGTTAAATTTTAAATAAAGCATATATATCAAACATGACAATGTTAATAATATAGGCCAACTATTTTAAAACTCAAATATACAATAACAGAAAAAGTGGAGTTGGGGGTGTCATTCAAGTATGACTCCATTAGTACAATGTTTTACTGCGATTATTCTGGCATGACTGTTATTCAGAAATTGTTTTTTCCAAATATTACAATTTCACACTAACATCGTAAATTTTCCGTTCTGTCGACATTAGAATCAGGAAAGATATTGTGAGGTAGGTAATTTTATACCTGAATTGAAGATAATTATGTTTACTGTGTTCGACTGGCATGCTTTTTAATGCACATTAATGTATGTCCTATGATTCTGAACACGTATTGTTAAAAACGCTTCCCGGTGATATAAATGTAATCATCTTTAAAAAACACCTGGTACCTTCATCTTTCTGTTTCCTGTTTTTGTTTACAAACGAAAAAAAAACCTTAAGTTATTCGATGAACTCTATCAATTTCCACCAAGCAAGGTTCAGTCATTTCAATGACGCAAAATTATATAAACATTTATACTGGGTAGGCAGATTAATGCATCGTAGATAATTTGTAGAAGTTATTTTTAGTATAGTCAATGCATAAATGTTGCTTTAGTATGTAATTATTCAAGGGTCTTCTTCGATTTGGTATTCAAATAGTTGATTGTTTATTGAATGAATATATATAAAAAATTAAATATTATTATTATTATTATAACTTGACATGAGTGAGATGAGGTTTTTGGAGTGATCAAAATTGATAAATTGACCCAGTAGCTGGAATTCACTTCGTTTACAAAGTACTACATCCACGTCGGCGTGGGTACATGTGGCTGAAGACATGTTGTGTTCATGTTTTATTTATTCATTTATTGTCTGATTATTAGCTTCTTTCATACTTTCTTTTTTCATTTATTTATTCCAGCATAACTATTTCAAAATAGATAGCCCTCTTCTTCTGCAGATTTCCAAATGAATAATGTCTTTTAGTGTGTTACCAGTTACCTTTTGTTTAACGCAGGCGCGGATCCAGGGGGGGGCCGAGCGGGCCTTGGCCCCCCCCCCCCCAGCAAACAAAAAAAAAAAAAAAAAAAAAAAAGAGAGAAGAAAGGAAAAGAAGGGAAAGGGAAAGAGGAGAGAAAGGGAAAGAAAAAAGAGGAAGAAAAAAGAAAAGGGGAAAGAAGGAGATCGGGGGGGGGGGCCGAAAGAGCCTTGCCTCCCAGGCTGTTGACCACCCCCCCCCCCCCTAATCAAAAAAATGAGAGAGAAGGAAGGAAAGGGAAAGAAAAAAGAAAAAAAGGGGGGGGGGGCTTGGGGGAAATCAAATTCAAACGTGGTTTCTTTCTTTAATTCCACAACGGTGGATTACAAATAATGCTGAAATTAATTAATTTCCGAGATTTTTCCTCACTTTTTAGTAATTATACGTTTGTATGTGTTTGTTGGAAAATGACAAATTCCTAAATTTACAGCCAGGCAAGAAATATGATTCTTGATATTCCTACATGTCAGGGCCCGAGGTACGGCAGGGATCGGGAGCCTCGAGCTCCCTCCCCCCCCCCCCCTACACTTTTTTTTGAAAAAGTATATTAAAGAGAAATAAAATAGAATGAGAGCAAGAAAGAGAGAATAGTTAACTGCCCGTGTTAAAAAATAATGAGGCATCAAATATGCTCATCTGAACTGGATTAAATGCCTAAAACCCCTAATCTTCCGGGGACTCTGCCCCCATGGACTCCACCTATAGGGCCCTACGGGGGCCCATAGATGCTTATCTGACGGTAATTTAATGCCTAAAACCCCTGATTTTGGGGGGCTCTGCCCCCTGTACCCCACGCCAATTGTGTCCTGCCAGTGTCACAAAATAATAAGGTAAACAAAAAAAATGCTCATCGGACCTTAGTTAAACGCCTAAAACCCCTGAGCTTCCGGGGCCGGCTCCGCCGTCTCGACCCCACCAGGGGCCCTAAGGCGGACCCTGAATGCTTATCTGACCGTAAGTTACTGCCTTAATCCCCTGAGCTTGCGGGGTCGGACAAGGTATCAAAATGTGTTTATCGGACCGCAGGCACGTAGCCAGGGGGGGGGGGGGCGTAGGAAGAAAAAGGAGCAGACAAAGGATATCTTTGAAATTCAGAATCAAGAACTCTACAACGAACCGTCTTCTTTCTCTAATAGTTAAATAAATCGTAAAATTTTTCGCGCTTCGCGCGGGAGGTGAAAAAATTAATTCAGACGAGAATTTTTTTCGAGAACGGTACAACGAATCGTCTTTTTTCTCTAATGATTTAATGAATCGTAAAAGCTTCTACGCTTCGCGCGGAAGGGGAAAAACTTAATTCAGACGAGGATTAAGAGTCGAGAACTGTACAACGAATCGGCTTGTTTCTCGAATGATTTAATGAAACGTAAAAGCTTCCGCGCTTCGCGCGGGAGGGGAAAAATCTAAATTCAGACAAGGATTATTTTCGATAACGGTACAACGAATCGTCTTCTTTCTCTAATGATTGAAAGAAACTTAAAAGCTTCCGCGCTTCGCGCGGAGGAGGGGGGGGGGGGAACCTGAATTCAGACGAGGATTAGGAGTCGAAAACTCTACAACGAACCGTCTTCTTTCTCTAATAGTTAAATAAATCGTAAAATTTTTCGCGCTTTGCGCGGGAGGTGAAAAACTTAATTCAGACGAGAATTTTTTTCGAGAACGGTACAACGAATCGTCTTCTTTCTTTAATAATTTAATGAAACGTCAAAGCTTCCGCGTTTCGCGGAGGAGGGAGGGGGAAACTCGCCCCTCCCTGCACCGACCCCCCCCCCCGCATTACGTCACTGTTGGTCACCATTACGTACCAATATTTGGCTTGCAAAATTTCAAATTTGGGCCCCCCCCCCCTAAGAAATCCTGGATCCGCGCCTGGTTTAACGTCTTCGATTAGGATATCAGACATTGGCGCTTTATAAATTCCTTGATTGTCAACATTTATTTTATCATTATTCACGTTAAAAATAATGGTTATGTTTTGTATTGTTGTATCGCTGGAATGTAATTTGATTTGTATGTTGCAGAAACAATAAATTCTAGTCAGTTTTAAAGAAAAGTCTTTTCAATAAGTTTACTTCAAGACCATCCTTTTATAAGAAGGCTTTCTCAAAAACTTTTAAACCTCTTCCAGAACTTGCTTTCCCCCTTTAATGTACCATTATGGGTACAAAAATGAAGTGGCACTATGCCGACCTTAACGTTCAATAATTTGCCTGAAATCATTGCCATCTTGGCCCGCTCGCTCCTACAATGTGTGAAACTCTATATGAAGATTAACGCTTGATGGTTGAATATAGAAGTCTTTTTTTCCTCACTAATTCCGAGATGAGGCCGTCTGATTTGACGCTGAAGTGAAAATAATCCTCAAGATTGGTTGTAATGAACATGGAATTGGGGGCAAGGGCACGGCGAAATTTTATGAGGCATTCCAGAGGAGTAAATCTTGATTACCCGGTTTGAGCTCTCCGAGTGCAATCACTAGAAGTGTTATCCAAAATAACCCCCTCTGCGTTCATTGGCTGTTTGAAGGACGGCTTCCTATAAATGCAAGCCACCGATCAGATCTTTACGACATAGAAATCAGCGCTACAAGCAAATGGTTAAAAAGAAAACGGTTACATATTAAAATACGATTCGAAAGGTGTCGTAAGAGGAACATGCCTTTATGGACAAGTTGGGCTGGGGTGGGGCGTTTGAATATTGGCGTGACATTGAATGGGGGAGGGAACCTAGGGAGAGAGACAGTGACAGAGAAAGAGAAAGAGAGAGAGAGAGATAGAGAGAGAGAGAGAGAGAAAGAGAGAGAGAGAGAGGGAGAGAAAGAGTGAAGGGGTGGGGATGGGTGGGAAAGGAAAGGGGGGGGGGGGAGATGGAGGAGTTGGGGCCAGAGAAGCAAAACATAACATAAAAGAACGAGAACAAAATAAGGGATTACGTGAACTGAAATAATTTCAACATCAAACTTTTTGACAGGCGACCTTTCATTTTGCTCGTACATGTACATTTAACACGCATGTGTGGAATTTATGTTCAACTCCATATTGCAAATGATCAACAGACCAATGTTATTACTCTCCAAAAACATACCAGAAGTTGAAAGCCAACACCCCTACATAGGCATAACAGAAAGTGTAGTTGTTACGAAAGCATTTTCAAAGTTATGTTCTTCGTATCAATATTTTGCGCATATTTTCTTTTCTTGACACTCAGTGTTGAATTGAAATATATCATCATAAAACCACACTTAATAGTCCCAAACCTGTTTATTGATAAGCCATCTCAGTTGAATGGGCTATAAATATAATGTGATCGCAAGGAATTTCGAGAAATCGGCTTTTATCAGTTTCAAGAGCCTTGTGCCCGTCACATATTGAAAAGTGCGAGTATCACAATGGCGTGTTTCACAATCCGAACAGATTTCTGTAAACAATACAATAGTGTAATGAATGAAATTGCCTTTGACCTCATTTCTTGAAAGTATTTGTGATCGTGCTATTTCTCCGTTGTCTGTCTGCCTGTCTCTGTCTGTCTCTTTCCCCCTCTCTTTCTGTTTCACTTCTATTTTCTCTTTTTCTATCTCCCCTCTCTCCCTCCCCCTCTCTCTCTCTCTCTCTCTCTATCTCTTTCTCTCTCTCTCTCTCTCTCTCTCTCTCTCTCTATATATATATATATTTCTCTCTCTCTCTCTCTCTCTCTCTCTCTCTCTCACTCTCTCTCTCTCTCCCTCCCGCCCCCTCTACCTTTCACCTACCCCTTTAATTTTCACAATCTCGATATCAATCTCCACTATTAATCCTTTTCCCTTTCTTCTGCTTCCTCCATTGGCAAGGTAGAATAAACTGTCAGCCATCTTCTCTCAAATTCCCCCTTGTTATCTGCTTTTCTTTCTAATTTCGTTGATCATGGCATAACTCTGACATTCTTTCAACATAAAGAGCAGATTACGGTAGCGCATTTTTCAGACTACGTGTATGTATTTCGCCTCAAACATCATCATCCTCACAGGCCAGGGAAATATTCCACGAATTTCGGTCTCCGCCCATGAACAGTGGGGGAGTCCACAGCCAGGCAATCAAAATAATTAACTATGCATGTAGAACCGATACTTTGCATTCAAATAAAGAAGAAATTAAAACAAAATGATTCAGGACTTTAAGCGGACATCGTGAAAAGCCAGCCTGTCCCTTCGCTGTCAACAATTCTCAATTCCCATGGCAAATCCATGCCGAATTAATAGTCGCAGGAACAAAGCAAAACACTGAAAGACATTCCCTCAATTTTTCTGCAATTTCGAATCGCTAGTTTCAGTTTCAACTCTAACTCAATTAGCGCTCGCTCCCAGCATGCCACGGGAGAAATTTAGACGTTCTCGTTTTGGCTGCAGCAGCAGAGTAGGGTAGCCGCAAACACTCAGGTAATTTAAAGGAATCACACTGCAAAACATTTGGTAATGTCCATTGCAATGTGAGGGACTCTGTAAAAAGAATTGTGGTCCGAGTGGTCCCTCGAGACAACGAGAATCAACCGTCAAGATTTGATGGATAATTTGTGATACCAATGTCATTGTGGCTCCGTCATATCAGGCTATACATGGACCTTTACTGCAAAGGCTCTGATAAGAGCTATGGAACTATCCATTTTCAATTCTTGATTTGTATATAAACAGTTTATGTATTTATCTAACACAAAATACGGGAAATAAAACCAATTCAAACGAATGTATATTTTATGTCTACCTTTGATATTGGTAATTTGTTAAGTACTTAGGTACTAAATAATTGTTTTTATTTTGTATTTATTGCGTTTGATAGATTTAATTAATGTTTCTCTAAATGCGCGTCACAATTGCATCGGTCACGGGATCAAGGATTTCTCGGACACAATGGTGCACAGTGTCCACTCCCTAGGGAGCAATCCAACCAATCGCATCATGTTCCACAGTCTGGATTAAGACGTTCAAATGATACCGGTATTCATTAACATCTGGGTGGAAAGACGCAATGTGGATTAAATGCCGCTTGTCTCGTGCCGGGGTACGAACCCGAGACCCTTAATTAAGAATAAAGCTCTCTCTTTGAAGTATCTAAATGTTGAGTGCAAATCCGTAGTAAAGTTGCATGAATCACAATGATTCACTAAAAGTTATCAAACCATAGTCAAGAATTTTCTTTCAGTGGAAACGTGCTATTTTTAATCTTCAATCTCCACTTTCCTTCCAGAAACAGTTTCTCGTTTCCAACAAAGCGTCGTTTTATCTCTGCCAGGAAGAAATTAAGAATAGATCATATCAGCTCACAAGGTTCACCCGGAAGTGGGGTCAAATCATTACCATGTAAACTTCGAAGTTGAGTTACGCTGCGCAGTTTTTATTGATGATCCGACCTATTTTCCTGCTATAATTACTCCGGCCTTTAATTTGTTAAATGTAAAAGAGTGGCGTCATGATTGCAATCGGATTTTAGGTTAGGTTTGAGGCGAATGTTAAGTTCTGGGAAAGATGAAAGGTAATTTGGGGGCTTATTTTTAAATCATTTGTACGTTAATAAAGCTAATCACGAGCTTTGGTATGGGAATTGTATTTTGAGAAAAAATTGCTATGATTTGTTTTGTATTGTTTTTCCGCAGTGGATTGGTTGTTTGAACTAGTGAAATAAAAACAAACGCACACAAATTTACTGGGCATTATCTTCGATAAGAACCACAATTCCCCTTTGAAAATAGTGACCTGTGTTTAGCACTTGATGTCGGGTCTAATTACCTTGATGTCCCTATCTTTCTATGCTCATTAATCAGCCACTATACATTTTCTACCAAAATTCGTTCCTGTTTTCACGAAGTGACGGTTTAGTAAGGAAAATCCGCACGCAAATTGTATGGGATTATCATTCACTACCGTCACTTCGTGAAAATAGGGACGAATTGTTTGACACATTTCTAATCTTGAACATTCAGTGTAAGTTTCGTTGGATTCTGTGAGAATTTATTTTTTATATTTACCAGAGTTCAAGTTTATCTTTAGGTTATGTACAGTATTTGGTTAGCTTGCAATGTACACAATTGATGGTCGAGCTATAGTGGTCAGAACATTTTAACGTACAAGTTTTATTATCATTTCTTCATATGCATATGCACGAGCTAGAAAAGGATATATGATAATAAAAATATAGTAACAACAATTCATCGCTTAGTAAACGCATAATATCAACTTCGTTTCTAGACGTTTAATAACATCACTGAATTAAATTCTAAGAAGGACCATATAAAATGATATTAAGTTATATATGAGAATGTAATGTTATATAAACAGGATATAAACATTGCTGGTACTGGGACCGAGAGTTTAATACACTAATAAAATAATAAAGACCTCACAGCGAATTGAGGGAGCACCAACATCGGATGTTTTAAATACAAACGTTTGCAATATACACTTTGAATTAGTTGCATGCGAAATGTATTAATGCATGACCAATACCTTTGATAAATTGAATTGAATTGGATTTATGTATTTAGTTATTATTATTGATATTTTTATGTTATTTTATCTATTCATTTTATATATGTATTTATCTTGTCATTAAAAATATTGTTTTCATTATTATTCCTTTTTTTATAAGGGGGGGGGGGCGGGAGTATATATATATATTTAAAACAAATCAACTTTGCACACTTAGAGGCCTATATAAGAATCAGATAAGGTATATGCAAACCCTATTGAGTTATTTTGTTCAACCTGCATTCAAACGGCATTATGAAAAAATGTCATATTTTGGCTATAGTAAAACATTGCTTTACCTGCATATCAACGGCAACGACAAGCAAATTCCACGGATATTAATGGATCAAATCGAACTCGGATCGAAATATTTAAATAGTCTGAAAGTTGTTATAGGAAGGCAAACAATAGAAAAGGGAATTAGATAAATAACAGAGATAGAGGGACACTTCTGCAGAGATGAAAAGCAACACGCTTCCAAACCTCCACCGTTCATGCCGTGCGTATTCAACCCAATCACAGTTTCCATCAAAAGCAGCAACCTTTTTCCACTCAAAGTGCAATCATCGTTCTTCAAACTAAAACACAAGAAGGAAGATTGTTGATGATACGGAGATGATACACAGTACCCTACAGAGAATAGTATCTATATGTCATCACCTTTCTGATTGCTTCTAGGCAGATAACAATCTTCGTAAACACTGGCCATTTTTTCCCTCCTCGATGCTCTCCTCATATTTGCGATGTCGATGAACCCTTAACCCGAGCGTCGTCCGCGGATGAACTCGACGGTGGCCACGGAAGAGCGCAACAGGTTGGATATTGATTTCCCCGTGGCCGTCATATGATCCATTTTCGATGTCGAATATCCGATCATTGTTCGATTTGTTATTAAATATACAGATTCTGTTACAGTTAGGAGTATTCATCGAGCGAATGACCGGTGGGAAAAAGCGCTAGGATAAATATTATGGTGAAAGTGGATTTTCATCAACTTCTTCCATTTACACCCCCCCCCCCCACACACACACACGCGCGCGCGCACTCACGCGTTTTTATCTGTATTCTCATCCTTCATCCCGTATATCTTTATATATCTCTCTATTCGTTTCTATATCTCTCCCACTCTATTCCGCTTATGTATCTCTCTCTCCTTCTCTCTCCTTCCCTTTCTCCCTACGTCTGTCTGTCTGTCTCTCTCTCTCTCTCTACCTAGTTATCTATTAATCTATCTCCCTATGACCCTATCTATCCCTCTATATCTTTATCTCCACGTATTTATCTCTATTCCTCTCTTTACTTCTCTATATCGTTATATATCTCTATTTGTTTCTTTATCTCTCCCATTATTTTTCCACCTCGCTCTACCCCTTCTTCCATTCTCTCTTCCCCTTCTCTCTCTTTCTCTCTTTCTCTCTCTCTCTCTCTCTCTTCCTCTCTCTGTCGTAAACCTATTCATTATAATCATCCACATATCTTGGCCCTCTACCAGTACTAGTCTCAACCTCTTTGATAGTTCCTATTTCATCCTGCGTAAATATCCGTGGTAGGCCTATAATCTTCAGCAAAGAGGAAAGTCAGATGCCTGTATTAACCCAAGTGAATAATTAACAACTGGGATTATCATGAATACCCAATCCTTTTAACACCTGATGCGAGAAACCAGGTGTTAGTCGTGAATTACCTCATTAACACGCACATTATTGTTTCACTAACAAGGATTTGTCCTCCCTCTTGCATCGTCTCATTTGGTTTCTATCATAACAATCCAGTTTCAGATATTCGCTAGAATTGTCTATACGCCTCTAAACAGTTTATATATTACCTGTCTAATTTAACAATATCGTATTAAATTTTTTTTTTTTTAAATCTCGAAATAGTTAAATATTATTGTAGGTTACACTTGGGCTCATTTGGGCTAGGAATCATTTCTTTTTACCCCTCCAACAGGGCATTTTAGTTTCAGGCATTCTATTAAAATATGTATTGAACATTATATAGAATAATGAATAATACAACAATTTAACTACATTTTGAAAATAGCATATACATAATGAATAATACCACCATATGTTAACCTAGGTAGCGGAGTTGCATTAGAAATATAATGATGTTCTTATACAATCGATAATTTTAATTTGAACTTAACTTGGTAATATTGTTTCCATGTGCTTCTAAGTGTTTCCCAATAAAAATGATGATAAAGTGAGAGATAATATTTGGAGAGAAGCGAAAAAATGGGCAGAAAATAGTGAATAACATTGTTATTCTTATACCTGTACTCAACCCGTACAACACAAATTCAAATCCAAATCACAATGTGATTGCACTTGATTCGCGAAAATAGAGATCATCAAAATTTTGGGTTTAATAATTATCATTGATAAAAGAGAATGATCCTAAAAATCACGAAGACGTCACTGTAATAACTTACGGCCCAAAATGTACACTTGAAATGTGTGTCTGTGTTATAGGCTGCGGCGCCAGGAGCCAATACACGTAATTAAGGAGAAGAAAAATCTCCAATTTGCGGTAACTGCCGCCTGGGTACAGGATAAAACTTCAACAATCGTATTACTCCAGGAATAACCCTTTATCAGATGTTTGTAACATTCACTGATTGGATCTTAGAATTAACAATTAATGCAGTTAAACTGTTAAACTTATTTGGCATACGATTTAGACTGTTGACAGAAAACGAAACTGTCTCTTAACCTAACTAATTATCGTTTTTCTTGAAGTTTTTCCAAAGGCTTGGCAGTAGTGCAGATATTGCCAAAAAATCATGCGAAGGTCATCCCCAGTAGACTGTTATTAGTAGTAATATGATGCATTCTTTTATCCGACTATAAAAACAATTAACAACTGATGTACCAGCTATTACCTGAGGTGAATGATAATATTTTCCTCTTACTCATGACAAAGGTCGTGTAGTTATGTTCACCTTGATCGCTACGGGTTAAGTTCATGTGTAATCTGAAATTGCTCCAGGGTCGCTCTGGCCGTTGATTGGTCGGATGTTCGGGTTCACAGTACTTTATCGCATCAAGTTTATTTTGTAATCATCACTTCCTGTTCCGCGTTTTATTTTGAAAGCGGATATGAGTATGGATTGTGTCTAACTTTTTGTTTTCGTTCCCTTATTTGTACAGAAATGAATGTGTTTCTCAATTTCACAATGAAACTGGAACATCGTTCGTCAGTCCCTGAATTTAGAATAATATTGCAGACCTACAAATAGTACCATCGGCAGGTGGTTCGCCATGACTAGACAAAGCCTCATATAATATAACAAACCAGTAGAGCATTGGAAACAAACCTGATTAGATTTGTTGTTGTTTAATGTACGCCTCATGGCCTGATTAAAGGAAACAGACACACAAAAATGCAGGCTTAAATACTCGACATAATTTTCTTGTCTTGGTTTCCTTTAAATGACAATAGTTGTCACACAATTTGATTATATGTAACTTTGTAGTCTGATGAATTTGTCAATTACTATAATCATTTTTAAAAATTATAACAAAATATGTCTTTTATGTATTATTTTGTTATCAGTATTTTATCTACATGTGAAATTGAAACCAATAAACTTAAACTCAAACTCATTCTACCCTGACCAAATCCCAGTGACATCAACCCAGGTAAAACATTTTCTTTTCAGCTACTTAAACTATATCAAAGTTTATTATCGATTAAAAACTTCGTTATGCGTATGTACACGGTGTTACTAAAAGTTCGGTAGCATGTCGGTTGTGTAAAGTATTTATTTTAATTATTTTAGTGTAAGAAATAATTTCAGACAAATCAACCGGAAGTACGAACAATACCCAGGAGATACCTTTAAATTCATAAATGTATTGCATGAGTATCTTCATCATGTACCCCTTCCCTTCCTGTGATGAGATCAAAAGAAAATAGGTACCCGCCATTTCGAAAGGATGCACTTCACTCCTCAGCTTCTCAAATGCTTCAAAAGCAACAAACATGACTAGACCCTGGAGACGACACCCATCTTATTTAAATACACGCTCCCTTGAACATCGCTGTAAATTGGCAATGCAGACGAGGGATTTGGACTGCATGTCAACGACACTCCCTCGGTGGGTAAGCCAAGGATGGATTTATAAGTCAATCTTAAAGGTTGACTAACCTTTGGGAAGATAGTCATCACTGGCTTGCTAAAAAAGTGCTCAACTCTAATAATATGTTATCTTATCTTACAGTAGCTGTTGACGGTTTGAAAGCTTTATTGGGGACCCCCTCCCCCCCCCCCCCCCCGATATGGAGGGTCGTGGTGTACTGGTTAACTCACTTGACTTTTACGTGTTAAAATGTTCTTTGAGCGAGCGCGGACACCATACAGTGCTTTTTGTCTGCGATTCCCAACTGATCGAAAATTTCAGTCATTTTTCCGGCAAACATAAACACAGTTTCTCGGATTTTCCGTGATGTTTTAATCAATCCTTACTCAACAAAAGAATGAGGTAAGAATTTTTGGTAGATTCCTGTTTGAATTCGGCATATAAAAGACATATCGACTGCTTTAATATTCGAGGTCTGGCTTTTTTTTAAGCTCCCGGGAACCGAGCGGATCCTGCCATTTCACCCGGAGGCGCGCCGCCCATCCAGGCCCGCCTCTTGGTAGGGTAGGATCTGCGCGGCTCTCATGAGCATATAAAACAGCCAGGCCTCTCAAAGCTGTTGATATCTCTATACTATTATTTGATAATAGTAACAATAATTGAATCTGAATCTGAATTTGAAGACTTTTCATGTATTTTTTAAAAATCATGCATTCTATTTTTATTTTTATTTATATTCTCCACAACCTTATCATCGATCATTTTTTAAGCTTCTCATGTAGCAGATTAGGCACATCACTAGGATGATGGTCAGGACTGCAGGCCAAATGATGGTTTCAATACCTTTAATCATGATTATAGATTACCGTTTTTTGGTGATGGTTGAACGCTGCAGACCGCCTTTGGAGATGAATCTCAAACGTCTCAGACCATGAATTCAATCATGACACACACATATTGAGAGAGGTGGTCAAAGTGTGGGAGAGAGAGAGAGAGAGAGAGGGTGAGGAGGAGATATGTGGGAGGACAATGGAGGGAGACACATGGAGAGAGAGAGAGAGTTAGTGTGTGTTGGGAGGGGTAGAGAAAGAGGGAAGGGGTTATTAATTAGAGAAAGACAGAGAGAGAGAGAGAGAGAGAGTGAGAGAGAGAGAGAGTGACTCTTGCTTGCAAACCGTTATACTTACTTCACTGTTGTATACCAACAAGAAAAGTTTTGATAAAAGTATCCAAGATCGTAACAAGTAGATATTTCATCAAAGCCACGGCTTTTCTATAGAGCTGCAACTTTCCTGACACATCAATTTACAAATATATCGAAAGGCAAATAAAAAACAGAATTAGATGTACACATCTCACAGAACGTTTGCGTTTGAATACTCGAATTTGCTAACGAATTGTGGCTCTGCGATTTTGGAGAGAAAAACAAGCAGCAAACAAACACAGAAGAAAGCACAGACAACAACAAAAACAATGACAGAAAAAACTGTGACACATAGCAACAAAACAAAATAAACAACTTAGAGTTGAGTAAACTTTCTTGACGGAAATTGAATTCGGAAGACACACATCACACCAATACGTCACGATTTGTATTTTGCTGAAAGAATTTTTGTATCCGATAATATGACGTAAACGATAGAAAAAGAGCGGAACAAGTATATCTTTTGTGGCGGATCGAGCATTCCTTGACAAGGGGGTAGGGGGGGGGGTATGGAAATTCCGTGAGAGGCAAAAGAGCACCAAAAGAACAATAACAACACCAAATAAAAATTAAGAAGAAAAAAAAATCGTGAAAAAAAAAACAATATAGTCCTGACATTTTACATGTGGTATTTAACATCTAAAATCCTCTAACAAGCAATACCAACCGATACAAAAATAAGATTGAAAGAAAGAAAAAAAAATAAAAATAAAATCAAACTAAACAAATGAACAAGTTGTCCTTTTTCGCTTACTATTAGGCGAGTACATTTTCTTAATACACTAGGTATGTACATGCTGTCCTAACATAGTAAGATCGCCAGTTGGGGGTTGGCGCGATGGTGGTGGTGGGGGGGGGGCACGTTACCCTTCCGACCCCTGGATCCGCCACTGTCCCATTGAGGGGCAAGGGTGGATATTAGTCAGAATAGGAAATCACAGCGGAACCACAGTGGTTGATAAGGAGGAAGAAATTCGGATCGAGGGGTAATGGTATAGGGGGCAATCAAGTACCCCTGTGGTAATATATCGAATCTTACATCAAATGGACTGTGAAATGGACACTTAATCCCTTGAGATAATGATGATGGTCCTGCTGAAGTGGACTTGAGAAACAGGTTTCTATATTTGATTCAGTTTTGAAATGTATACGCGCAATTATCATCATAACAAATGTATAAGTATCCTGTTTAAAACCACGAATACATTCTTGGCAAATTATAGAATTTCATTTTCGAAAAATGAGACAAGTGAATATCTTGAATAAGTCGAGATCTTCAGTAGATCATTAGTAGGTAGAGAGAGAAAACAACAAGGAGAACAAGAACAACAAACTGCAACATACCACCAAACAATAACAGCAGCAACAGACGTTGAAGCCGTTCTATATCAGGTTTATCTGATGCATATACATGTATGAATTAAGCGTGTAACTTAATTTCGTATACCTTTTCTATTTTTTTACAGAATGTCACGTGCTGTATTTGAAAATGTATCAAATGTAAAAGTGTCAAATTTAAAATATGATATTGATGCACATGATTAATCATGTTTGAAAAGATGATATAAAAATCAGTAAATCAATTATCAATCATCAATTGGTGATCGAAATGATCAATGCAATATCAAACAAAATTACAATAGCTTACAGGAATTCTTACGACACGAGGAATAATACAAGCTATTTACTAGTAGATATATCATATAGGCGATGATTCAATGAACATCAATGCAAACGACTTGTATTACCTTTAACACAGTGCACGCCCTACTACCGCCCCCTTACCCCTCCCACACCTTCCTCGTTCCCCTATTATGCCCCTCTCTATCCCCCTCTTCCTCCTTCCGGAGATGATCAATGTATTACCCAGGGTCGTGAAGTGCCCTTGTTCTTCAAGCTGTAAATGAGCGCTTCCTCTTTTTTTCATTTTGAAACCACAAAGTTGTAAGGAAAAGGGTTTTTAAAGAAAAGTACTGGACGTGTGAAAGTGAGTGAAAGTGAGAGAGTTACACCGTAAAAGAAAGTACCTATATGTTAGTAAACAAAGGTTGTTTATGTACTTTATGAGATATAATTGTCTACTCCGTGTTGTTGGTGTCAACAGAATGATCAGGAATTTACCCCAAACTCATTTACAGCGAAAAGCACCTTCGGTCAAAATTGTATGTAATTTCCCAACATAATTTAAATATGAGTTCTTTTGAAGATAAATCCTTTTTAAAGGACATCTCTATCACAATATCCTCCAAGAATGACATTACCAGAGCGAGAATTATTTTGCCCTCAATCTTCTCGTCAACCGTATTTCAACTTCAATATCTTTAATGAGGGAGAAAGGGACTGAACTTTGAAGATTGTTTCTATTTTTGGACTTCGCTTTGTCTTCCTTCTAAGTCAAGGAAATATTTTAACAAAGCACTTCCGTCGGGTTTAGCAACCCCAGTGTTTGATACTTTAACAATTCCTATGTTAACTAATCAAGCCACTAAGAACATTACATGGACATCACGAACATGCGTGGCATGATGTACGCCCTGAAGATTAAATCTATTTTGAACAAAACGTCAAGCTCCATTATAAACGAAATAACAGCAATGTATAGAAAATGAATAACACAACAAAATACAGGATATCAAAGAAACACCTCATCAAATTCATAAAACATGATTGAAAGTCGGATACAATTGCACACTCTAATTTTTATAGTCCCGGACCGCCTGTTGTCATATTTGTTTTCCGAATTCTCTTTAATGTCTTCCTTTCCCCGTTTATTTGTATTATTGTTTCAATATGTGTCATTCTCAGCATAGGTTTGATTTCAGACCACACTAATGAATTTATGGTTTTTCAATAATCTTAAATACCGAACTCTAATCATAATATAGACCAATTGATCAACCTGAAGTGCAAAATGAGAGCTTTCTTCTTCGATCTTTCGTATGTTTACATAAAAAGCTACCGGTGTACTTCTGAAGATCGAACTACTTCAATGATAACGTCTTCAAGTGAAGCTATCCGCAATCGTCCACAGCCATGAGGAAACTTTATATTAGATCTGGGAGAGTGAACTTGGAAATAACTTTGAAATTAGGCGTTTGGTATTTTACATGTTACACGTGATAATGTTTGAAGTATGGATATTTCCCCAACAATAATAAAATAATTTCTTATATTTGAAATGACATGATGCAATAAATCACTCTAAATGGGCAGCTAGGTAACGAGCGTTACTAACGACGAGAAAAATTGAAAAGGTTAACTGATTTGATAGAAAAATGATGTATAGACAAAATGTAACTTTCCCATCACGATACTAAAATGACAATCAACTTGGCTTGAACCTGTTACTTGTTACTTAAAATGTTATTTGTTGTTGGAAATACAATGATACATAGATTGGTATTATGAGAACCCATGATAATTTAGGATCCCCTTTTCACTACAAAATACGACAGAGGTATTGCATTTTCCAAGTGATTTTTGGTCATTAAATTTGAAAGGGGCACAATTTGTGGATGTGTGCTAATCAGAAAATAAGTCACTTTGAATTCGGTATCAGGGGGCGGGGAAAAGGGGGGTGGGGCATCGGTCAATATGCGTCCTAAATTTGGCTGAGGAACTAGAAATTCCAAAAGAAATTGTGCAGTGCCGACTGTTGAACGTTTTTAATTGCCTCCCACAAACTCACACACACGTTTATATAGATATTTCTCGTGTTTTGTTTTGTTATTTTTATATTTTTTATTGGGGAATTTGATCAGGTTTATTGCTTACACAGTTACACTAACCAAATACATATAATTAAAGGGTGGACTTCCGCGAGGTATGGTTTGTGGGCTTTGTTACGTTATAGGCCTACTATTTTTGGACTTTAGGCATGAGGAAGTCCATCAACCGAATCATCTCAAATTAATATCAAATATGTTTCATCATCTTTACCCACATAATAATCCGTGACAACAGTGTCAACAAATTATCAATGATTTTAAATACATTCTAGTGACTCATCATATTAGTGCAAAGCAGCTGAATTCAACGTAATCACCTCAATTCATAAAAATCAGTCCTAATTATGAAACTCCTTATAGATCTCCAAACATCAAATTACCATCTTTGTATATTAATGATTTGAAGACAAAACTCTTTTTTTTGTAATTAGGAAACCTTCAACAATATCGTTCTATTATGTTTTGATTTGTTCTGCCATATGTTTTCTTGCGTGGGGTAGGCAAAATACCCCGTCCCGATCAGGGTTCTATATTTGTAACTTCCAAACATCCAGACTTGCTGACCCCTTCGATATCAATTTCCCTTAATGATTGCGTGTAATCTTTCCTACGTGCCCTGTAGGGAATAGGACTATAGCTTGTAACTATAATGTACGTTTTAGTAAATTTTTGCTATGATGATGATGATGATGTTATAAGTACTTTGATGTTTGAGCATATTTCTATGACGATTTATAACATTGCCTGTTATCGTTATCAGTACAACCAGGGATATCCCTGGTACAACGGTTTTAAGCGTGCTACCTTATTAATGTGTTTGTGTGTATGTGTGCGTGCGTGCATGTGCGTGTGTGTGTTGGGGGGGGGGGGGGGCTGCTTGTGCCCCAGGATTGCGCCGCCGCCGCCAACTATGAATAATGGAATCAAAGTCAGGGGACAAATATAGCTCAGTGACTAACACGGAATGTCATCACTTACTCGCCTCAAAGTTCCCTGATCGTTTTCGCATATGCCAACCAAAATAACTACCACGGCTATACACATGCGAGCCCGGCTGCCGAGCAAGGCATCGTTCGTTGATTCCCGGTATCGCGGCCGTGACGGCAGGCTTGAATGGCGAATGTGACTCGCATGCTCGCCTAGGGGACCCACATTATCCCTTTTCCGTAGCCCAAGTTCAAGATCAAGTTTATTCTTCGAGCAAAGAACTGGAAATAGCATGACAGTGTCATCGAAATTATCCCTGGTTTTAAAGGTTCAGTCGCCTCGACGCATTCTGTAGACTACACACATAGATTTTGTGTGCATGCCCCCCCCCCCATACTCAGTGCTACTTAGGGTACGCATATGCTTCTTCTCTCCCTTTGAAAGCACCCTCCTACCTCAGGACTGCCAACATTTCTAACCCCCTCCCCTCCCCCTTTCGCGGACTTTTTCTGCCTTGGGGAACCCCCTAAATCCGGAAAACTGCTCAATGTACCCCCCTTTCTATGATATTTAAAATATTTTATAACCCCCTTTTTACATTTCGCTGGAGTCCAAAGAGAGAGAGAGAGAGAGAGAGAGAGAGAGAAAGAGAAACACCCCACCCCTCGTTTGATATTGTATAACCCCCCTTTTAAGTTTCTCAGGAATCCAAAGAGGGAGAGAGAGAGAAGAAAAAAAAACACCCTGTAAAAAAAATCACCAGGTGAAATGTCAAAAATACTATTCTCGGGCCGGACGTTGTTGCGCGAAAAGTAGGCCTACCCCTTTACCTACGATTTTTGGAACGCGAATGAGGTCCCTCCAACCCCGGAGTGGGGGAGTCGGGGGGCGGAGGGGTGCATGCTCAATCATTTCAGGGATAGAAGAGGAAGAGAGGGTTGGAATACCGTCAGGGAAAATGATTAACCGTTTACAAAGTTTTGCTTTGGGCACGTATTAAAGTACACCTCACATCAGGTACAGTGCTCATTGTTTTTAGTCATATCAACATCAATTAAACATTGGATATCAATGACAGTTCAAGTAAAGTTTAGAGAAAGAGAGAACAAAGATGTGGGAAGAGAGAGATAGGGGACTATAGAGATAGGGAGGTAGACAAAGTTAGAGAGAGAGAGAGATAGGTAGGTGTGGGGTGGGGGGGGGGGGAGAGAAACGTTGAGAGCTGAATAGGGAGAGAGAGGGAGAACAGGGGGTGAAGGCGAAAAGATGTTAAGAGATTGACACAGAAGAAGAGAGGGAGAAATTAAGAGTGAACGCGAAAAAAAAGGAGAGAGGGATAGGGAGGAGGGGGGGGGGGTGAGGCTGACATCGAAGAGCGATGTGAACAGAAAGAAAGGATGCACCTCTGAGCAGACGAGAGTGAACAATGAAAGCGTTTTTTATGAATCGAAAGTATATCATAACCCATCTTTTCCACCATTTACACGTTTTGATCACGTACCCGTCACGATCAATGTTTATCGACAATAAAAACGAGCATTCATCCTTGAAACATTTTTTTTTTAGCAACTGGTAAGTCCATGTGGTAGAGCATCATGTATGTTATTCTCATTATTGACATCTAGCTGGCCCACAATCTGGTGACTATTCCCATCCTGTTTTGGGGTTGGCGTTCTTTAAAGGGATTGTGTATCTTTGTCTCAGATTCTAAACAAAATCCTGGATTTAGCTCATGCTGCAATCATAATTATACACATTTATAATTGAGTCAGGTATTCCATTACGTTTACGAGCCGATCGCCCGTCTGATTGTCAAGATATTTATGATTGGAATTCGAAATTTCAAAAACCGTTTTCCCAACGGTTGTTATAACACTACAGTTTAATGGGGAATATGAGTTTTTAAGATTTTTTACTTTTTTGAGGCACTTCATGATCATTTGGAAGCGCAATTTGTGTAGGGCTTCGATATACTACAATACCATAGATGCTGATATTAAACACGTAGAGCCATGCTTCTCAGATTTGGCATTGTTAAACAATGCCTTTAAAGGGAATCACCCCCAACACATACAGATTAAGTAATATAAATACAGCGCCTTTTGTGATGCGACAGCAAGGTATCCTAAGCGGATTGGGTTTTCCAATGCTGCGAATGTATGTTGAAGGCTATGCTTTGTCCAATAAAAAATTGCAATTAATCTGCTAGTGATCGCAAGGCCTACAACCAATCGCAAACTTACCGTTCTTTGGTACAGAGTTGCGATTGAAAGCGCTATCAAGTTACGATAGATATGAATCTTCATAACAAACTTTATCTTTGGAAATTTGCCATACCACGAATGACGAGGTGCTCGCAAGGGAACTCCGAGGGTTGATAGAGTTGCCAATTCGTGAGGGATTTCAACATGAAAATAACTTTCTTAATTTTCATAGGATTTAACTGGATCTTTCACTTTTCATTGAATTGTCTGCATTTTAAAACGCAAATCACTTTGATGCCAGCTAGGTCGACCTTCCTTTGAAACTCCATCGTGTAATACCTGTAATAATGTAAGAACACACTTTACACAAGACAATTAATATATGCCCGATTCTATGAAACCCTAACTACCTCAGAACGCCAATGAATTATACACTGCGGTCCAGACACGGGTCCTTATGCTACCCTTATAAGTTACACAAAATCATTTATATGCGCATTTATAGTAGTGCAGAAGACACAGTGACGTATTTGACTTTTGCCATTCATAACTTGCGTTCACTTTTAAGCTATTCTAAAATTGTTATCATATTTAAAACGAATTATATCTCCTCTTGTCTTTTGACCTTGACTCTTTCACACGCGTCTGTCTTTATTATTACCAGTTTCCTCTACGTACTGGGCTAACTGTTTAGAAAAGTAGATGTTTAGAATTATAATTGTAAATGTGTTAGAAAAGATATTGAATTTAGCTTATCCTCAGTCCCGTCCTCAGTCAACTAGTCAATTTGTCTGGTTTATTGATAGCTTAGTTGGTAGAGCAGTGGTCTCGTAATCCGGTGACCCTATAGTTCGATACCAAGGCGATGCGCTAGTGCCCTTAGGTAAGGCATTACTCCTCATTACCAGGTCTGTCGGAGAGGACCTAAAACCGTCGGTCCTCCGATGCTTACTATTTTATGCTTTTTTTTTAGCAGTCAGGGAACATAACGACCACTACAACAATTACTGTGAATTTGAAAACAAATGTTACAAAGGCTGACATACAATCAAATAGTATAGTTCACAATAAATTGTTCATCTTTAATAGCCAGATCCCAATCCCCTTTATGTCCCATTTGCAGGCCAAAAAAATGAAAAAGTTAAAATCCAACTGCATTTGAAAGATAATACTAATTTAGAACTTCCCTAAAAAAGGTGGGGATTGAAAATGTCATCAAGTGGGAAAATAACAACTATTAGTTGTCAAATCGACTTTAGGGCTATAGAGCCCAAAAGCAATAGTCTTGATTTTCAGACAATTGTACCGAATGACCATACGTTTTATGCTGCTCAAAGATTCAATCAGTTTAATCTTGGCCATCACAAGAAGTGGGTTATTGATGTAGACAAATCATGTACCCTTTACAACTCTTTTCATGTATGTTATTACCAAAGAAGAAAAAAAAGCCAGTCAGTCACTCAATAGTGTCTGACAGTTAAGTCTAGCAAGTAAACAGGTTTCCTTGCATAATTTGAATATGAGGACACTGCTAACATTTAAATTTTACAGATAGGACATACATGACATATTCATAATTCCTGCAAAGTTCTACATAATTTGAGGTTGGCTGCAAAAGGGACATAGTACCTTTAATATGACTCAGACGAAAGTTCAAGACCGACATCACCTTATACCTTATAAAAAATAGCATATTATTAGCAATCAATGACCCAGAGTAATAAATCTTGGTCCCTTGTCGAAGTTGTGAAATTTGTCAGGAAGCAGTTACAAAGAACGAGAACAAGGTCTCGAACGTGGATTTGTGACAACACACACAGCTTCAAAACAAAGCATGTTTAGAGGCCAGTCGCCCTCCCAATCGAGGAATACTAACTTCTTGATAGGGCTAGTCTTCTGGGGTCAAATATCTTGTTCTAGGGTGTTATAAGATTGCAATTGGGTTATTAGGGTTGAGTAATAGTTAGGGTAAGGGTTAGGGTTAGGATTAGGGTTGGGGTTATCGTTTGGGTCAGGTTTAGAATTATGATTACAGTTAGGTTTAGGTTGAGGGTTAGAGTTAGGAAGAGATTCTGGTCCAGGATTGAAGTTGAGGTATTTGGTTAGTGTATAGGGAATTGACTGCGGTACAATTATTGTCACATGAACCTATGTCGTAAAACCCTTTACTTTCCGTAAAAATCCAGGACAACCTTAGAATGCTCAGCATGACTAGTGATCATAATCGTTATCCTCAATTATAGGTCAAACATATTCGACGGTCCCTAAAGCAAGGCATAAATGTGAACGTGATTTCTTCAAGTGCATATGAAAGCTTTATATACCATCCCACCCTTTAATTTATGATGGGTTTATCATGTTTATGACGTATTTTGCGTCGGCATCTTTGACTTTGAGCCTAATTCTCTTTCAATCGAATTGGGAACAAATCATTTTAAAGGGCATTTTATTTAAATGTCCAACGTACATTCACGTCATATATATCTATTGAAAATATGAAATTCTAATTTTCTAAAAATGATTAAGGTACGTTAACGTGTAGATTTTTTTTTAAATCATAAGCCTAAATGAGAATTTGTTACCTTGTTATTCCAAAAGTATCAACAATTTAAGTGTATTCGTAAAATCAGCAATAAATTGAAAATCACTTAATCTCAAAACAAAAAAGAAGTACATGCACGTGCCATTCAAGGCTATATTCGGGAAACGAATCAACTTTATAGCTTCGAGACAACGACATGGGTGTATAAATCGTTTAATACCATATTGCTTAAAATTATATAAAGATGATCCTAGTGCGCTTCAAGCATAGCGTATAACGCTTTTTAATGCCTCATTTATTTCAGCCTATTGTAATCCGTCCACATAAAAGGATCAAAGCTGGTTCAAGGTTGGGATGTATTTAATCTTAGGGTGCTTCCCTAGCTTCCTCAAGACATGTCCTTGTCAGTTGTAAACAACTTGTTACTGTCAGCAGTCAGAGGGGGAATGGATACCTTCTTTCAAGTTCAGTTGCCTGCAGTGACGTAGCTAAAAGGATCATATGGAGACACCCCCTTCCCCCATTCACCCGATTAAAATGCCATGAATATTTTTTTCCTTATTCATCCATTCATTTTGTTTTTATTTAAGTATTTATGTTTTCTTTTTAAACGGCATGGTATCCCATCCAGAGCCTCGGGAGCCTTCTTCACCAGTGAGCCCTGCTTTTTGTGGGGTAAAACTAAAGAAAGATCGTGGAGAAGAGACGCCACTGCCCTATCCTACACACACTCTCTCTCTCTCTTTTAACAATAATGATCTTGTTTCACCCACATGCATGACAGAGTAGCCCTAGACGGTACCCCATCGGCCATGGCGTTACCCGCTAAATCCCCCAAAACAGGCTGGTTACAAATCATTTATATAAAACCCGTGGTATTGTCCAACGCATATGAAACAAGCTACCTACTTTGAGAGATAATACTTCACTTGACTTCTTAATATCAAAAAACAAAAAATCAGAAAAGTGAAGACATACCTCTAGAATTCTTTAATTGTCCTAAGTGTCTTAACACTAAGGGACAGCACAAATTGTACCCTCTGCAGACTCTCGAAAATGCTCTATAAATCAAAGTTCTTTATCAATTCCAGGCCATGACCTACACACTTTATACAAGGCGATTATACAGGATTGTCTTCCATTGGTCTTGTCATAGTTGTTTACAAATATAGCACACCTACCACAAGCATCTGTCAATGTCCTGCATATATGTCATACACACAAAAAGAAGACACTAAATACACATTTATTCAAATAAGAAAATACATTCAAGTTTTTGTTAATTCAAAGCCTCTTTAATACTTTCCTTTTGACACTGAAATTGAGGTACCTTCACAAAAGTGGTAGAAGTAGAGAAAAGGAAAGAAAACACACACATAAACATGCACAACCAACCCACACGCACCCGATCACCAGCACACATGCACACATATACGCGCACACACACACACACGAGAAAGCGTTTTAGAGCATGCCTTGTTCTTTGCTAATATTATAAGCTGCTCAATTCGTGATCAAAGAAATGAAAGTTGACCACTAAATATTGTGTATTTTACTGAACTTTGTAATATATACCTTTAACAGCAGATTCCATTGATGCATCTTGTATTTGACCTTGTGACCTTAAACTATGAAATGAACTAGACTTTAATTCCCAAGGGTGGGAGGGTGTCTAATTTCGTTCCCAATTTCTGAGATGGTTTTCCCTTCTGCGCTTTGGCTTCAAGGAAGGGCAGAGATGGCGATTAGAGGGTCATCCTCCCCCGTCCTCTCGGGGAATGATTCAGCCCAACCCACGTTCAAGTGCCCTGGACATCCACATCTGGTGCTCAGACTTTCAAAACATATGGGGTGACAATATAAACAAGGTAAGTTTCGCCATATTTACAGGTCATTCTACAATTTACGCATTTGATAAAATGGGAGGGGGGAGGGGAGGGGGAGGAGGGACAATATCAAATTATTCTGAATACTACTATTGCCATGGATTTATAATGAAACAACATTTGTAAAATGCAAAAGTGATTTAGTAATATAGGGCTTTATGAACACAAAGAAATCAACAACCTTCATTTTCTAAACTTTGAATAATCAATGTACTTTTTTTGAAGCGAAATCGTCAGCATTCCTTGGAAATTTCCTTGTAAGTTACTAAACAAGACCTTTCTTTTTCGTCAAATAATTTCCGGTGCCACACCTTTAATTAAACTTATAATAAAACATAATGATGGAAAGAGATGTCTTGAGCATTTCTTTTCCCTCCATACGATCATATATTCATCCTACCCTCCGCTACCCCTGTGTGGTATTGTCTCGAGAGGGAAATTTATATTTAATTATTCCATTAGACATGTTAGACATGATCCTTACACTCACATTGCGGAATTAATTTTCTAGAAGGAAGGAATTCTGACGAGTAGGTAAATCAATCAATGCCATACATGGGGATTTTCATCTTGGCATTCACATGTACCTGCATTGTGCTAATGACTGTGTCACTTAACGGCTTATTGATTGATCATGACGCGTTGCCGATTTACTGATTGTAATCCAAAGTCATAACTTAGAACAAATATACATTCGATTTCTTTGTTATTTCGTGCCACGAGAGAATTTAAAGATGCAATTGAGTTCCAGGAAAATATAGAAAATAAATTTTCACAGAATCCAACTAAACATGCTTTGAATGTTCAAGATAACAATTAAATGACATGTGCATAACAATTTTGATGGAAAATGGTAAGTGGCTAAGTAATGAGCATAGAAAGCATAGAAACCCGTGTAAGTAGGTCCGACGCCGTGTGCTTATTTAAACACAGGACACTACATACTTTATGTGCAAATGGGAGTTTAAGAATAGTGAAGATATGAATTGTTGAAGGTGCAATCAATCATACACAAAATTGGCAACCCTGTGACGTATCTTGCGAGCTCCCCCTCCCATTTGCCCTGTACAAAAGATGTCATGAACTGTTATTTTCTTAGTAATTGACGACGGAATAGATTTGTTTCAAATAGGGGATGTATACATTTTATTTGCAACAATTATATTCAGGGTGAATGCATGATTGAAATTATTTTTTAAAGGAACATTCATAATTTGTAGGTTTAGGAGGGGAGCTCACAAAACCGAGTTGCCAATTTGTGTTAGATTGATTTGCACCTTCAAAATACAATAACCTCCTTTATTTTTCTTTGTTCTTGATTTTCATATTTCCTTTTCTTATTTCACTATTTTATAGTGACGCACTACTTGTTCAAATTGTTGTTTCCGATCCCTAAACATCATTTATCATCACAATTATTCGTAATGATTCTCCGAATTAATTACATTGTTACACTTTCCTCCTTTTCAATATGTCACCTTTCCTTTTCCAGAAAAGCGAAGCGTATCGTTTCTTATTTTATTAATTAGAATCTAAGTCTTCGGCATGAGGGCATGGATGATATTGAAAAACTTATAACCGTCTTTGATTTTTATTCAGGAGTGATCAAACCATCTTCCGCAATCATTTAGATGAGATCAAGGTCGAGGAGGTCGTTTTAAAACTGGGTCCCATCTTGACACCACTGGAGTCTCGATGGATAATGGAATCTACAGAGACCGTTAAAGAGATAGTTGAGTTTTGGTAAAGATGGCCGATAATTTGTGATCTCTCTCATTTTTGTATACTAGTTTAAAAGAGTACCGGGGAATACATGTCCTTTGGAAAGTGCTGGTCTTTAAAACGTCCCCTTATTATAAATATATGGAGTCTCGATGGTTAATGGAATCTACAGAGACCGTTAAAGAGATGGTTGAGTTTTGGTAAATATGAACAATATTGTTCGTTCTCTCTCATTTGTGTATACCAGTTTGAAAGAGTATCGGGGAATGAATGTGCCTTGGAAAGTACTGGTCTTTAAAATGTCCCATTATGCGAAATATCACGAGGAATAACCGACTTCGGACTAATCTTTCGTGTCACATGCGTCTACCTTTTGTCCCATATACCCATTTCTGGGTACAGATCTGTTCTCAAGTACAAGATAATCAACCGTTTCCGGTCGCTTGCAGAATTTTTCTTCATGACCATTTCTCAACTTTATTTGTAGGTTGAGTAAAGGTCATGCCATGTCTCTTTGAAGGAAACAACCATGTAGTTGGATCGATTGTAGAGGAGAGCAGAGGAGTGTTAAAGGGTATTCTAAGTGCAAATAGTACAACAACACTCACATCGGGTGTAACATAACAACTGGATAAATAGAAACATCGTATTGGGTTGGGCATCATCAGCATGATATGAAAACCAACTATTGTCCTGCTGCGAATCTTTAACAATGTAAAGGACTGCACATACATGCAGCAACATGGAATTGCAAATAAAAGCTATATAAAGATTTGGTCCATTGCTGTTCAATGTTGACATTCGTAATTGGAATATGTGGAGGTATATCAAGTGCAACTCGGTCATGAAACATTGCTACCGAGGAACTCTTCTTTATTATTCTGTATTGCTGCGAATTTTAAAATATGTAAGACACTCCCCATAAATGTGGATACATGGGATTACAATTACAAGCTATATCAATAATTATACTTTGGTCTAATGGTGTTTATTACTGACATTCGTAATTGGAATATGTGGAGGTATTTTCAAGTGCAACTCTGACATGAAACATTTCTACCAAGGAACTCTCCTTCATAGGGATAACCAATACAGATAAAAGCCCTCAAACACCGTCAAACCTTTTTTTTTCCCAACCTTTACGCTTTCTTAGATGTCAGGTTAAAATAATAACCACCACCACCACCACCACCACCACCACCACCACCACCAAAGCTCAAAACTCAGAACTCGACCTTCGCTTTAATCCCAACTGCTCACTGAATGCCCTAATTGCGTCCATCACGAGGAATTGTAATTAATGGCCATCGCAAATGACTTCAAGTTAATTGAGCCATTACTCCTTCTGAGAAAGGGTTTCACACCTCTGCAGCTTAGCATGTCGCCTTGAAGCTGAAGAAAAATCACAGGCCAAGCATATATCTCTCCGTCGGCGCCTAAATGAAATGCAAGATATATGGTTCAGCATTCTTTTTAAGTGATTATAGGTCAAGAACGGAACCCTATTTCTTCCAAATTTAAAAGCCATAATTTGTGTTAATGGATATGGTTCTTTGTTTTATATGAACCGAGCGTGACAATGATGCATATACATGCATTTATCTATTAGGACGGTGAAACTACTTTGGGTTGCAAAAGAAGAATTAAGAAACAAATAATTATAGCCAGAGAGATAGAGGGAAATTGCTGACATAGCGGATGCTCAATAAATCCCGACATATAATATGCAAATAGAAGGAGATAAGGGTTGTCAGATTAAGACTGAGTGAGTGTGTGTTTGTGATTGCGTGTGTGAGAAAGAGAGATGGAGAGAGAAGGTGGAGAGGATATATATAAATATTTATATATCTTTAAAGGGAAAGAGAGGGAGAGAAAGGGGATATATAACGAGAAAGAAAGAGAGAGAGGGGGAATTAAGGGGGGGGGGGGGTGGGCAGAGCGTTGATTGAGTGATGTCGTTCTTTCCCGCTATTATTAATCTGTTTCATTTCATAATTTGATCTTACTATGTCAACTATATTCTTTATTGTGCAAACAATTGTTATTTGAAATGACTAAATAAAATCAATCAATCAATCAATCAATCTATCACCTTCTTTTCCTTCCCAGTAAAACATATAATTTGACAAAACAAAAACATATTGTGTGATTCTCAACATCATGACCATATATGCATGGTATTTGGCACCAGATTATTGTTAAAGGTGCATTTTAACGTCTCCCTTTAAGTTCTTTCTAGCACCTTACGGTTTTGGCATCATGACTTGTCTGCGAGTATCAAACACAAATCCAACAAATTCGATTCAACACCATACAAGCAGAAGCATCACCTCATAGTTTCATGCTAAGATTATATTTTTTTAAGCATTCACAAGCCATGCTTCCATGACTCAGAACAAGGCAAAATGACTTGCGCAAATAAGTTTATCGAAGAGCACTCATTCCGCTTCAGCTGCAGAGAGTTTTCAAGAAAAGGTTAATCTCTGGTCATGCGATTACCTTGTTATTAAAAAAAGAAACATACTGAAAGCAAAAGGGAAAAGGCTTGGTTTTGTAGTACATATGTACATATATGTGATACATGCTTCCGCGACAATGGTTCCCCCTCAAATTGTCTACACAAACCGAATTCCTTATACCAATCATTGAACCAACACTATTCCTACCCCTAACCCTAAACCTTACTTCAAATGCTATTATGACTTAACGCTAACCTTCTACCTTTGACGAAGTGAAGCCAGGAGCTATTGTCACCTGGCAGTTATCGGAGCACCATACTGTGACGGTTTGTAACAATCAAATGAAAAGAAACTCTCAAAATGAAACGCACTGAATACAGAAATGTATATATGTGAGACTACACATACATATGACAAGAACATTTGCAAGGTCCAAAGCTATTTCTGTTTGTATTGCAATAAGGTGGCATTCTAAGTGCGATCTACATTCCAAAGGATAAAATGTGTTAACCAATTAAGTTAACGCCCATCTTAGTCCAAACCTTAACGCTATCATCTTCTTCCAAAAGGGACATACCTAAAATAATAAAGCTCGTGATTATTTTTCATTTTTAACGGTACTCCTTTTTCTCTTTAAAGATTGTCGGTCTTGGAATTAAGAATATCAAAGTGCATGTACTTTGGGTTTAGGCATATGGGAATGACCTGAAATAACTCGCTCTTAAGTGCATTTCTGCATCAACCTGGGAATAGTGAATGATGATGAGGAGTGTGGTGAGATTGGCTCGATTTCAATCCGATTTAAAAAATCTGTGCACGACGAACGCTGCTTATTTTATTTATTCTCTTTCATTATTTGCCTTTCCTTCCATCTGACTTCTCTACCTGCCTCTCTCACCGCTCTCTCTTTTTCTCTCACTCTTACAACGTCACCTCCGATTTGTTCTCTTATCCTCTCTACGCTAATTTTGGAATACCCTGTACTGACGCGTATTTTTGTCATTTTGGATAATTCGTGTTGTTATGCCAGACATTAACAATACAACCTGAATTCCTTTACAAGGACACCACATTTTTTTCCTCTTTATTCGAATGCAACCAACCGGAAGAAAAAAACGTTTATATTTTTCATTATTCCGGAGAACGTTTTCCTAATTTGGGAGAACGCTATATCATGTCATAAATATGTACTGTGTAATTCTAGCTAAGATAATGTAATACGGCTTTGAGATATTTATGGTAACAAAACAAAAAAAATATTAAAAAGTGAAATTATATGTATAATTGTATATCAACTGTGTACACAAGTATTACTCAAATGTATATCAACTGTGTACACAAGTATTACTCAAATGTACATCAAACGTTAGTATAGGTAATTAGTATAGGAAATGAAGTTATAAATGGACAGTGTACTATAACCATTTCAGCATAAAATTATGTCGGTCATTAAAACATATATTGCGTATATATGCTCATGATATTATTAATAAATGCCCAAAAGGTGCTTCTATTGAACATACATCTCCTCCCTCCTTTTCTGCAGGTAAAAGCATCGATTCACACTCTCGTTCATGTAGGATAAGAGCACTTATCCTTTAAGCAGATTGCTGTTTGATAGGAATGGGATCTTTTAAGACTCGACCCGAAAGAAGGCGGTCAAGGGTCACTCCATCGGATGGGTAACCTTTAACTGCCATCCCTGAGGAGTAGTTTCCCCACAAATTGATACCAGTGCTTCTCCACTCAAACAGTGAAGTGGCCAGATAGTCATATACATCTTGTACTTGACGCTAGGAAACATACATATATGGTTTGTATTGTTGCTGTTCCATCGTTGCAAACGGAGAAATAAATTATGATAATAATGTCCCTTCTAACATGGCGTCAATGTCTTCAGGGGTACGATTCCAAAGGGGTGTGGCTTACCCACCACGCCCCCTTTAGCTCTTACGGCGCCATTTTGACAACTTTTATGAGATACTGCTTGCATGTTAACATGGTCGTTGCACATCTCCTGGAAAATCTAATGCGGCTGTGTTGTATTTAAAACTTTATCAAGTATCATCTGTAAAAAGGAACGTTTCGAGCATGATTTTCCTTGATGTTTAATTTCGTCAAAGACAGATCCATAAACCTAGCAAGTAACAAGGTATACTAAGATTTATTCGGTAATGTTTGCTACAAAATAATCTGGAGCTGTTGTATAACCATTTTTACGGTTATTCAGCACCCCACATATATTTGTTTTCTTTGTTACTCTTTTTCGGGTACTTACCATTGAAAGAACCATGTATTCATTATCTTCACTTGCTCCCATTGAAACAGACCTTTACATAACATCCGTTCCCTACAAACCAAGAAATCGTGGACTTTCACCAAAGTGGTCATGGTTTTCAAACAATATGACTATACCCCCAACCCTCTCCAATCGTCAGAAAATCCTAGATCTGTCTTTGACTGAAATCGGACACGGCTAATTTCAACTGATTTCTAGGACCAACACTTTTCAAATAATAATAGTCTAACATGACTTGTGTGGGATACCCGCACGTGTTTATAGTTTGTCTCAAAACATTTACGAGCAGTAGACCATGGACAACGGTGGACTACATATATTCGGCAAATCCAAAGTAGATCACTGCTTGTAGACCGTCTAGAAATAGTTCACGTTCAAGCGCAACAGCTTGGGGTATGGAATCCTCGTCGAAAGGGAGACCAAGAAGATTTTAATGACCCTCGCAGGACGATCACCTCCCAAGAATTCGAGATCTCACTCCCTTCCAAGCAATACCCAGCGCGAAGAAGAAGAGGGTGGGATTTTGCACCCTTTCAACTCGATGTTTTAAAGGCAATGTTTATTACGTTTCCAGTTTTACAAAACTGAGATGCATGGCCCTACGTGTTATCAGTGTCTGTGATATGGTGTAATATTGAAGCCCTAAACAAATCGCGTTTCAAAATGAATACGAAGTGCCTCATAAAAGTAAAACATCTTTCAGTGACCGATTTTACCATACTCATTTCCCCTGTTGACTGTGAGACTCTGTTGGGAAAACGGTTTTTTGAAATTTTGAATTCCAATCATATATATCTTGATAATCAGACAGGCGATCGGCTCAAGGGATACTTGACTGACCTAAAGATTTATAGTTATGATTGCAGCCTGAGCTAAATCCAGGATTTTGTTTAGAATCTGAGGCAAAGATACCCAATCCCTTAAAAATGAATTCATAAGACGTACAGAGTATATGCTACTGAGTGGGCATATCATCTGAGGCTAATTGGGGTAACTTTCGGAGGGTAGTTTTGTTTTTCTCTTATTCCGAGACTCCTATCGTCTGAGGTAATTGGTTTTGGGGCTAGTTTTCATAAGGGTACTTGTCCAAAGGGGGTAGTCGTCCTATAGGGTAGTTTCTTGCTTTTATATATAGTAGTTGCTTGTAGGTTCAGTTGTCCTGAGAAGGTTTTATTCCAGTAATCCACCAATGAAATAGTCCAGATACCTAGCTATAAAAAGCCAAAGCATATGCCACTGAATGGACAAATTGTCTGATGCCAAAACAAATTAGGGGTAGTAATTTTCTAAAGGGAAACAGTATTTCGGGATTAGTTTTCTGCTGTAATTGAACCAGGGATAATTAGCCGGAGAAAGAATTGTCCCGAGGTAATTACCTAGGGAAGTTTTCGTAGGGTAATCGTCCTATAAGAAGTTTTATCATGGTTATTGCCTTGTAGTCGTAATGTAGTTGTCCCGGTGTTAGAGTCCAGAGACAGTCGTGCTGCTACAGGCAGGGTAAGCTATTAGGAAACGTTTTTCCAACGTATTGTCGAATCGTTAGAAATACCCTGTTGTTACTCATTGTCATGGCGTAATTACGCTGGGTTAAATCGAAAAATCAGCTGACAAAATAAGAAATATATCCGATGACGGTAAGTTCTAGTGAATTTGTTTTAACATTTATTGTTTAGATTTGTATATAACAACTGGGTTGAACAATTTCCCCATTAATAACCTTGTTGACTCATCATAACAAAAGTCAGTTTACTTTTAGCAGGGTAACAGGGAATGGACATTGAACAAATATGAAGTTAATTAATTAGGTTACATGCTTTGTCATTCATTGAACAAAAGAAAAGTTCCCCTATGAATTTACAACAACAAAAGCAACAACAATAACCTTTACGACTTCCGTTGGCCTAGAATATATATTTAATTTGATCGCATCACGGGAAGAATATGTCCAAAACTATTTATACTCACTCATAACATAGCTTCATATCAAGAAGATAAGATTTTGAAAAGTCCAGGCAGACGAGAGTCATTGCCCATATACTATTAATTGCAATAAGGTAATAGACTGATTTTCAACAACTATTTAAAACCATAGTATTAATATTAAAGGACCATGAAAAGACCTTTCACGCTACATTATACTTTATTTCAGTTAAATTTGTTATTTTATCAGAATCATGCATATACGAACAAAGCGAAAAATTATAGATCGTTTATTTCAATTCTTCAAATCACCTTAATTCCCAGTATAATTTCTTTTGCTCTGTCCTATTTGATCTATCACATGCATTAGGAAAACAGTATAAAAGCACGGCTTATCAAATTAAAGATAATGTTATGCATGCATTCATTCGAGATTGATTGCTTTGCTTTGATATACCCAGAGGGCCTCGGGTAACATTAATGACCCCCTTGAATATTTGGCCTCCCACGTCATGAATTTTACTCCAAGGAACATCTGAATGTTAACCCACAAAGTAGCCCACGGCAAAATAATGAAAAATAATTAATCATTTAGGGCAATTTTTGTATTATAATTTTTGTTTGAAAGGAATGTGTTGTGGTTGAATTGAAGATAAGTTTTTCGTAATGTAACCAAATTTATTGCACAAGTCTTTGTAAAGTGCCTCAATACAAATTATTCCATTCACCTGATAAGAATAATAGTAATTCAATAGTCTCAGAATGCAAACTGCATATATTAAGTGTTGCTAAGTAGGTCAAGCCGTAATGTTTGTGCAACCTGGCAACAACTAATGTTTACAGTTTGGATTATGTCTATGGAAATACTTTTATTCTTACCAGGTGAATGAAATATTTTGTATTGAGGCACTTCACAAAGACTTATGCATTAAATTTGGTTACATTACGAAAATGGCCTATTGGCTTGGAGGCTAGTTGCCATAGGGGTACTTGTCCAAAGGGGTTTGTCGTTTAGGATTGTTTCTTGCTTTGATATAGGGTTGTTGCTCTGAGGTAAAATTGTCCTGAGACAGTTTAAATCGAGTGATAAACCAAGGTAGTAGTCCAGATATATCAAGCTATGAAAAAACAGAGCATATTTCACTGAATGGACAGATTGTATGAGACTAATTGTGGTGGATAACCCCGCCCCCCCCCCACTCAGTGTTATTTAGGGTACGCATATGCGTGTTCCAATCGACCCCCCCCCCCCTTTTCAGCAAAAGTCCGGTGTGTAAAGTCAATACTGCTCGACCTTTTTCTTTTGTATACGAGCCTTTTTCAGCACCCCCCCCCCCCCCTTTCAGCAAAAGTCCGGTGTGTAAAGTCAATACGGGTCGACCTTTTTCTTTTGTTACGAAAAGGACATTTTGGCAACACGCATGGGGTCCGTCCGTTCTCGGAGTGGGGGGGGGGGGGGAGGGGCCGGGTGGATAACTTTCTTTATCAGGGGAAATTTGTTCGGGATTACATGTAGTTGCCTGTTGTCATTGATCCAGGGATAGTTTGCCGGTGGATGAGTTGTACTGAGGTAACTGCCCAACAAAAGTTTTCGTAGGGTTATCGTCCTAGGAGTAGTTTTCTGATGGTAATTGCCTTATAGTTGTAATGTAAAGTGTAGTTGTCCCAGTGTGAGAGACATAGACAGTCGTGATGCGTTATACATAAAGGGTAAGCTACCAGGTAATGCTTTTCCAACGTATTGTCGAATCGTTAGAAGGGCCTATTCTTATCCATTTCCATTGCGTTATTACGCTGGTTTAAATCATAAAATCAGCTGACAAAATCAGAAATATATCCGATGACGGTGACTTCAAGTGAATTTATTTAAACATTTATTGTTTAGATTATTAATTTAAAAACTAGGTTGTATATACAATTCCCCATTAATAACCTTGTTGACTTGTTGACAAAAGCCAGTTTACTTTTAGCAAGGTAACAGGGAAATGGACATTAAACAAATATGAACGTAATTAATTACGTTAAATGCTTTGCCATTCATTGGACAAACGAAACATTCCCGTATGAATTTACAACAACAGCAACAACAATAACGACTTCCGTTGGCCTCGAATAGGATTTTAATTTGATCGTTTCGAGGAACGAATATCTCTGAAACCATTAACTTTCACTTCTAAAATAGCATCATAACAAGAAGTTATGATTTTGAAAAGTCCAGGCGAGAGTCATTGCCAATGTACTATTAATTGTATTAGGTTAATAGACTGATTTTCAACAACTATTTAAAACCATAGTATTAATATTAAAGGACCATGAAAAGACCTTTCACGCTACATTATACTTTATTTCAGTTAAATTTGTTATTTTATCAGAATCATGCATATATGAACAAAACGAACAATTACAGATCGTTTATTGCAATTCTTCAAATCACCTTTATTCCCAGTATAATTTCTTTTGCTCTGTCCTATTTGATCTATCACATGCATTAGAAAAACAGTATAAAAGCACGACTTATCAAATTAAAGATAATTTTATGCACACATGCATTTGAGATTGATTGCTTTGCTCTGACATATCCAGGGGCATCGGTTAACATTAATGACCCCCTTAAATGTTAGGCCTCCTATGTCATGAATTTTATTCCAAGGAATACAATTATACCTAAATGTTAACCCCCAAAGTAGCCCACGGCAAAATAATGAAAAATAATTAATCATTAAGGGCAATTTGTATTACAATTTTTGTTTAAAAGGAATGTTTTGTGGTTGAATTGAAGACAAGTTTTGTCCGCAAAGATTTAGTGAAATACATTGACTTTCCAAAGCCGAGAGAAAGGCATGAATGATTGACGTAATTACAACTGAAAGTATTGAATTTTGTGGCTGAATGTAATGAATCTACAAATCTACTTTACGGTTTTGCAAATTCAGAACCGAATTTATCATTCTTGATTACCTTGTTGACAATTTTGCTGAAAAATCACGAACTCAGTATATTCATACCTCAGGCTGAAAATTGTTTTCCACACGACACTTGTTTTCTTGCTAAACTTTCTTACCAGACGACAATTAAGTTTAAAAGCCAACTGTACCACTTGTAGCTACTTGCTCCTTCTATATCTATATAGAAAACAATGCCTAATCGGTGCCTGTTGGTCCCCCATGATCCTCTTTTTCTTATGTTAATTGAGAGCTGAGTTGATGAGATAGCCACCTGTCAGTGACCTCACTGGGTGGTTTAATCCCTCCTATCCACACGCATACAGACGCTAGGTTCCTCTACTCACGAATTATGTTACACTCCAATAACAAAAAAGGGGAGTCGTTCTTTTTTATCCTTAATAATAAAAGGCCTTTAAAGGCAAATCTTTCCATTGCGATCATATTTTGAGAGAATTCAACACACACGCGCACACAGGCACACGCCCAAACGCTGACACGCACATTCACACAAAAGTCTTTTTCGTAGCGGATTGGGGCAATCATTGTTTCCCACCCCCTTATCAATCCCCACCCCCTTATCAATCCCCACCCCTACCCATTTTACCAACGATTGGCGCCGATTTCATGTGATTTATATGTTAGGACTTCGTTTATACATGACCAATAAATTGCATCGAAAAACCATCGAGGCAAAATATAATTATTATCATTAATTTGGTGTTGAAACCAGAAAAGGTACCTGCGCTTCGCGTACCTTCCTGAATGTGTTTTGTAAGATGAGACATTTGAGGATCACCTCGTTTCCAGCAAGATTTTGATTCCGTTTTATCGAAATGTAAGTTAGGCTGTAAAAGTATTCACTATGAACAAGACTGACAAAGAAAGCGGACAAAATATACAGTTCCTCAGGTAGACAAAGGAACATCCCTTCCCTGCTATTATGTAAAAATGTGTAGAACAGGTGTCACATGCATATTCACCTTTTTACATAATAGCAGTGAAAGGATGTTCCTTTGTCTACCTGAGGAACTGTATATTTTGTCCGCTTTCTTTGTCCGCCATATTCATAGTGATTATCCGGCTCGCCACCATCGTACAATGGATTTCAAAGAAGTCCATCTTGCTTTATCATTGGTGTTGAGAAAACGTCGTTTTCATCCAGGGTCGAGGCAATGAACATGAGCAGTGAGGGTAGAGGGTAGAGAGGAATGGAGGCCGGAGCCCTCAAATCAAATAGGGAGAGAGAGCGACATAGAGAGAGAGAGAGAGAGAGAGAAGGGGTGGGGTGAAGGGAGGGATGGAGGGAGATAGATAGATAGATAGAGACAGACAAACATACAGAGAAAGAGAGAGAGAGAGAGAGAGAGAGAGAGAGAACAAAAAAAATCAACCGATGGCGATTTGGATCATAATACACGTCAACATTCTGTTAAAATATGATATTATCAATGATGTCATAATCCCAGCATGTATCCTTTTGTGGAAAACAATAGGGTATTAATTAAATTAACAACTAAATTGATTTCCTGAAAAATGTTGAGATTGTTGTGGGGGATAGGGAAGGCAGAAGAAAACTGATATGACCCCCTTCCACTCCCTTTTCCTATTGGAATCTGGTGTTGATTCGTATTTTGTATTCCGAGTAGGACGCCCCTCCTCCCCATGATGCCGGTTGCGCCCGCCCCGCCCCACCCCATGAATTTAGTTAGGCTACGCCATTGACCATGAGTGCACATTGTACGAAGGTTACAGAGGGGCCATCCTGAATATTTTTAGGTAGGGTGACCATCGCAGTTCAGCTTGGCTGGGTTTCAACTTGTATTTATTCATTCATTTATGCATGCCCCATTGATCGGAAAGATGTTTCACTGAAACTTATCCTCGTCTTGAGTAAATTCCTCTTCTATTTCCCCCTTTTTCTCTCTATTTTTTAACACGCAACCAAGGAAGTGTGTCACATCAAAAGGCAACGTTTACCCAAGCTGAATTCAAATAGTGAAATGCATTCTTCCTGATATATTTGTAAACTCTTTGTATGCCTAACAAATTTAATCATCTTCCTGTGCCACATCGTATTTATTACGGGATAGATAAACTAATTTCTTCAAAGTTATAATACATGTATTATTAAAACTGTTTCAAGTGTAAGATTAATCTATATCGGTGTGGGTTTTTGTGGAGCTAACCAAGACCGAAAATTTATAATTTTGCAAAGCCATTGTGTTGCACTAAATCACTAATCAATCCTTCTGTTAGTGAATGCCTATTGACTTGTCAAAAATTGCACATGTGGCGAACGAGAACACCGTGAGGAGAGGCGAAGAAAGGACCTGAAATGTTAGTTGCTTAATCTATTATCATAACTGAAATCATTTTAACGGAGAATATTTAAAATGGCAAATATTATTCTGTTGAAATTCATATTAAACAGATCTTACTCTTGAGTATAATTTATTTTTTCTTCCTTCATACGTTTTCATGTTACCATCGAAGTAAATATTTATTCATATCAATGAAAATATATCTATTCATGTCAATTGTGAAAGTGAAATTTAACTTTTGGATCCTTGGTAACGTTAATTACTCCTATATCACAAGTTAATACGTAAAGGCAGGATAAATAAATGATTTTTAGTTTTCCAGAATTTATTTTATTGTTTCAATGCAAATTCATTATTCTCCTCTAATAAACTCTTCTCTTATTATTATCGTATTGATTGTTATATGCTAATAACATCAAATATGTGTACATTCCCAAATTGAAAGGGAAATAAATGAATCAAAATGAAACCAAATGGCAACAATATACTTTATACTTGATACTAAACGTGTCCAACTTCCTTGTTTTCTTGTGCAAAGTTTCAAGTGTCTATATTCTATTTGAAACACATGAACGAGGAGCTGATGTAACATGTATCCATTCGAAAGAGATCGATTGGAACATGTCATCCAATACTGCGTTTCCTTTCAACCTTTGTCATTTGCAGATTGGATATATATATATATATACCTTGATAACACAAGTTGTTCAGCTACATGTATAACCGAAACTTAACTTTTAACCATTAGCTTTACAATATGCTGAAGGCAACCTTTCCATTTTCTCTGAATCTCTTTTAGAACGAGAAAATCAATCATTGTCTCAGCGCGATTGTCTCTAAAACTGCATCGAAAGTGCTAATTTACATGATTGATTTAACGTGTTCCATTACTAGATATCTTGATGTGTATCAATTATGTACATTGCAATGTGGGTGTAGTGGTCTAGTGGTTCATTAACTTGACTCTCACTCCAAGGGTTGAGGGTTCGAATCCTGGTCCTGCACCAATGTCATTTGGCAAGACATTAATCCGCATCTGCCACTCTCCACCCAGGTGTAAATGGGCACCTGGCAAGTGCTGGGGGTAATAACCATGTCGGCTCAATCCAAGCTACTGACGCTGATGCTAAGAGCGTTCAAGATATGCCATCCTATCGTTACCCATTGGACACCATTGGTGGAGAGTGGCAAAAGTAGATCAATGCATCGGAGGGGACACTCGTACCACGCCGCGGTTCAAACACATGATCTGGGAAATTCCCAGCCAAGTGCTTCACAACTCGACTACGACACCTTTTCTAATATTTAGTCAGACTTAACATATGCATCATTTGCATCTCCCTTCGATTACAATTTTATTCCGTTTTCGCGTTTTCTTTTTCATTTTCAGAACGGGGGCCTAGTATGCTGCAACATAAAACTCATTTGGTACATGTGCATTGATGCATGTTCAGGTGGATGAGAATTGAAGTTTGGGCAGGTAAAGTTACATGGTTCTCCCATTATGAGCTTTAAACGGACACTATGCATATGATCAATCATGCCGATTGTTCACAAATAGACCGTGGTCGGCATAATTATCTTTGAAGATGTCTACACATTAACACTAAACAGTTTTATCTATTTATTACTCGGTGATTATTAGAAAGTGTTGATATATAGACAATTTTCATTCAAACCTATGGTAAAATTGCTTGATTTGTGTCCCACTGAATCTATTCATCATATGATGAACCCAAGCGGCAATTCGAGGTGGGGGGGGGGGGGGGGCAGAAGACAAGTCTAATTTGAATTTGATCATGAAAGAATTTAGTTGGCTAGAAGATAAAAACGAGAAAGAGGGAGAGTAAGATAGATAGAGAGAGAGAGAAAGGGAGAGGAAGAGAGAAAAAAAATAAAGAGAGAGAGAGAGGGAGAGTGATAGAGAAATAAGGGAGGGGGAGGGCGGGCCGATGTTTGATAAAAAAGAAATGTAGTCTGGACGGGGGTGGGGGGAGGGGTGGGAGGAGGGAGGGAGATAAGTTATAATGGGAAATATAGTCATTTGTTACGCGGGTGAAAAAAGATCTCGAATTCCAATACGGTGATATCAACAGAAAATAACTGTATAAATAAAATAATTAAAGAAAGACATAAATCGAAGGTGACTTTCAAGTCTTAATATACATTTGCATCTCTGCTAAATGCAGTCTGTTTTGTCTACCATGTGACAATTCTAGATAACCTTAAATACGGAATCATATATCAAAAGGGAAACTGATAGTAAGTTTATTTTCCGGATCAAAGAGTAATCGCACACAGAGTCAGTAGTTAATACCCGTGCCAACCGTGTGGTTTCATACAAGTCGTACTTAAATGGGTTAAATTTTTAAAGCAAGTTTGCGTTATATTTATAGCCTGATTGCTGATACAAGCAACTCATAATAATAAATAGTTTGTTCTAATTTGCCCAGGGTAGCCACATCGCTATTTTGATCACTTTTCATGCGGGCCCTACGATTATTATTACCCCAGCAATTGCAAGGTACCCATTTACACCTGGGTCGAGATGAACAATGTGGCCAAAAAAACCTTGTCCAAGGATGCTAGGCCTAAGCAAGTATCGAATCCGGAACCTCTCGTATGAGAGTCGGGAGTCGTCACCAATCTACCATGGTATTCAGAAAGCTCCCACCCATCTACTTTATAACAAGCAATTCCAACAGAACATGCCATGGTGAATCTAAACCAATTCATCTCGGAATGTGATTTCATCACCAGAACTTTAGATTAGCTGTAATGACTTTCAACATGCTTTAATGGGAATGCATCGGAGCTAGGAGCTCCATCAACTTACTGCTCTGTTTCTTTCTTTAATAACGGGCAATCCGACCTTCCTGACAAGTTTCGAACGATCATGATGATTGGAGAACAAGGCCCCAGTCTTATGAAGTGTTACGATTGATCTAAATCACTCGTAAGTCCTCCAATCAATCCCAAATTTGCCGTTTCCTATCTCTCATGTACATTGTTGCAATTGATATCAAATCTTTATAATGATATATAAGGATCGTATATGCCATGTATATTTTTACCATTGCATGTATGTTTTTAATTCATGTTTTTATTGTACATGTTTTTATGTGAAGGCAGGGCTCTCTGGGAGAGCAAATCCAGAAATGGACTTGAAATGAGACCACCCTGTTGAAATAAAACTTTAATAAATAAATAATAAATAAACAAAACGGGGCCCAGGTTGGTGAACGTTTGAACAAAATCGGGTAAACGCTTTGACAGTTATGAAGTTTTGAATAAGTATTCTCTGCTGCTTATTCTGTTCAGGAATCTCAGAGGAGTCATTTTACTGTGGCAAGTGAAAACTGCTCGCCGCTGGGTTGTCCACAGTACATGTATATCATAGCTGTCCACAGTATATCATATTGCCAAGAGGGATTTGCCAATTTGGAGTTTTTATAAACATAAATGATTTAACAACTTGTAGAAGTACCAGTGTAGTTACCTGATTTTTTTAAAAAACTTTTCACTTTTGAGGATTTATTTCAAAACGTCTACTCTTATAAAGATACTTAATCAACCACTCCCAATAACTCCACTACAGTTCATGTCACAATGTCATCTTCACACGACTAGCACTCAACTCTATGTTTTTCCCCTTTAATTACATGAATAAGGTGCAGGAAATCGAAGCAACCGCCTTTTTAGTGCCCCTGTCATGCACACGCTCTAACGATCACAATCTTCGCTTCATTTTCCTTGAGTTACATCTTCGGTTTCACCATCCGTCATCGCAAGCGTGACTCATTGATGGAATCGAGCAGAACGATATCGGTCGTGTCAAGTCATGAATGAACTCGACAATGACCGAATTCTTGCGAAGGACTGAGCCTCGAGTTTCTTCATCTCGTACTATACACCCTTCGATGTTGTGTTCTTGTTAATAAATCACTAGTTCTAAGTTTCTTTGTGCGTGCCTTCTACCCTTTTTAATGCATTTATTTAATTATTCATCTATTAATGTTATTGTTCATGTTATTGATCACTTGTTTATTTATCAATATATTGAAGAATCAATTGAATGATTAATTGATTAATTCATATATTTTAGACACTCAAAAAAATTAGAACTTCGATACGTATTATTTAGAACCTTTTGCTTGTAAACGTCCAGTTTACTATGTTACTCGTCATTCTACCTTGAATCTTTTTCTTTCATCGCTCCAAGCATCTATAACAATCTACCGACACATATTTGCACGGCAACTTCACTCCAAATGTTCAAAAAAACAAATTAAATCACTCCCTCCACTTTAATGCATGCACTGGTACCTAATGTTATATTATGACTTATTAAAGTTAGTTTTGTTTGTTTTGTTTGTTTGTAGTTGTGTAGTCTGTAGTAGTTTTATTTCTAACCTTTTACCCTTTTGATTTTATGTCTGTTATTTATTTATGGCATGTGTATTTGTATTTGTATTTTGTATTGTATCAATAATATCTTAATGTTTAATAGTTCAGGCCTTATGTTAATGTTGATCTAGTTTTTACGTTGTTTTAGCTCTCTTATGGTATCTTGTTTATATAATGTCTTTGTTTTTTTACAATGTATTATATTTTTTTGTAAATCTTTGTATGTACAGGGCTCTTTTGTAAAGCAGGCCTCTGGCACTGAAAAGACTACCCTGTTTTTAAATAAAACTGAATAAATAAATAAATAAATATATAAATACAGTTCGTCCCAGAAAAAAACGAAACCGAGAATTATCGATGTTTTTATCATAACTTAATCACAATTTTAATTAATAAATGAAACATATTTGTACAGCTTATATCCTCCTCTTTCAGCCGATACAACTCATATGATGCATATTTCACGCATGAGTGATTAAAAGCAATTTGAAGAAAAAAAACAAAAATGTTATTTGGCGGGCGGTATCTGAGTTTCAAAGAGAAAATCACATTCCTCGAAAGTTCATTTTCTGCCTTTTCATATGACACCTCGATCGGGAAAAATGAGTCAGGAATAACACATTTCCGTTTGTTTAAAGCTATGCTTGCATTTCCATAATTTGAGTTGAAAAAAGACTTAACTCCGTTTCGTTGACGATCATCTTACCTCTTCTTTGTGCATGGAGTCACAACATGAATACACAGATGACAGACAACACTTGAATGAAATCACATACCACGTGACCCACTGCAAAAAGATGACACCACCTTTAATAGAACACGAATGAGGAAGTTCATTCCGAATTTCTCGAGGGTAGCGTCCCGTCGACATTTGGCAGAGCAGATGAATGAAAATGTCATCCATAATTGATGGCGGATTTTCGACAGATTTCGAATCCGGGTGTGAAAACGATATAATCTACAATATACTGAAACATCCAAGGGGCTAGATTTGTCGCTCGATACGACATGCCTGTCTAGTGACGTAACATGGGTCTAGCCATTGAGGGGGGGGGGGGGGGGGTTACTGGTGTCATTGGGTGCGGGTTGTACCATCTTCTTTTTACGTATCTCATCCCTTTCTTTGTATCCTTTTCTGTGTCATTCGTCAAAAGTATTTTGAAAGAAGGGGAGGAACGGAAGAGAGAGAGAGTGAGAGAGAGAGAGAGAGAGAGAGAACGAGAGAGAGAAAGAGAGAGAGAGAAAAAACGAGAGAGAGAGAGAGAGAGAGAGAGAGAGTATGTGTGTATGCGTGTGAGTAGGGGAGGGGTGAAAATATCTACTAAAAAAAAGACAAAACATTTACTAATTTTCAAATATTACAAAGAAAAGCCAAACAGACGTACACTGTAAATATGGCCTTCGTGGATTCTGACTTTAAGATAAAGGTAGCAGTCTCGACAACCTTCATAATATTCCATATTCCTACAAAAGAGACTTGTGTTAATTATTATGCAGGTAGGCCTGTAATGCAATATGTGTGTGGGTTACATTATGTTGAATAAGGGTAAATTTTCTTGAATATTAATGATGATGATGAAATATTCTGGATTTTCATGGGGCTTATTGCATCAACACGGTCATCAAATTCAGCCTTGCCAGCACACGATGAATGCACATTCTACACTCCCTGGGTAACATACCGTCCAGGCTCCATTTCGTCAGACCACTCAATTGCTGATTAATGTTTTCCATGCATGATGTCAAAATGAATTGTTGACCGTGCCAGTTCTTCTGATGTAGGGTACAGACACAGGCCGGACTTATCACAATTTTATTTGACTGCAAACAGTTTGACAAATGCATACTCAGAGTCAACAACTAAAATATTCATACTCTTTGTAAGTTTGATGTTTTTGGTGTTTTTCGTAACTCAAGAATGAAATGTGGACTGGTTAAATTAAGGCCTTTGTCGAATACTTCCAAGCCCTAATATGTCAAATTCTTAAGAAACATAATCGGAACAAACCAATTTTTCACATACTTTAAAAGTTACAAAACTTGGTAAGTGTATGAATAATTTATTTGATTAACTGTAACTGTCCTCTACAAAGACCTGTTCAATTCATATTTTTCCCACGCAAACACTTCATACAGATAAACCTCTTGACTTTCTCACGAAGAGCATTGTAGTGGAAGGTTATAAAAGCCCAGAAGTCAAATAACAGTATTTACATTAGGAGGCCAGTCTCAAAAATTCTGGAACACTAACTTTACATTTGAAAGGGCAAAAAGCCATCGATCCGACCTTCAGTTATGCTGTCCAATAAATGTCCAAAAATCATTTTTTATAGATCGGACTTTGGTCATGTTGCACTGGGTGTCCAAACGTAGTGTACAGATCCAATACCCCATCAATCTACATGTATACACAAACGTCCCATCATACGAATACGGCTTAAAGATAAACTTTAGTACTGGTAATGCGATTGCATTGTGAAAGAAATGGTGTGGAAAGGATCAGAAAAAGTTGATCATGTAGCATGTAAGTATTGGTTTGCACTGCAAGGTTCTGGAGTCATCAAAATCATAATAAATTTGACCGAGTCTTGGTAAAGTAACAAGCACTGTACACAGAAAGCTATATATGGGACAACACACATGGTGTCGGGGCTAGTACTACCTTGATTTCCTTGTCTTTCTATGCTCATTACTCAGCCAGTATACATTTTCTTCCGAAATTGTTTGGCACATGTCATTTATTTGTAATTTTGAACATTCAGTGTAAGTTTCGTTTGATTCCGTGAGAATTAATTTTTTTTTTTTTTTTTACCAGTAATAAAGTTTATCTTTAACATCGGGGTGTAGCCAAAGGGTGTGGTAAGGGCGCGGGGGGGGGGGGGGGGTAGGGAACCCCGCCCCCTGAACATTTATTTCTTCAAAATACACCTAATAGGTCAGCATTCTTCCTTAAATTTAATGAAATGTTAAAACCTTGTTTTATGCATGTGACAGAATTTCTGCCAAGTTGTTGGCTAGCTGTTTTGAGACCACCTCTAAAAATATAAATCGAAACAGGTTTAGTTCAGCAACACCTCTCATTTTTTTCCTGAGTCATATATTTAATTATATTCGCTTTGGTGAATCTGTTGTGTGTTTATGATTATATGGTTAAGGAAATTGAAGGTAGTTGTGATTATTTTATAAAATCAAAAATGATCTTGATCTTTCACGCTTGTGCATGTACTGTTTTCCTTTTGGGATAAAACAAAACAGTGATAGGTCTCACGGCATTGCCATGTTTTGTTTTGGTTTCGAACCCGAGACCTAATGCTAAATGCGTACAATTGTACATTTTCCTCATCATGATCATGGATAGCCATGCCTAAAAGTTGCTTTTTAATTAATCAAAATAATCAAAGTCATGTCCTGAATAAATGTTCCTGATTGGATGAAAAACAAGTTGCATTTCAGTTTATGGTTTTGGGTTCAAATTCAACTTTTTCTTCAAGAGGTCCGTAGTATCGGTCTTGGCCTCGAGATCCCTAGGTCTCGGCAGGAACAACACCGACAGATAGTGAGTGGGCGGAGGGGGGGGGGGGGTGTCGATTTATACGCCCTTTAACCTAGTTCAAATCATACTGTTTTGTCTGGAAAGGGTCTCTGTGCCCTTGTACAATGTCAACTTCTATTGTTCCGCAAATTTATTCGAACCTTTGTCTGGGTTCGACGTGAATAGCTTGCGATGTTATGACAAGTTATTTTGCAAATTTACACTCATGCTGAATTGAACATGGCTGAATGTGCATGTGTCATTTTCTATTTTGGGAAGCTAATGGCTACACGTAATGTTAGTTTCGAAATCATGCACCCGAATGCTTGAGGATTAAGATATTAACAGCTATCACAAGTAAATTTCCTGATAATGAGTTGGGCGATTGAACTGAGGTTACCTTTCTTCTATGTAGTTTTATGTCAGTGTCGTTTTTTTAGTTTAAAGATAAAGACCGGTAGTGGTAAAATTGCGGTGCAAGGGTTTCGGGTGCAAGATATCCATTCAATATTGATTAAATATTGCCTTCAGAGGTTTAGATGGCTATAATTCAACCTAAATTCGCAAGGGAGCAGAACTATATGCCCAAATGGTCAATGTTGAAGCGCATTTGCGATATCTATCCTGGCCGGATCGATATGTCAATTTACCAAATATATCAACAATAGTAGGCTGGTTTCCCGGCAAAATGTGTATCTTCAAGTATTAGTTAAAACATATTCTTTCACATGATTGGTGATAAGAGCTTCCATTTCATTTTTTGAGAGGGGGGCGATTCCAAAAATGGTCTATACCTTTAAGATAAGGATGATTTTATGGTTTTCTTTACGACACGAATCTCTTCTACACGTTTTCCATCCCAAAACTCAAATAACTTAATGTGACCAACTACCCATATGAGGCAGGTATTAAATAACAAAATTTGGTCAGAGGACAACATAATCCTCCTTAGATTTTAAAACTGTGGGTTTAAAGTTGGAATTGATTTGTTTCACATTTACATCAAAGGCATTTGAGATTTATACAAGCTCAAGAGTCGGTTGAAATGAAATTTGGACTGTTTTTTATAAATATTTGTTTAAATGAAGCCTGTTGAATTAAATGGATAAAGGTATTTTCGTACGGGAGACATTGCTTACACAGTATTGCCCATAATCACATTTCCCACCCCAAATGGCAATCCGTCGTTATCATTTTCCTCTCAAAATTTGCATTGCTAATATCTGGATATTTAAAACATCAGATAGACAATCCTTTAGAATATTAATTTTAATATAATTAATGACATAAAGGAAAGGAAACAGAACGCTTTTAATTAACAGGAATGTTAACGAGTAAAATATATTAACAAACACCTCAATAACGATGACAATCATCCTTGAACTAAACAAATCAATGCAATGTATTTTTGGAAATGCAAACAATGCAATGTATTTTTGGAAAACAACCGGATACATGCGAGATATTTTTAGATACATTGTTCAAAACAAGCCTGTCATTCATAAACGCTTTACTAATTCTGGTCATATAACGAATTTATCCAAAATATGTGCGTGGTATTTAATTGTTTGCCCACGCATACACATACCTGTATACGGAAATAGCCTCTCCATTGGTATTTGTTTCGATTTTGATATATTACCATGTTTTTTAAATGCCTTCAAATTGATGACACTGGGCGTTTTTCACAGCCCGATGTTTGGGGGAATTTGACCTAAGTTCATGCAAAGGTCTGCTTAGAGCCAGATGGACTCATCCACCTTAACCCTTTTTAGGATAGGGTCCAATTGAAGGGCTAAATTGATCACATGTTGCTCTTCAAATTGGCAATAATAATGTTTTTCTTTTGTCACTACACTGTACTAATGAAGCTTTAACGTCTCTAAGAAAAAATATCTATGTGTACGGACTTTGTCAGAAGGTTGAACAAATTGCCAATTTTGATCGAAAATAATGATTCAGAACATCCCAATGTGTTGCCAATTCAAGGATTTTAAAGCTTATTTATCTCTGTAAAATTCCTGGTATTAAATGCAATATGGCCATTCAAGAAATATGGATGCAGAGTATGCAGAAACTTCTCTTCTTATTAACATGCATCGGGTATATTTGTTAGGGCTCTGAATCAAAAGTTATTGAGCTTAACGACAAATTGTGGAATGATTGTCAGGAACGTGTGAGTTAACGCCCCTCTGCACTTTAACAGACTCTTGAATAGTTGAGCCCAATGCCAGAGGTCAAGTTGTTAGCTGATACACCTGGACGGTATCATATCATAAACATGTGATATCTGGAGAGGGAAATTTACATTTTAACGGCCGGGCTCGACGTGTTGAAAGCGTTCGGGGACAGTGAGAGAGAAGAAAAAAAGGGGAAGAAGGAGAAGAGAGGGAGAGAGGGGGGGGGGGGAGAGAATGAAGAGAGAGAGAGAGAGAGAGAGAGGAGGAGGAGAGAAGGAAGACACAGAGAGACATAGAGAGACAGAGACAGTTAATCATTACACAAAATGAAACCAAACACATGACCACATATATTTTGTATGAATGCTTGGATATCAAATAGAATGCAAACTGGAATGAATATATTTGTACAAACGACATACACAATGCTTTCTTGCTGTACAGTATTTTGTGGTTTCACGACATGTCGTAAATATACCTCTATTGCGTTTTGCTTGCAAATGGTTGTTGAGTTTATAAGTTACAGTTTTCGGTTACATTTATCAGTTACAGTTATTAGTTAAATTTATTAGCTATTAGATAATGAAGCGGATCCTAACCAAATGATTGGTTGAGAGCGTACACGTGACCAGGCATTTTTTTTGCAATAACCGGTCATTAGTAAAAAAAAAAAAAAAAAATTAAAAAAATCATTTTATATATAAAACATCATTTTATGAAACAAATTAAAACATAATCTTATAAACAAATAATACACATCATTTTGTTTGGGCATTAGTAAAACTACCCACACTTGATACCCTCGAAACAGTCCTAACACCCTCGGCTATCTCCTAGGGCGTGCAAAACTGTTCCAAAGGTGACTTGTGTGGATAATTCTTACTAATGCCCTCACTGCTGTGTATTGTTTGTATAATATCTTTTCTGTTTTGACATAGTTTCTCAGGCTCTTATCGATTGAATGATGGGGACATGAACGTTGAAAAGGAATTCAGCTGTTTGTCATATTTATGTGTTTGTAGTCACATTATATTTGCTTTATCCACGTTTTAGCGCCGTGCGCGCCGAATCACATACTAGCAATTGTACAACAATACGCAAGAATATCAACGATCATATTTAATCCGTGGGATGCGCGCGCGGGCGGACGCACTCAATGGCAAAATGTTTAAATTGACCAGAATCTCGGTAATTTTTTTGCTTTGAGGAATACGGTATGCTTCATCCCTCTTTCCAGTATCATTTACCGTGTTTTATGTAGGAAATCATTCTGAACAAAGTAAGGCCATGAACCCCCAATCGATTAGCACCCTCCAGAACTTGATACGTTATGACTCTCTATGGATGGCGTAGCGTGCCCCAATGAAATTAAAGGGCGTCGGGGGGGGGGGGTCTAACTTATCTCTCCCAGGTTTATTAAAAGCTAATTAACAAGACCGCCGAATAAGGGAAGGGTGTGGTCGGGTCTCCTTTGGCGTTCCATCCCCCTTGTCTTCATCACATTCTCCTTTTCTTTTTTTCTTTCGGGGGAAAAGCATGAGCCCCCCCCCCCCCCCCCGTATCAACGCAACTCTTCTCTCTATTGGTGTCATAATAGAGTGACATGTATCAAACATGACAACACTTAATGTGCAGTTTCGGTTGGCCTACTTCAAGATTACAGTCTTTGTGCCAAATTATTATAGGGTAGGCTTTAGTGCTGTATTCAAGGCGTTAAAATCAAGGTTATAACGCGTTCATTTCTTTTCGTCTCATGTACACTTTTGATTACACTCGCTATCTTTCCTCTTTTTTTTTAATATGTGTGTGCATACAGCATTGTTTACCGTATATCGATTTCGTTCTTTAAAAAATGAACCACATTCAACATTAATGGTAGCAAAATTGAAGGTTGCATGAACGTGTTTAGTTTGATGTTGTGGTATCTGTATTAAGATATACAGCTAACTTCTACATTATTCATGCCCTAACCAAGTATTTTGTTGTTTTAAGGACAAAAATTGAATTGTCACGATTAACGTTGTCTTGAGAATGGGACAATCAAAGCTTACATCTAAAAATATTCAACAAAGGCCATAATTCTAGCAGTCACCTTTCATTCTTAAGTTACGAAAAAGTCAAAAAGATCAAATTTACAAGGGGTATGAATATTTTAATTGTAAACATAATATTCAACCTCAGGCTATTTCAAAAGCCTCGTCTATCACCTATTGGTATGTGTGAACACTATGATATATTGTAAATTAATTAGAACATCTATATTGGTCATGGGAGAATGATTGAAACTGGCTCTTGACTTGATTTCAAGAGAGTCTTTGTGATCTTGGTATGTGTTCGATATTTAGATGTGTACCTTTAATTATTTAAAAGAAATGTTATGAAAGCTATTACATGGGACCTGTTTTGCAATAAAAAATGTCACATCTCCATAACAAATTTGCATTCAGCCAATCAAATGCAATTATTTCAACAGCTTGTTACAGATACTGTTACTTGTTTATTGGTATCGTAACAGCTTTATGAAACGGGCCCAGAACCCCCTCAATATACAAATACCGTTTTTCGAATCACCTAGATGTTAAAACTCCCGTTTGATCTCCCACCTTTGGCAAATGCTATGTCATTATTGTGATTGAGATTCAACATATCATTAGGGAATATCTATCCTGCTCATTCGACTTTCCAAAATGTAACCATGCATGGTAACCACATAGTTGATATGGTGGTATAAAGCAAAGATGGTTAAAAAAAGGGCTGAATTCAAAGAAGTAAAAATAAACTTTGTGAAAGGGTATGACTCATCTGTTTTAAATTAGATTTAATCAGTAAAAAGTAGTAAGAATCATATTGTTTATCGAGCGTCAATAAATCGATGTGTTGCCATCACAGAAGAAAATCTATAGAAAGAGTGGCTGAGCAGTGTCTTCACTGTGATGTAAATCACAAATAAACGAATAAAAATCCCCCAGTGAGTAAAATATCGACATAAATGGGACAACATGACTTTACTTTTCAAAAATTATAAGGAGATGTATTTATATACCTAGACGGGTATCTATCATTCTATCTATCTATCATGTCTATCTACAATGTACATGTATCTATCTGATATACAGTATATCTATCTAATATACAGTATATCCAGGGAGGTGAGACTTTAACTCACATGCCCTGGATATACCAGGGCATGTGAGTTAAACCTCCCTGGTATATCTATCTTTTTTACCTACATACAGTATACCTATGGATCTGTCTTTCGGTATGTCAACCTATACAGAGAGAGAGAGAGAGAGAGAGAGAGAGAGAGAAAGAGAGAGAGAAAGAGATATATAGAGAGACGGGGGAGATACAAAAGGAGAGGAACAGACTGAAATGCGGAGAGAAAGAAATAAAATAAGGAGGAGAGAGAGCAAGAAACAGAGGGAGAACTTAAGTGTAGGCGAAAGAGAAAAAGAAAAAAATGAGACAGATAAAAGGATATAGGAAAAAAAAAAAAAGAGAGAGAGAGAGAGTGAGTGAGCAAGAAAGAGAGAAAGCAGAGCAGTGATGGTATATGCTCAGGAAACGGTGTCAAAAATGTGACTTGAATCCGCAATTGCTTTAACCTATCCTTTGAATCCACTAACTCTCTCACCCCCTCCGCTCTTCAAAACCCACGCCTTCACCATAGGGAAACCTCGCCCTCGCAGGCAGAGGGTTAAGACACTGGAAGCATGAATTCATCTTAAGAATTAAATGGATGGAACACAAGTGTGTGTTCGAGGAGAGCACTCATATATTAAAGTGGGAATTCTTTCCACCTCGGTCACACCGAAAAAGACCGACACAAGTCCTACAACGGACAGAACAAGAATTGGCATTAGTTCACGTGGCAAAGATTTTATCGATCAACGCTTGGGTGGGAGTAGGCTATTAACGTGGTGTGATTGCATTTTTACTTGGTCATCGGAGTATACGGGAGACGTGTTAAGATTGTTTGCGATCAGTTATTTCAAGTGTTTGAGGATAAAAGAGGCTTTTGAAAAAGGAGAGGGTTTTTTTCAATTGCCGTGTAGACCAGCGGCCTTGAAAAATTGCCATGGTGACAAAACAGCGAAAAATATGATGGCTATCATGAATATCATTTCTTAATTCTTTTGTCGTGGTTATGCTCATCAGTTTCGATGACTAATTTCTATTTGACTTACTAAAAATAATGATGGCAATTAATGTAAGTCATTGAAGCGCGAATGCAAATTATACATTGTGTATTTAATAATAACAGCGTACACGGAAATGAAACTTATGATTTTGAGTGTAACGAGTCATCGTACTTTTTAGTAAGTTGTAAATGTTATCAATTTGTCAACTTGATTTCGCTTTTGTTTTTTACAATGGATACAAAAAATTATCGGACATAATTATGAAACATATAATCATGTTTGTTATGATTGAAGGCCGAGCCAAGGGATGTACAATAACATATATGCAAGAAACTTAGAAGGAAACGAGGGACAGAAAATACTTATGATATGCCCGAGAAACAGAAACATGAAAGAGACAGTGAAAACAAGAGAGAGAAATATATATCTATGTAGAAAGAGAGAGAGAGAGAGAGAGAGAGGGGGAGGAAAAGAGGGAGAGATAGAGAGAGAGAGATAGAGAGAAAGAGAGAGAGAGAGAGAGAGAGGGAGGAAAAGAGGGAGAGACTGAGAGAGGGAGAGAGAGGGGGAGGAAAAGAGGGAGAGACTGAGGGAGAGAGAGAGAGAGAGAGAGAGAAAGAGAAAGAGGGAGAGAGAGAGAGAGAGAAAGAAAGAGTGAGAGAGAGAAAGGAGGGGCACACACCCCGCACACACACGCACACAAACACAGACATATATATAGAGAGAGAGAGAGAGAGAGAGAGAGAAAGAGAGAGAGAGAGAGAGAGAGAGAGAGAGAGAGAGAGAGATTGATAGATAGTGACAGAATAGAAGAGGTGTTGAGATATACCTGCGATAGTAAATACATAGGACGGGCCTCGTCGTGTCCCATTTTACACTCCGCCTGTTTGATGGAACAAACGCGCTGATAAAGTGTCAAATTTGATCGATTTTTTCGCGATCAAATGAAGAATAAAAACCTGACTCATCCCTACCTAGGCCAAGGGTAACAATTTAATTTGTAATGAGTCAATACCTTCATGGAAAAAAGGCAGAAAAAGACAGGGGAAATGGGGTGGATTAGAGTCAGTTGCTTTTATACAAAGCCTCCAAAAAATCGGTCCTACACTTTTACACTGGTTTGCTTTTGCAAGAGACTGGTAAATGTCCCCTCTCGTCAATACGATCAAGATGATACCTATTGATAAGTGTGATTTGAGGGAGTATCTTCTCTGGCCACCAGTCTAATATAAAATGGCAACCAGACTGTTGCAACTTTTAGGCAGTGCCTGACCGGGGGGGGGGGGGGGGGGTCAGTTATTATACTTTCATAAAAATGCAGGATTTGTGTCAAGCCATGTTTGAAAAGCCGGAAAACGAAATACGTAGGATGTGGCTCTTGTGGATTTCATGGGTAATTGCCTTAGTTATTTCCCTGTTTATACAGTAATGTTTGTTATTTTACACCAATTACAGTTATATATTTGTTTTTTCTAAAAGTAAACTTCGTAGAACTTTCCGCATAAACTTTAGATTGACCTTATATTAAAAAAAACAAGCTAACGAAACACAAATAAAAAACAATCACACAAAAACGACATGATCATACGTAGTAGACCTTTGTAAATCGAGTGGAGATAAAGTGGAGATGGGAGTTGAAAGGAACACATACCTCTGTGAACTAGCAATAGTACCAATGGACCTACCTGCCGCTATCAAGCTTTTATTAAAAAAAATATGATAATTGTCTTCCCAGCTGTCCCCATCCACATAATAAGATCGTGACGATAATGTTTCCTTTTACATATACAGTTGAGTTGCGATTGATCGCAACTTATTTGCGATTGATACCAATGTACATAAGAGATAGAAGACTGCAAATTTGCGATTGATACGAGAACTTGCTATTGATTTGGATCATTCGAAACTCTATATTAGACGGGCCCCTCTTGTATATAATTATGTACATTCATGTTTTTCATTTTACCTGTTTAAATTTCATTGTAATTAATTTGGTTTCATCTGTCCTGTTATTATGATTTATGCGTTTGGAATAAATAAAATTGAACTCAATTGAAAAGGGTATAACATGCACATTGAGCCGTTACTTACATGTTACTCTCTGGCATTAACTACACATTATAATGATGTAAAGTTATTCCCCTGCTCTTAAAAATACTTGGCCCATAAACCAAAAAGGGTGGGCCGACATGTAGCCCCGCCAATAGACAAATTAAATTTGCCTACTTTAATTAATACCAACCATTGTTTTCACCGCGATGGCTTTGAGATTGAATCTATGTCAATCAATAGGTAAACAAGAGTTGATTAAATAGCGATGACATCTGTATTTACTCTAGGTTATTGGTGAAAACCATAGTTTGTATTTTGATCTTTAGTAAACTAAAAAGGCATGAATCTCTTTTGTTTGCGAATCCATATTTATTTACTCGCCGTTTTTCCAAATTCTCTCAATTTAGAAGGTTGGTTATACTCCGAAGGTTCATAATTCCGAAAGTGAAAAAGGGTTTACAATTTGGAAAATAAGATAAAAATCCCGGTATCGTTTTCCGAATGATGAACCCTACGTGTTATCAGTGTTTGTGATATGGTGTAATATTGAAGCCCTAAAAAAAGTGCCTCAAAAAGTAACCATACTCGTTTTCTCCAATAAACGGTAGTGTTATGAAAACCGTTTTGCAAACGGTTTTCAAAATTTGTAATTCCAATCATAAATATCTTGATAATCCGAAAGGCGATCGACTTGTAAAAGTCATGGGGTTCCTGACTGACCTAAAGGTTTATAATTATCATTGCAGCGTGAGCTTAATCCAGAATTTTGTACAAAGTTACTGGATCCCTTTAAGCCTACCACTTACGTTTGTTCGAATGCTGATTACAAATTAGAAGAAACCAAATAGCGAAAATAATTTAACAAGTGGAATTATGAAACTAATATCCAACCTTTAGTTTTATAGAGTAGAATAATGGTGCATCAATTTTCATAATGAAGAAACGCAGATTCCCGTGCTCAAACCATTGAATTCAAATTATCTCCATTTTTTGTCACACTATAGTTCACTTGACCAGATGTTTATCACTAAAGTACGCTTTCCATCTATTACCACCCGTCGATAATTCCTATTATTGAGCTTATCTTGAAGGAAGGGCTTTATCTTGTTTCATGTGTCATGGTGTTTTTTCCTGATATTTTCATCGCTGCTTCCGTGTGAAGATTCACTTTGTTTCCTGAAACTGTTTCATATCCAGTGACAATTGAGGCGTAAAACGACATGTAAAGGAACAATAAAACTGATGACTCTATCAAAAATATTATCCAAAATCTCGTTTCCATGATTACCAAGCTATTTTGGGACTTTTGTTCGCTTCACGGACTATTGACTGCGAGGACGAGCCATTTGTCAAAGTCAATAAATCGTCATTTCAGGAATGTTTTCTATTCCAATTTTCGATTGTTATGCAGATGTCTGGCTAAAGGGAAAGAATGAGGGTTTTTGCAACAAGTCAATTTCAATGGCAGTTATGTCACGTTATTTTCGGTGTTGATGGATAGACTTCTATACCCTAACGAGAAGGGTTTAGCCCCCGAAGGCAGCGTCTCAATGCAATGGATGCTACCATGGTTACTTTGTTTAGTTCCTTGTGATATTTGGTCTCCAAGAATAGTAATTTGGCGTTTCTTTATCTTCTTCTTCTTCTTCTTCTCCTTCTTCTTCTTCCTCTTCTTCTTCTTCTTCTTCTTCTTCTTCTTCTTCTTCTTCTTCTTCTTCTTCCTCTTCTTCTTCTCCTCCTTTTTCGACTCTTTCTTCTTCTGCTGCTTCCTCTAATTCCTTTTTCTAATTCGTTGCCTTTCAGCTTCTGCTTGCCTTTTGTTGATTTGTTGTGTTAGAAAAGTTGGCAGTCTGTTCCTGATGTTTTGTTTTGTGATGTTATTATTTTCCTATAAACTGATATGATGCAATATCTATTTCTGTGAAGATGATACCCGCATTTTAGATAAATAAGTGAAGCGTGGAACCATCTAAACTGAAACTGAATTCTGGATACCTCAATCGAATGGGCGCTTTGTTCAAAACATGTTTAAGTTATCCTTAGGATTTTACATTTCAGCGCACATTATTTATTATTCACACGACCGTTAATGTTATTATTCTACATTATTACGGAGTTCACTTCCTCATACATTCATGATTCGATTCGCCCCAACCCTCACACTCTACATGTATGTTTAAACTCTTCAATCAAAGATAATATTAAGAGGCGCAATCTGTTTTTGTTGGTCAAATATACACATCTTTTATATGTACATTCTCGATTGCAAACATGTACGTTGAAAAATGTCGAAATGTTTAATTATTTTCAATTCGTATGAGGGATTATTTTATGTTGCCAATTCATTTATCCTAATGTTTATTTTCCTATAAAAAATTGTCCTGGCTTCAAAGAAACATATATCAATCGCCTTAACATATAAATGGCACATCTAGTGCGTCATTATTTGTCCTACTCCTCAATGCATCTGAGCTATTCTTTCAAAGGAATTTTCATTAAAAAAAGGAAAAAGAAGCCAATTCTAAATAAAACATGATATTTGGTGCACGATGGGTCAAGTATGTCATTCAAGTTGAATGATATGATAAATATGCTAATTGATTGGGGACTTTGGTTGAAGGAATTTTCCGCTAATGCATCACTAATAATTCGCATCTTTCCAACGACAGTTTCCAACCATCAATCTTGTGTGAGATTATTCACATGCGCTAGCGTCTTTGACGGAGGGGCAGGGGAGGGGAAGGAAACGTGGAAAGGGGACAAGGGGGGGGGGGGGGATTTGTCCCTCCTGGCAGAGTTCCAACTATGGAAGAAAGACAACCTGTACGATTTAGGAAATCATTTGTGTGAGGTTTAAGGCTTTCAGTCCATCCGTTACAGCTTTAGATTCCCCTTTTTCTTTCCTCCCGAAAATAAGGCTTTTGCATTTTGTAATCGTATCCTCTTCCTCTGTTATGCAAACCAAGCCCCCACAAACAAGTTTGCTCATTATTGAACTATATACTAGATGAGGAGGTGTTTGTAGATGTTTCGTGACCCAGGTGATGTAAATGATTACCTCAAAAGCCAGGGCGCCATATCAAGGTACAGTGTAGTTCGGTAATGCCGAGGTAATGGTGGTGCAGCGGTTAGAAATATTAATGTGAATGATATTATTATTACTTATAACATAATTATAATTTATATTATTATTATTATTATTATTATCATTATTATCATTATCAGAATTAATATTAGTAGTAGTAAGTAGTACTAGTAGAAGTAGTAGTAGCAGTAGTAATATTAGTAGTGGTTTTGATAGGCCTACTATCATTATTAATATTATTATTATTATAATTATTATTATTATCATTAGTAGTAGTAGTAGTAGTAGTAGTAGTAGTTGTAATATTAGTAGTAGTTTTATTATAAGTATTATTATTATCGTTACCAGAATTAGTAGAATTAGTAGTATTAGTAGTAGTTTTATTGTTATAACTATTATTATTATTAGTAGTAGTTGTAGTAGTTGTTTAATTGTTAATATTATTATTATTATTATTATTATTATTATTATTATTATTATTATTATTATTATTATTATTATGACTAGTAGTAGTAGTAGTAGAAGTAGTAGTAGTAGTGATGGTGTAGTAGTAGTAGTAAGATTAGTAGTAGTAGTAGCGTGAATATAATTGTAATTATTATTGTTATCATTAATAGTATTGGTATTATTATAATATATCAATACTAAGGCTCGGATTTTTTTTACCCTCATGGGGCCAATTCCGGATACGCCACTGACCGCATGTCCATCATCTGCCAACGTCCCAGAGGAGCCAACATTTCCATATTTCGATATTTCGATTCCCCAGTTTCATCACTTAAAAGATTTAGAGTCGTAGTATCTGGGGGACCATCAATCTCAAAAGGGTCCCGCTTCCGCCCTTTTCAGCAGATATGCATCTCAAGTTTATTTCCACCTTCTTTGTATAATTATGACCTTGGATATCTGTCTTTTTTCCATTCAATCAATTGGACTTTTCTTTGGCAACATTTTGCTTCTAAAGAAACTTTCTTTCTGTTGTCTCTCACTTCGTAAACTTTCCCTGTCAGTTCATTTTCTCTTTCGTCTCTCTATCTCTCCCTCCCTCCCTCCCTCCCTCTTCTACTCACATTGGTTAGTTATTTTGTGTTCTGTTACCCCCCTCTCTCTCTCTCTCTCTCTCTGTTCTCCCTACCCAACTTTCTTCTACCTTATCTCCTTCTCTCACGTTATTGGCTCTTCTGAGCTGCCATTATAATTCTACCTTTTATTTCTCTCTCTGTCAATATGTCTCTCTGTTTCTCTGCCTCTGTCTCTATCTATCTATCTCTACCTTTCTCTCTCTCTCTCTCTCTCTCTCTCTCTCTCTCTATCATGTCTCCCCTCTCTCTTCTTATTTTACCATCTCCTATACAACATCTTTAAACAAAAGTGTTATAATGGCAACGCCCACACATACGCACATCCGTAGAGAGAGAGAGAGAGAGAAAGAGGGAAGGAGGGAGGGAGAGAGAGAGAGAGATGAATATATATATATATATATATAGAGAGAGAGAGAGAGAGAGAGAGAGAGAGAGAGAGAGAGAGAGGGAGATGTGTTTAGGGGCCACAAAACTAAACAGAAACGGTAGAGGGGGGGGGGGATAAAGCAAATTGAAAAGAATGGCGAGAGGAAAAACAGCGGAAATGTTCAAGGAAGAAGAGGTAAAGCAAGAGAGAGCACGATTAGTGTGTAACACGTATCAACGTGCTCATTTTTCAATTTCCTTTCGCATTCAAACATAAAGGTTGCTCACACACCAAATCAGAACAAGTCACGCAAGTGTGTTTACTTTGTTCCTGGTTGTATACAACTTTAATAGAGTTTATTTATAAATTTTATTGTAAAGATATACAGACAAAATTATTTTCCTTTATATATTTACATTGACATATTACATTATATGCAGACAGTGACACGGAGAGAAAAATTACACACACAACTTATTCCAGCTTCTCAATAACACATAATATAGTTCCATATTTCATAGTCCTGTAGCTTCGATTGCCGCCATTTTGGATTTCAAAATGGCGGTTATCTCTATAACATTTTCTGAACACCTTTTTAGTGAATTTAAAAAAAAAAAAACCTACACGTCGGCCTGGTACTGTAGAAACCCAAATGTGAATATACCTCATAGTTCTTGGATATAATAATAATGTTTGACATTAAACAAAAAAACACCTTGAAAACATTCTAGGTGCAGCAATATATGTTTCAGATTTTAGTGACAAATTAAGAAGGAGGATTGAGACAACACTCTTTATTCTAAAATATAGTTACATCTGTAAGTCTTAAATTAAATATGTTTATGATATATTCATTTTTCTTTGTAATATCAAATCACTTAACATATTAAACACTTTAAACAAAAGGGCCAACATATCATAAGAGACACACATAGTTGTTAGCTTTCGATATACGTCACAATTGGCAAGAACTCAGAACAAGACTTCCAAAGCGACCTGATAACACAATAAGTACTTCTTTCATTCCTTTCAAGCACATGGTAAAGAAATGGAATTGAATTAAACCACATTTTGTATTAAAAAAAACACAACCTTTTTCTACACGTTGAATTAATATGTTAATTCATGGGGATGAAAAATAATGATAATTACAAAAAATGAAATATCCTTGTCAAAACTAAATTACACATTATTAAAATGATTTTGCTTTATTTAATATGCTGTATCATTGTTGCTTTCGCACATATTGATACACGGTAATTGCATTCATTCAACCTAAACCATACACGATATTCCATCTTAAATTATAACCGACACAACCGACACACATGTGAATTATGGCTTGCCACTTGTATAATCAACGTTACGTCACTTTGCCTTATGGTAAACCGTATGGAAGCCTAGACAGCCACGTATTTCACCAGCACATCGGGACTGAATATGGTGGAGAAAATATTAGTACATGCATATCTATTGACGTGTATAGGCAAAGATATTTAATATTTATCCCATTTTACATACATCAGCTAAATATGCTGAAAAATAGGAAATTTTGCTTTGGATATCATTAGATAGTTTGAAAAATGATTAGTGACTACATAGTTCGTTGACAATATTTATGTGAGTAATTGATGGTTATGTGCTACTTATTTCGAGAGTGGGTGTGGGAGCAAAATAAACTTTCTCTTTCAAAGTAATCGAACATGCACAATGTTTGTAGTTCTCGAATTGCCGCCTTTAGGAGACATTCAGACCAAAAAGAACTTTGAATGCGCTGACAAGACATAAATTAGGGTCAAGATAGTGATATCGCTTATAAAAGCCGAGTAGTACATACATGTAGTGTAAGTGAAACGTTATTCCTGACATTTTGAGCATGGTTGCATGACATAGAGAAATTGAGGTGTTTTAATGGATGTGGACTACCATTTGATGCAACAAATCATGAAAGTGCATATTTATCATAATACGATCCTTACATTAACAAATTACAAATAGTTAAATACATTGGTAGGTATAATATGCTTCCCTTTATAAGGGGCACGAAGAGGGCTATTCTTAATCAAACTTCATCCCTAATGTAAAGGTTTTCATTTTAGCACTTTTCTGATCTTTTTCCAGAGCTAAATCGTCATCGAATCCGCTCTTTTCGTTGCATTACTTTATTCAATGTACATTTTCTATTCCAGAGATGATAACTTTGTTAAACCTATGCTACTTCAACCATGTCTGTGTAACCTATCACAGCAGCAGGTACATGCATGTCCCTGTTTCTGTCCTATTTTTCATTCGTTCATCCTAATTTAGACATTCAACTCGATGTTTCTCGACCAATATGGCAGCGTACACAATTACGAAGAACGTTTACTCGATCCCACCCAGGTCCCGTTTATAATAAGTATACCGGTATCAGATTTATAAACAAATTCATTCAGTTGTAAATACCTTCTTTCTCGCTTTACGTTCACAGCACTACATGGCTTTACTAGGCGGCTGATCCCATTCGCGCCTATACATTAGAAATGACTTGTACATGCCCCCACAACTATTAAACACATTACAATCGTTCTGAAGCATTATGACTTTGACATATTAACGGTGGTAGCTCAGAGTGCCTTTAAATATGATGTGTGGACTGTAGGAGATATTATGAGTTAAAAAAACAAATCAGACTTGTCTTGATTCTCACTGTGCAGTGTTGGGAAATACTGAATTAAATCCCACGGTGTAATCACAATTTCATTTGTTTGATAAACACATTTATTGTAAAGAATCCCGATTATTGAGACAAAACCTCATTAAAATGCCCCTTTTCCATAATTTCTTGGCGTGATTTGACTTGGCTTTAACGATATAATATTTTCAAAAAAGACCCCACGCAAAGTTGGTAACAAGCTCACATTAACGTCAATTTCCGTCATGTTTAACCTTCGATCACCGAATAACAGGATTTTGAAAACTATAATAGGGCATAAAGATTTTTCACTTAGCCCGAGTTCCTTTAACCCGTTGACTACTGAATTATCTAACTCCCATAGACTTAACACAGAGACAACCCGGTTTCAGTAAGCAATGGGTTAACTGTTATGCTATATTATATCCAATACTATGTTGTTTGCACCTTGCCAATTAAGTGACCGTGCGTACTTTTAATGAATGCACTGCCAAATGTTATGTTTGGAGGAATCTTCTAAAACGGAAATAAGTAAATGAAGCCAACCCAGAGTAAATCACATGTTTCCTAAAAAAGCCGATGTATGTTTTCTAAAACATCGAAAATAGAACATTGTGTTGCCGCTGGGTTCTAACTCCAAATATCACAGTTCATACAGTCTAGTACATGCTCTACCGTAACCTGATCAATTCTTCACTTTGGTATGTCTGTGGACTTATGGGCCAAGCCTCTTGCTATAACAAATTTGCGGTTAATTCCATTCATTTATTTTCAAACATTTTGAGGGTACCCTTCAAAACGTGCGGATGGCATATTGTCTCTCAAAATCAACTGCACAATCAGTCTACAACCACACATAATAATCAGTACTGGTTTCAATTCAGTCGCAACAGAATTATTTCACTCCAATTTATCGCTACAGCGAAGCACTATCATACAGGGATATCATTCAACAAATGTATTCAAATTGCATGAAAGCGTTTTACATATCGATGGAGGCCATGATGATTTGTTCAATGGACTGGTTGTGGAAAATGCACTAAAATATGAAGAAGACAAAAATTGTGATGAAGGCTTATTAGCATATATCGGTGAGCAAGACTAAATATATAATGACTTTTCGACACAGACCATATGCAGAGAAGTGGAAATCTACTTTTAAGGAGTCATAAAAATGATCAATTCTTTTAGGTGAATCCACTCCAAACTATTGGCTGGAGAAGCCTTCCATCATTTTGAGTAGTAATGTGTTTTTTTTCGTTATCCTTGACTGTATTGGTGGTATGTGACCCGCCACTTTTTATGCTGGAGACTTTCCCTACGGAGCAACACTTAACATTACCACGATTAAGTCATATACCTACTACCATGATTAAGTACATAGTCTGGCGTTTTGTGCTTAAGACAATAGTGCTTTATAGTAACTGTAGAACCTCAAGAAAAAGCTTCCAAGATTTGAATACATTTGCAACTACTCTACACAGCCTCGCATATTGTAGATGAAAATTTCGGTCTCACCCAACCCCCATTTCTTTCCGCATCTGCACCTGCCCCTGTCTCTGTCACGTACTAGAATCCATTAATATCATTCAATCTTTCCCTTTTAAGCTAATCGATCCGTGACATGAGAAAGCAGTCATCCAGGTAAAATGAACCCGCTATTTCCAAAAAATGATAATACATTCATCTCTCTTTTCACCACCATTTGTGCATGCATGAAAAGCAAATATTCCATGTTGAATGCATTGAATGCAACCAAACCGATGTCGCAGTCTTTTATTGTGGAACATACAATCGGGAAGTAGGTTTATCGAAAAAGAGCGTTTGCTATAATAAACATCAGGGGAGCATGTAACTGATTGTAGAAGTAATTCGTTTAGACGGCTTTTATATGAGTGCATAAATATCCAATTGTTGAGTATAATTATCTCTATACCTATAATTATTAAATTATGAAGCAATTTGTTGCAGTAAAAGCCAGAAGAAAGGCAATTATACTTGTGACCCTGTCCCCGTCCTCTCAATTCTCCCACTCCGGAAAAAGAACATTGTAATCCAGCTATTGATGATGCACATGATTGCACAAGCATGATTGCACAAACATGAAATAAATGTGGGCACGATGGGGGAAAACCTCTAACACATTATTTTTTTAGGCAATACTTCCGCCCATGGAGTTAAAACTATCACTTTGAGGGATGTTACTATATATCTCAAAAACCTTCTCTTCCTTACCCCTTTAAAACAAAATCTCGATGCACTGGCATGAGCCTACTATAACACGACTAACGTGATCAACCTAATATCATTTATTTTCTCAGTGATTGCCCTTTCTTCAAAAATGTCTGAACCTTTCCCTCTCGAATGCCCATGTTACACCGGCGAGACCAACGTCAGACCGACAACAGACCGTGCACAAGATTACATTGATCTACATGGTCAAATTCTGGAGTCGTCCTACAGGTGTGACAGGGATGTTACAATGCGTGAACATGTTGTGTATGAATGTGAACAACATATCTATGTGGGAAGAGGAAGTACCTATATCACTTAGGTCAGGGTCGTGCCTGGATAGGCCACGTGACCCGCCACGTGATCATGAGAACAGAGAAAACCTTGCGCAGTCAGTCTGCTTTGTCTCAAAACTAATTAGTTGCCGAGCAAGATTCACATCGTTATTCTCGAATGTCTCGGACCATGTTAATAGATAGCGATCATGGTAGTGTCCAGATCATTAATTCTGTGCTTTTGAAGGTCTTCATCGCCCTACTAGGACACAACTGAGAGGCTGAAATACTGTACGAGCTTGTCGTAATTTCACAAAAATATTTCAAACAAAATATACAACCCTTAATTCTTTCAACGTTCGGGAGTGATCTTGATTTCCTGAATGGCTATGTGGCGTACGGCTACTAATTGATCAGCTTGTATGCATTTTCCAGATCATGTATTAAAATATATATCTCATTTATCGTTGCTCCTTTTGTTGAAATGGAGAGGGAGAGTGGCAAGGCCTTATGGAGGCGTATATGGAAGTGTTTCTCTAGAAATTAAGTAACATTTCTTAACATGCATTCATAACCCTCCAACATACGACCGCTTCATACAGAGAAACGTACAAGGCCATACTTAAGGACAATTTGGGACAAAATGCAAATGTTACCTTCCGAATGTACTTGACATTTTTGTTTACTACAGGAGCTCTGAAAGAAAAATCTCATTACCCTAATAGTGTTATGGAAGAAAAATGTTTGGGCGACCGTAAACAGAACAGGAACGCCCACTTGCAACACAATCGGGACGTAAATAGAAACCGAACATGTCAACGTCTAGGCTAGGATATTGATTTGGACTTATCAAATCTATCACATTAGTTTGGCCCGTACACCAACCTTACAAATTGTGTCCATGTTTGCGAAATGGCGAAAGATCCCCCTCCCCAAAACACCACTTACATACGCAAACACACAAACACACCCACACACACACACACAGACTCTGCCAATTCAGCCAGAAACACGTATTTGTAAAACATAGATTTTGCTCTCTCTTAACTTATGTTCAGATGGGACTGAACTTGTCAGATTGAAAATCAATCAACGAGATAATGTTGAAAACAGGATTAACGGAGGTTGCAAAGTGTCCTTCCTAAAAAAAAGCTACTTTGACCTTGACACCAGTCATGTTCAATAGCAAAGAATCTTCAGAAACGTGATCAAGTTTTTAAAGCAAATATTCGCATCGTCTGAATGGTTTCCTCCTTTCCTTTTTTATTATAATAAACATAATTATAAGTTCACAATATACTACACATTAGCGATTGGATTTAGAGGTAGAATTTCAAGTACATAATATGCATAAAATATAGGGGAAGAGGGGTAGGAGAGGAAGAGAGAGAGAGAGAGAGAATGATGGGGACAGAGGCAGAGAGTCCAGGAGAAAGGGGAGAAAGAGTACAAAATATGTAGCGACGATGGGGGTTCTAACTTCCCAGACGGTGCAATGGGAAGAAAACTTCATCTGGTATTTACATTTTTGTATTATGTTGCAACTACGCAACTAGATTAATTTCCGCGTCATTTTCTGCACATACAATTTTAGAGAACAGTAAACCAATTTCAAAATTGCAATTAACAGTTCAGAAATTTCTTGTAACTTGTAGTTCCAGTTTCCGATTATATTCTTTGATAGACAAGATTGTGTTTGTTCCCACAAATACAACTGACTTTAAATAAACGATAACGTTAATATTAATAATAATAATCAGATACAAAAAGAAATAATAACAATAATAATAACGTCATCCCAACAGTTATTAGCATATCGACAATATTTGTTACAATGTCTGTCAACAATATTTCGCATGACAATATATGCATATAAAGGAATCACATCAAAAAATATTCGTTTCAATCCTACTTCAATTGTTTAAAGGGTTCAATTTAGATCATTACCTCAATCGAGCAAAGTGTATTGTTTTCGAGCGGACAGAAAGAAATGATGCAATACAAACTTGTAAAATAGCCCGAGGTACTAAAACTTTGAAAACTTGAAAAAGGGGACACGGCATAAACAACTTTGTGCAATTTTACGGAAAGCGCACGCTACTTCTCTATAAATGGAAGCATACTTCAAACAATACTCTTTCGTGAATTTGAATATACGAGACTTTCTCGACTTCATTTACTAACAATGATAATTTTGACAGTAAGTAGTAATAGCACGATGATCTACAGTTCATCAACGCACAGACCGTCGCTTCTGGAGCTCATATGGCCTTTTCTGAAATAATCAATTTCACTAACGCTGGAATACAATTTGCTTTGCAAGCATTTACTGATAATATACTATAATAGTGACTTTAAAACGTCGGGGGAAGCTCGAAATGGACATCCGCTGTCGGCAACATCAATCCATGAAACATATGTTGAAATTCAAATAACAATTGCACACAAATATTACGTAGAGCACAGTTTATAGTATCTCAACATTTTCCCAGTTCATCTGATTTGTTTCTTAAGTAACCAAAAGGATAAATGGAAAGGTTTTGTTGGGGTTCATTTTGGAGCCATTTTCTTACTTCCACTCGTCGGACAATTTAAAGTACATGTAGTATGTGATTTACAATGTAAACAAATTGATGGACAAAAAAATCAGCCTTTTTCCTGGTCCGTTCAGAAATTACATAAAAAGGTTAATTTCAGATTTGACATATCATGTTTGTGCTGTATGTTTGAATAGATCAAAGTGGCTTTGATTTCTAATTCATATAATATGAGGTTCCATTGGCTGCCCAAATTTTCTTATTTTTCAATATGAAAAACAAAAGTATCCGAATCTCAATTTCTCAAAAACGTAATTTTACCCCATCGCGATAAGTTTAGTGATCCCTGTCATATATGCGGACAATGAACTCCAATGACTTTGAACATCGTTTTCTATCTAAAGATGGACAAGATGTTAAAATAGCATAGTCATTATAACTATGACTATTGCTTTTGGGGACAACGTTTGATCACAACGTCGTACCAGGTCGGAATTGACATTGCGTGACATATTTCATGGTTACTCTTAAGCATTAGATAATTATGCATCTGGTGTTGTTTGTGACACCAAAGGACTAGACGCTGCTGACAAAAACAACACATATTACGTTTCATTTTACCATGCTTATTCCTATACGAAGTAAAGTAGTGTCAAGCAGCCGTAAAAGCAGGTTTGTGAAACTAAATAATGACCAGCTAAACTAAATAATGACCAGCTAAACTACACACGAGTCTCCATATGTCATGTGGGCTGGGGGCGTGTGCTACTATCTCGGCTGGAAGACCTGAATAACTTCATGTAGATGCCGTTCTTTTTTATGGGTAGCTGAAGGGTGTAGTTATTAGAACCATTCCCTGTTGTCGGGTGATTCGACGAGGCACTATATCGGACTCCATTTTTAGAGTCGGCACCCGTGCACCTGGAGTGCTGCGTGGTGTAATATCGCGAGTCCATGGTATCGTCCAGCGGTTTCCATCGCATGCAGGAAAGTAGGCGCTTGAAAGCGCGTCGGAATTCGCGATTCATACACGCGTAGACAACAGGGTTTATTAGACTGTTGAGGTATCCCAACCAAAGAAGCACTTCAAATAGAACTGGGTGAATAACCCACTCTCCCACGTCTCTGAAGGTAAACTGGGTAAAGTACGGCACCCAGCAGACGACAAAAGCACCCATCACTATCGCGATAATTTTGAGCGCGCGGTGCTCATCGACCGATCGTCTGCGGTTGGCGCGCTCCTCACTCGTCTCATTATGACTGCTGATCATGAGTTTTTGAATTGCACGCGCTTGTCTATTGGCGATGAACACCAGGCGAATATACACCAGGGACATCACAATCAGTGGAATAAAAAATAAAACGATGCCATCGAATAAGGCGTAGTATCTGTTGCTATCTAATCCGCATATTCTGGGGTTCTCATAGTTTTGGACCTTACCGTCTTCTGTGTTCCAGCCAAGATGCAAAGGTAAAAAAGAAATAAGTAATGAGATGGTCCATACGACAGCCAGCGAAGCATACGCTTTCTTCCTGTTCATATTGCGTTGGTAAGCATATGGGCGCGTGATGGCTACATAACGATCTAAGCTGATCAAAAGAAGATGTAGAATGGAAGACGTACTAAACATGACATCACACGACACATAAATGTTACAGTAGATCGGTGTAAAGATCCATTGCTTGGGCTTCAGAGTGTTGTAAGCACTAAAGGGCAATACGGTTATTCCAAGCAATAAATCCGCAACGGCGAGAGAAATCAAAAAAGTGTAGGTCGCTGTTCGCAGTCTGTGACACAAAAGAGGCGATAAACACACTAAAATGTTTCCAACAAGAGTTGTTAGGATGATGATCCCAAAGACAAACGCTAGACCGATGGTTTGGCCGAGATCGAGTGTGTACGGGGGCAGGTCTGCCGCTGATGTGGAGTTAGGATCCAACTCGGTGAGATTATCGTACCCAGGAGTGCTGTTCCCCCCGCCGGCCAGGGAGGCATAAGTCAGGCTTACACCCGTGGCTACAGTTCCCGCCGCTGTTTCCCCCATTCTGACAATCACGGGCTGTCTGCCGTCGTTACTGTTCATAAAGGACACCGGCTAGCTGGAGAGGGAAGAAACAAAATGTAAAACATCGAGTCATTTCAAACATCAAGCCATCGTGGTGTAAGAAAAATAAGTCCTGCGTAAAGATTACAAGTTGAGGAGAAATGCATGAGAGACCAAACACAGCATGACTTTACGGCACGAGAACAAACACTCATTTGACACAATGGGGTAGTTCGCTTAGAGGCGCCCTTGAAAACACACTCCCTAAACGCACACGCACACAACTATTAAACTTGTCGTGTGCACACACAGACTACCGTCCGGTGCTGTTGACTGTACTTTCCCTCTCTCTCGTTTTCTCTCTTTCTCTCTTCCCCTCTCTACCTCTCTCTCTCTCTCACTCTCCCGTTCTTCTTTTCTTTCTCACTTATTCTTCCCGCCATCTTTCTCTCTCCCTCTCTCTTCCTTTACTCTCTCTCTCTCCTCTATTTCTTGCCCTACCTCTCGCTACCCCTTCTTCCTTTACTTCTCCTCTCTCCCTATCCTTTCACCACCTCCTCTAACTTCGCCCCCTCTTTCTGTCCTCACCCCTCTTGTTCCTCTGTCACTTGGCCCCTCTCGCACTCTTGAACATTTGTGTTTTGGTCCCCTTTCCAACCGGAATTCATAATTACAGTGTGTCTCTGCCTAACTTTGAACTCTGTCACCTTATTTGCTGGCGATTCGCTTGGATTTAGGGCTACATGAAGAAGGGAGCGATAGTTTTCAGGTTGACCCCTTTTCTGCTTGGGTCAGACAGTCATACAACAAAGCCCTCGAGGGGAAAGGGGTTTGAGAGAGAAGAAAAAATGGACGATAAATAGAGGGGGAATATTCCATATTTTGGTTTTAAGGTCACTGATAAAACATGGTAGCCGGAAACGTTGGGGAATGAATAAAGAGAGAGGAAACAGATTGGGAAAATGTCGTCACCAGTTTGTTTGGGTTGAATATAGCTTTTTTTCATGAATTATAATCGGGGGTGTACCAATATTTACAAACTCTGAATTCTGCTCAAAACAGAATTAATTTCCGTCATGTGATATTAGATCGTGCGATACTACTATGGATGCCTGGCACACAATGGATCCATATTTCTGGCTTTACGGTTCTCTGAATTCAAGATAAACCATGGCAAAATTATGCACAAACACAAAACACCAGCAAAATATGCAACTCGGCAACATTTTGGGTGAGATTACACAACAAAAAGACAGGTATTTGGTTCCGTTTTGATCTTTGCATAGATTTAATGACAATCAATATGTGCATTGGAATCAAAGTGAATAGATAGCATCAAAGAGTTAGATACATTTTAACTGTCAATGTATGCCTACGTGTACGATCTAACGTGTCTGAATTTTTTTTTTTTAAGATGGTGGTGTTTGATATGAATTGATGATGTTTCATTGATTATTTGATAATCGGAACAGTTCCAAAAAAAAGGTTATGGTTGCATTGAAAAGAAAAAATCATTCAGTTTTTGTTTGTCAAAAACATGCATTCCTAGTAGATTTCGGATTGACTTCATATTATAGCCCCTAACAATCTTTGTTTCTCTCACATATTCCACACACCGTTTCTCTTTGATTTTCAATGATTTAAAAATGTAATTTTGTTTGCGGGCATCTATCTACCAGTCGACTAAAACCAAGGGAATTCCGTGAAAGCCCTGTTAGGCTTAGCAAAAATGTACATAAGTTTAATTCAAATTAAAGTCGATTCAAACGATTAGAAACGTGGAAAATATATGAAACGGCAACCCTACCATTGGTAAGTAATGTACTTGGTAGATTAAGCTCGTATCCAATGTGATGTTGTCGTGGAAATGTTCATTTTTATGTTTTAAACGTAACAGAAATGGGCAAAAAAGAATACCACAGGTGCAGTCATAATCCGAATATTTACACCTAGCTGTACAGAAGAGTGTGTATGATATTCTTTGATAGTGATACCAATGAAATAACTAGAGCAGAATATCGCTGGACAATAGATATAGGGATTCGAGCTTTGGATTTGACCTTCAGATAAACGAATAGAGGATCACTGGATTTATTGGGTTCTGTGTATAAATTCCCAGTGATGATACGTAATATTGTAATCTACTTCAATGCACAAATATATATTACTGTGGGTCAACGAATGGGGACAGACGAGAGGGCTTAAAGAAAACGGTGAGTGGATGCGCATTCAAGTTTATCATACTTTGTAGAAAAACATTATTTATATCGTAACTCCAAGTAATTAGACAATCTATGCACAATTATTGTTTGATGAATATCAAACACAATGTAATTACATATGCTTAGGTGTAAAAAGAAAAACCCACCAAGGTACAACAATAATAACGAAAAATGTTTGGACCCAGTATAGCTCCCTGTGGAACACCACATGTCATAAGTAATACGGATTTCACTGATTTGTATATGATTTTCAACGTGATACAATCCGAGGGCTAAAACTGATCCATTTTCACTTGACTGGTAATTACACAGCCTTGTTATAGAGTGTAATGTACTTTGTTATTTTTAAAATCACTCTATTGCAAACAACCTAAAAACAATAAAAGGAGTGGTCGGCCTAAATTATATTTATAAAGAAAAAACAAATCATTCCAAGGAATAACAAAAGTATAGGTTAAAGCAACGAGAATTGACCTCCAATATTGGGGTGGATTCCTACACACTTATGGTAGTAACAGGTGAATCGGAAAATAAATAAATATTGTCCTCGTCTGGTGGCTAAAGTACAAAGTCGAATGACCATTCTTTTCTTCAGAGATAAACAATGACCTTCAAACAAAAATATCCGTATGGCATATAAACACCTCTGTCCAAAGTACAATTATATCAACATATATATATATATATGAGTGTGAATCGATCAGAAAATGTATAAATTAAATGAATGCAAAGGTAATATCCATATATAGTAAATACATAATTGCTACCAGTATAGTTATCGAGAAGGTCGGTTCTGTGAAAGAATTAATTTTCAATAAAGGGGATTGGTCTTTTGCATCTGTAATCGCCTTTAAATTTTCCATATATGACAAGAAATATCTGACATGTTACAAAAACAACTTTCCTGCCAGATGTGTGTAAACACATATCAACATTTCTATGTGGAGAGCATTCTACTTCCAACTGGACCGAGTCACTTTTTTTCATTTTGATGATTCTAACAAATCCCACAATAAACACAAATTATTACTTTGGAGCCACAAAATCTTTTTCTAAATTACTTCGGGGGAGTTTCTTTTGAAAGGCAATTGCATTATAACTCATATTCATCGTTTAAAAATGACTTCCTTTTTCGCAACTGCTATCTAATAAAACAAAAATAACCACCCTAACTGATCTTCTGATTTTGAAAAAGAAAATCAATTATTCCCATGTAGATTCGTTTACTTACACAGTAAGTAAATGAAAGCCTACATGATTATATTAAAAACAATTTAACAGAGAAACAAAGAAATCACTCAAAGCTGAAATCAGGTTGTTATTTGACGTAAAGGCAGATTCATTGATGTTACACGATTTTATCCATTTTCTATTTCTATTTTTAACTGATTTTGATGCAGCACATATTATGAAAATACGTGGAATTGTGCTATTATAAGGCATCAACACAACAATGTATTTGAGCATTTTTGTGTGCGGTTCTAAATTTTACAACTTAAAGCCCAAAACATGTAGGATTTATTCTAAAATCTCAGCGAAAATGGCATTTATCATGCTACGAGTTCGAAGATGGCTGGCTCTGTGCTTTATTTTACGTACGATACCATAAAAATGAGAATGAAGCTCGTGAAGAGATTCCATGAGGATGAGATAAAGAACTTCCGACTCCTATCCAAGGACAAATATGATGCATAATTATTGAGTTGTGTCCTGGCGGTATTATACATGTACTTCTAATTTCTCCCAGAAGTGCATGGTCTATGTTTTGGCCGTTGCAGTCAAATGACAAACTAGCGAAGATCAATGCCCACAACTTTCATTAGAGGCACTTCCGTAATCAGGTAACATCAGGATTATCTATTCCTTTAATAATGTTTTGTGTTACATATTTTGATTTCACGCTAGTTTAAAATACCCACCAGTATCCTACGCTATTGGATAACGTTACCATTGGGAACGCGCAAAAAGAACGGGTAACATCAGGGGGGGATCACCGCAGATGACCCCATTTCTTTTCAATACATCTATTATTCATATCATGAAACCCATTCAATACTGTAAAATCCCTCTGCAAAACAGGTTTTGTTAGCAGACAAATCAATGGTTTGTCCCCCCTGTACGTGAGGGAATTTTGAAAATTGTCTTCTCCCCCTCGGGCGGTTGATTTACCAGCGTTATCCGAAAGAAGCCAAGCGGATCATATCTACCCAGCAAAAAAAAAATACAATATCAGATTTTCTTTTGTCCTTGCTACAAATGAATTATCATCGATCGAATGCCAAAAATCACAGGGATTAAGTTTTACTCATATTCCATTGATTGAAATTGAGATGGTATCTGTTACGAATTATCTAGGGGTGATGTATTCATTCTCATCGATTTTGGACAATGACAAATATAAATCTATGAGCGCGGCGTGTTTCTTTGTCCATTTTCGGGGATATAGTATCAATATGATTCGTCTTACTTTCTGAAAGCAGTGTATTTAACTTAATCATCAATTCAAAAAGTACAATAGACTTAAAGTCAGGGACCCCCTGTGTTGGCATTTATAGATGCTAGAAATTTCCATCAACTACGTTTAAATGTACTGTACATACATTTTCGGAACAGGCATTGGGCCTAACAATTTAAATTATTCTGTACGGCCCAAACGAAAAAGAAAATGGTGACAATGCCCAGAGTTCATGCGAACCGCGGACTTTCAACACTGTTCAAGGACATTTTTCCACTCATTTTGAAAAAAAGTACATGGCAACAGTCACGCGACTTTTGGTCAAAATAATGATAATGGTTTAGGCAAGCGGATCCGTGTGGGAAACCAAATTACTTAATTAGCTTCAAAAACTAAAATATCTATTAAAAGACAAGGATGACACGCTAATTGAGGTTAAATTCCCCCTTTCAAACTGCTTCTGAAGCAGTAAATATGTGTTTTTACACAATTACAACACAGATATGTTGATATATAGTGTTATGGTAGCCTTCTATTTCGTGTATTTCGGTGTTTTCTTTTCAAGTGGTATCTCAATTAGGATGACTAGTTACGTCCGGACACTACAGCAATGAGAATTGAGATAAGAGCAATTGAACGGTTCTTGACAGTTTGATATAAAATGTGGCTATTTTGATGGCAAGGTAAAAAAAAAAAGATCTATACACATTCTTCAGGAAATGTGCACTTTGTCACATCCGAATCGGAAATGTATTCTTGAGCAAATATCTGATTGAACAATGCACGTGGTATCATGAACATGTGACTAAGAAAAGTTATTTTCCTTTTTTTTACTAATTTATTTGGTTCGATAGCTCTGTTTAAAAACGTTCACAGTCGCATGCCCCTTTTTAAAGTGACTTGTTAACATTGCCTCAGATTCTGAAACAAAATCCTGGATTTAGCTTGTGTTGCAATCATAATTATAAACATTTAGGTAAGTCAGGATTCCATGAATTTTACCAGCCGATCGCCTGTCTGATTATCAAGATATTTATGATTAGAAAGCGGAATTTCATTTTTCGTTTTCCTAAAGGTTTTTATAACACAACACTCTTTTGGGGGACAATGAGTAGGGTAAAACCGGTCAATCAAAGATTTTTTTACCTCTTTGAGGCACTTCGTGATCATTTTGAAGCGCAATTTTGTGAGGGATTTCAATATTACACCTTATCACAGACACTTATAACACGTAGGGCCATGCATATCAGATTTAACATCGTTAAACGATGCCTTTGATTTATATGTCTTCCTTCACATTACTCAAAGAATGTCTGGTATCGCCTTGGCAAACCGTTCTGATTTTAAGAAAATGAGGCAGGTGAAAGGCTTCAATATTACAACATATCACAGACACTGATAAAACACGTAAGGCCATGCATATCAGATTTAACATTGTTAAACGATGCCTTTGATTTATATGTCTTTCTTCACATGACTCAAAGAATGTCTATATCGCCTTGGTAAACCGTTCTGATTTTAAGAAAATGAGGCAGGTGAAAGGCTTCAGGTTATTAGGCAAATGAAAGACTTGATGTTGTGTGACATAGCCTCTGTGGCCTCCATATCTTGATATAGTGAAATACTCTAGACCAGTTGATTTTTGTCAATGTTAACAACTGTTTGAATAACCTTTCTATATCTCACCATCGTAAGTGAGGATGGAAATAGTGATTCCAGACGATAATATGATGGCCTCTGTAAATTTCTTCAGAAAATATCAGAGGTCAAAAGTGAGGGGCGAGAATTTACCAGAATCGAAGATGTTGTCCGTACAAATCGATACAGCTCCCATTTTCAGGGATAATCTTCATTCTTGATTTTAAAAGTGGTTCGTGACGTGACGTGATGGTTGAATGATACGAAGGTAGCCGAATAGGGAAATATATCAGCCCCCGCCCCTCCCCCCCCCCCCCCATTCAAAATGTCGACAGAAGCAAATTCGCGCCCTAAATATCGTTGCATTCACGGTTTCACATGTTCTTTGAAAATGTTGAGACAAAACTAGATGTTTTGTTTACGCCTTTTTATAAGTAATTTAATTTAAGTATATTGATTGATATCTGATTTTTTTTTCCTATCCGGACAAAACTGGTTTCAATATCTCAACTACCGCCATACCATGCATGTTTCGTAATACAGAACATATGACTGAACATTCCTTGACATATGGCATGGATGACAAAGAAAAAAAAGTGGTTTCAATCAATGGCGTCGTCGAATTATGCCCCCCCCCCCAAAAAAAAAAAAAAAAAAAAAAAAAAGATTTTAACGATCACCTTCGGGTAAGTACGCGAATATATGCAACAATGTCCCCCAACGAAAAAGTACACTTAAGCAGTAGAGTAGCTTGGCATCCACAAGTGCATATCCTGTATATATATAGATATATAAATATATAGATCAAGATGTTCTGTTATAGTTGATCAAAACTGACACTTATCTGTCCCAGGGCCACTCATGCAGCGAGAGTGAACGAGGATAAGTAGGCAAATGTGTCGTAAGCCTGTAATGGTTCAATTATCATTTGGTGACATCAATTTTGCTCAATGTAATCTTTAAAAGCTATCGCATAGGCTATACCCCGATGTAAAATATAATTCTAACCTTGTTATAAAAAGAAAAAGATGTAAGGGCAAACCACCACTAATTGGAGCCGTGGAAAATTCACTGTCGTTAACGATAAAATAATACTCTTATTAAATTCTCTCTTTGCAAACGATTTTTCATCTTAAATCTAGTATAATGGCGTCTCTTCCGGACTACCAAGCTCTTATCTAAGCATGTACGTTCTAGGAATATGCCTGTTTCCCTAATATGGACTTTTAGATTTGCACGACGGCAAAGTGGACTGCTACGCGTGACGTCCTCATAAGGCACTGGCAGTGCGTTAAAATGACATCACAATGCCTTAAAAGGACGTCACACTTGGCAGTCCACTATGTCGTCGTGGAAAACTAAAAGTCCCTAATAACTATCCCTAGGTTCTAGGATAACCACCACAAGAACAATTATCCCGGACAACTACCCATCTGGCAATTTACAGCCCATTGACGGTTGCCCCTAAAACACACCTACATGTATACCTACACACCCACTCCCTCCTCTAACGATGTCCAAACCCTTGTAAAAGCTACGCCATTGGAATGATTAATATGCCCCTTAATATTAGTATCATGTTACCCTTTAGCCGCCCCTGCTGGAGGATAGTTGGGGCGAGTGGGTATTGCGGGGGGGGGGGGGGGGTATGTTCCGGGGCTAATTTCCGGGGCACATTGTCCTAAGGGGAATCATCCACGATGTCAAAATTAATTTATGATCAATCTGACCATGGAAATAACACAAAGTCCATGATCTGACCTTCTTTTGTATTTTTTGTTTGTTTAGAGAGAGGGGGAGGGGGGATGTGAACAACAGCGGAGACCGATGGACGCCGACAATATTGGGAGTTATAGAGTCATGGGCAAAGCAGACCATGGTGTAAAATGGTGGTTGATCATCCAATGAAAGATTTCCATTAACAACAGCTGATCAACCAAACGAATCTACTACTTTCGTTGGTTTAAATAAGCTTTAACATTAACAATGATCAAACTTTTATTAACATATATGACAACATGCCTTATGGTGGAAAATGGGCATTTGGATCGATTTGATGATCTAATCCCTAACGTCTGGGTAACTTTGAGCTGCCTTGTCCTTTTCTCCAGGGAGGTGGGAGTGGTTTCTCTAAACGGGCGATTGATTACATTAAAAGAGCTAAACGACCTTCAGGTTGATCCCACTTATTACTTCAATCGGTAAACACCAATCATGACAATCTTATAACAAGGTGCGAAGAAGCTTTCATAAATAGACAGGATTTACATCCCATACAACTGATAATCCGCTATGAATGTAAAGACGAAGGCCTGTCACCAATGAAAGTATAATACTAATGGGATTAAAGGGTAAAGGGTAAAATATGACAAAAGCCTCGGTCTCGCAACAAATACAAATATCGTACCCAACATTGTATGGAACTCTGAGGCCACTCGGCGATGACAAATTATCACGCCAAAGTGTCACAAACCATAAATAATATTATAAAAAAGGTAATCTCCCTTTTCATACAAAAAGCTTTTTTGATAAATGTATACATTGTGCTCTTTCCTTATTACCACATGATACCAAGTGAGTTTACGCACACAGAAAATAAAGAAAAATAAGGACGCAGGAAACACAAAAAACAATGTTTTTGCCAGAACCTTTTCAATATTTCCTTTTTTCCCCTCTAGCAAAAAACCGCCTTCATGTCTTCCACAATTTGATGAATAATAAATATCTATAAAAGTGAAATGCGTTCAATCTTAAATGTGTGTGGTAAGTATGGGTATTGTTATGAGAAAGGTGTGACCAAGGCTTCATTCCTTATTGAGAGGATAAGGCAAGATCGGATTAAATTAGATCGGATGAAATTAGAGGCAACAATAAGATTTGTTTTTGTTTACAAAGCTCATGTATATTGCTATCATTACAAGCGAGCGGGAAGATTCCTTACAAGTTGCCTCACGTTCCTCCATTGAGCATTAAGGTTGGTGTAACCGTGTAAAGCATTGTTTGGTGTCACTTTGGTAAAAGGAAATATTTTGTTCGCATTTCAGTTATCAACACAATGATAATGATTTGGACCGGAATGGTATCACTGTGCGAACTCCTTTTCATAGCGAGAAATGTATCACAAGAAAATAGGTTCCTCAATGGCATACGGGTTACAGAAGGCCGAGGTGGCTTCGTATAAGGCCATGTTTGGTATAGCTTTCAATGACATCGTTACCTTGTATTAAAATCGACCTACCGACCCAGGTGCTGGCAAATAATGGGCAGTACAACATCTTTTATTTTAGGCCTAAGAGTAGGTTCATTTATTACAGAAGGGTTTTATACGAATGCCTAAGGTTTTGTAAAGCCATTGTTTGGTTAAATTTCAAGGGGAAGGTTTTATACCCGTTTAAGTCGGTAACATGGTTGTTGATCTGGTATGGAAGGATGCGTTATTCCAGCTTCTATTTGTAGGAAACCATGAATCACAACAATGCAAGAGGAACAATCAATTTGACAAGGGTTATGGAAATCCCACTATGATAGCGTATGTGCAGTGGCGTAGACAGGTTCGTACACCTGGGGGGGATGACTGAGGGGCGGACCTAGCTTTTTGCTAAGGGGGGGGGGCTGACCAAAATAATGACGATGCGGAGCATCGTCCACGAGCCGCGAAGCGGCGAGCCGATTTTTTTTGGGGTGTTTATTTGAACCCCGTAGGTGATGTTTTCCTGGCATCTATTAACACAATGGAGACCATAAAAAGCAGTGCATGATAACGTCTTTTTAAATCAAGTAACAGTTAAATACACAGTTATATCCAGAGTTATCATGTGTTTGGTTAAGTTACCAGATGAGTTGAATATCTTCTCACAATATTTGCACTTGAAAGGGTTTCTCTCCAGCGTGCGTTCTTTTTTCTTTCTTTTTTTCTTTTGTTTTTCTTCTTTTTTTCCCCTTTTTTGTTTGTTTGTTTTTTGGGCCGCCCAAGGGGGGGGGGTTAAACCCCCTAACCCCACCCCCCCCCCCCCCCGTAGATCCGCGCCTGTTTAATCTTGTGGTTATCTTGTGGTTTCCAAACCACAAGATAACCACAAAATACTTGTAAGATTTTCTTTTTTTTACCGTCTGAATTGGCTTTCACCGTGTGAATGCGGCTAATAACAATAAACACAATTACAATAATGATGAGGATTATTATTATCATCATCATAATTATTATTATTATTAATATTATAATTGTTATCATTATTATCACTACTATTATTATCATCATTATGACTTATTAAGTAAGCAAATATCATTCCCCAAAACCTGGGGGGGGGGATGATTGTACATGCCATCCCCCCCCCACCTTGTGAGGTGGGGGGGATGCATCCCCCTCATCCCCCCCGTTGTCTACGCCCCTGCGTATGTGTATACAAAGAGTCGACTACTACAATGTATCCTTTGATACTGCCGAAGGATATTCTCTTTCTTGAGTTATGAATGCCTTTTCACGGATGCTCCTTCTCTTTTTCTCCAATCGTATTTTGTTTTCGTTTGCCGGTGTCATCACAATTAATAAGTCAATGTTGCTCTGTGAATGAAGCAACTGTCATTGACGATTCAATGAAACATTTTGCAAGAAATATAAATAAAACACATTACGTGGATAAGGCCATTGAAGCACAATCTTCGTGATAAATTGCTTTGAGTTGGAAAGATATAGCCCTAAGCTTCCTTCTGTCCTTTGCGTCATAATTGGATTGGGATTCTATTCACCAGTACCTCATTTTATTCCCAATGTCGTTGTAAATATTGACGTTTGTTATTAGCATTCTGTCTGATAGGATGATATCGAAATCAACTAGTAAACATTCTACACCTGAATAGAAATAATCTGTCATTGACATTTCTCGGAAATGTCAAATCAGTCAAAACAAACCGTAGAAAATAAACACATTTGGTGGAAAATTCAAAGACGTTACTGATGTCTTAGTCGTCAAAATGTATTTGTCGTTATATTGATAGACTACTAAAGGGACCGCATTCTCTTATTAAGGACTTCAGAATTCGCAAAACCTTCGGCAGTAAAACGGAAGCATTTCTAATGTCTGTTTTAAAGAAGAAAACAAATCTTGTATTCATTAGTTTATTTATTTCGCCATGCCTTATTCGTAATTTAATACTGCTATGTTCATAGGTAGTGTTTTAGTTACAGAGAGGACGAGACAATTTTAGAAGAATCCACCCCACGCTCCCTAACCATAAATTGGCGACTCCATCATTTTTGCTACATTCGCCGAGTAAGATACCCCCCCCCCCTCCCCCATGTCAGTGACCCCTCAACAGCTGGATACTGGCTACGCCTCTGCTCTGAGTCCCTGCGCGTATTAAAGACATTTCAAAGAAATAAACAAACACGGTTTTGAATAGACCAGACCAATGGGTAAATTACGTTGTTTACATGGACTACTGTTGATGTCTGCCTTGGACCGAGATTCACCCATTGATAAGTCTATAGTCAAATTTACTCTGGCCTTTTCATCCTCTCACCTCTAAACATTTAGTCAACAATGAAAAGCGAGGATTTTCACATTACTGTTAATGTGTCTCATACTAATTCGGTAATAGATATGCATGTGTTAGATTAGCCCCCTCCCCCATTTTATAAGAAGCTGTAAAGTAAACGATTCGAATCATTCTTAATGCTCACAATCGAAATCAATTGCAACTCTTTGCATAAAATAGACTTTAAGTTTGCAACTAATTGGAGGATTTGCGATGCATCATGCCAACCATGAAGTAGAAAAGAACCCAGTTTACTATCCAATGGGATATTTGCTATACACCTGTATATAATGTACCAACATCGCATGTAGGATTCGGTTTTGATGTACGTCTAAAGTATGTGGTCACGGTCCTAACTTGAAAGGAAAAAAATACTATAATATTTCGCTTTTGGAATACATTTCTGAACAATAATTTAATGTATAACAAGTCGTGCACGTGTTGGAATTTAAATCATTGATTATTGTGAAACGCTTTGAAGAAAGAGAAAAAAGGCGTGTGGGGTTAAATAAATATAATTTACGTGACATTTTGATCATAAAAAGTGCACCAACATGAAGAAACTTAATTGTTATAACTTCAGATTACATCTGTTTCATCAACTGAAATGCAGCGTATAAGAACAGAAACAAACTATATTGATCGTTTTTATAGCAGCTCTTACCAAACTTGCAAAAAAAAAAAAAAAAAAAAAGGTTTAAATAAAGACATATGGTCAACTGTGTCATAACGCAATATTTGCAGTAGGTGAGCAATTAGATTTATAGAGGCAGAACATACTGTTCGACAGTTATCGTAATTATAAATGACCCTTTTTATTGTTTGCAGGTCCAAAATCAAAATGCTTTATCGCAATAATGGCCTCGTAACTTGGCTCGATCTTTAAGTCAATAGAAGCACGTAGCAATTTCACACTTGCGATGGTATCTGGGTGCAAATAATCATTCGTTTAAGCAAAGTTGTGTGTTTCTTGCCCCATATCTTGAACTCTCAAATACACCTGGGCACAACACCTGTACAAGGAAAGTCGGTGAGACATCTATTGGGGCAATCTAAAATGAATTTATATTTCTTTCCCACGTGTGTCTATAAAATCTTACTTTGGGAATGTTACGAGACCTATTTCACATTGAAGGCCAAGCACGTATCCGTGTGCCTCCTTTTCGTCCACCAGGTTTCTATGGTGTCTATACCCTTTAATTCCATCGCAATTTTCCCCTTCTTCATTACCCTCTTCCCCTCTATATCATTCCATCCTTACCCCATCTCCCATCACTTTCATAAATCTTTAAATCATACCTATATCCCTTTTATAATGACGAATTTTACATTGTTTACTATTCGTTCTTTAAATATCTATTACAAAAGTTATGGAGACAAATTAGGTTAGCGTATCGTATTTCTCCCTTTTTGCTCGCCTATTTGTTACGATACTTGCGATATGATTATATAAGGAGGATTTAAAGGCTGAATAATAATTAATGGTATTCACAAATCACCTTCTTTCCTGTGTTTTACTAGTTTGTTTTGTTTCCGGGTATTCCAATAGAGGTAATGAAATATAATCCCGAATGATATACATATTTCTTTGAAGAAAAAAAAAACACAGTCAAATTATAGACAATAGACAAACAGAGAACTATAGCAATAACAGTTGATAATTGCGCACCTACACCATGAAGAAAGATAGACGGGGAAACAAATTAGGATGAACAGGTGTCGTTTAGGTTACACGGTTGACAACGAATGTTTGCAATACCACTCAGCGATTTCCTCGAACCAGTGACCCGATGACCAGGTTAATTTCGAGAGCAAACCAAAGATCGCATTATTGCGTTGAAGAGGAGGTCAAGTTGTGTTGAATTTTGTCATTTTGTCTATGCTACTTTGGGAGAATGTGATAGTAGATATCCCCCGAAAAAGGATTATTCTTTTAATAATGCTCTTTTAATAATGCCTATATAATAGAACTAAAACGAGGAATCGCTGAAAAAATTTGACCTCAATTTCATGCCACATTATTAATATATAGTTGTGTATCCATTTCTGTTTGCAATGCATATATGATTATCAGCAAGGCTTAGACAAAGTTATTTTTCATCAGTCCGATCACTCCTAAACATCATGGCATACATCAATTATTTTGTCTTGTATATGTAATACATAATTAACCTGTATCAATTGATCCGAGTCACTAAAATCCTTCGCATTGTAATTGCATATTACTAGAGCTAAACTATAATCTAAATTATCGCTATAAGCGTAGGGCAGACTGCGGACACCGACTCACACAAGGCCGTTGCCACGTTAGTAGCATAAATATATGAATCTGTTAAATGTTACTGGTATACATAATCATAGTGTATCATCAAGGCTGAAGTAAGACAGATCAATGAACACATACGATTTTCACGCAATCTGCAGCAGAGAAAATTATCTCTTCGCGCTCAAAATCAATATGATCTTGCGCGCGCGTGTGTGACCGATCGATTGATATTAAAGATCATCTATATAATAATTGTCCGATGTTGTCTGCTTAAGATTCAATGTACTCTCATTATGTCTTATGACATTCTGATTTTCTTCTTGTCGTTTATTTCTCATTAGGATACAACACCAGTCACGTATCTGCTTATCATTAGGGACTTTTAGATTTGCACGACGAGAACGTGGACTGCTCGTGTGACATCCTTTTAAGGCAATGTAACGTCACTGCCAGTCCCTTAAAAGGACGTCATTATTGCCTTTAAAGGGTGTCACATGTCACAGTCCACGTTCTCGTCGTGCAAATCGAAAAGTCCCTATTGTAAAGAAACGGATGACGTGAGGTAATGTTTCATTAAGCCGTCAAGGGAAAACACTACCTTGATTTAGGTGAAACAAAATATGTTGAAAGCTTTGGCCGCCCATTATGATCGATATCGCATTTTAGTAAATGTGGATCGGGAAATGATATCAAGGATAAACATTACGTAATTATAGTCACGTCTTTAGAGGATATTATTTATTTTATCAATTCATGTGTAACATGTGCACGTAGGCGCTCTCATGTCAATCTTATATAACTGGAGATATTGAGTGAATAATTAGTTGATAATGATGAGATGTTGAGTGAATTATTAGTTGATAATGACGTCCGGGTTCTATAATCACTCCTAATGTCTCCAGTTACAGAATTAAAATTAAACGGTGTATGCCCTCTGCCTTGAGCTAGAAGAACATCATTTCGTGTACCCTTTTTCTTCTTTTTCAAAGAGTTAAGGCCTTATTGGCTATTATATAAGCGATATATTGGCGCTCCAAATTTGATAAATATATGCGATCATTTAAAAGATCATGACTGAGTTTCCACTATGATGATTTCAAGGCAGATACATTTAGCTATGAATATTTGATAGAAACAACTTGGATACTGTTACTAATGACAACAGCAACACCATCGTGGTAACTAATCCGTGCGCAAGTAATAGTCATGTAGAATTTGGGGGAGCAGTTATTTAGTACTCGGAAAGAGGCGGAGGGGGGGGGGGGGGAGGGGGGTTCACCATTTGCAAATTGATAAAGTTCAATATTCATCGGCACTACATAATTACACAATTTTTCATAAAAATACAAGTTTCCCTACAACTCATTGCTAGTCGTGTATTACAATTTAACATGCGTTTTAGTGGGATGTCGGTGAACACAATGTGCCACGGACTTCAAAAACTTGAATATGTTACCTAATTCTTAAAACTAAACCTCTCCCTCTTATCAAGATTTTGTGTCAAAAACTAAAAGAGCGTGGTCGCATTTTCTTAAAATGAGTCCAGAGATTTATCGATTTTGCCCAGGTAAAGGGGAATAACCTTTGAACATGAAGTGGTATAAAGGGACCTGGGACGGGACAGCAAGGGCATTTTGACCCGAACACGACCTCCATGCTACATGTGATAAGGGTAACATGTTTAATTAAGACAAACACTCGAGATACATAACAAATGCAATTTGACCTGGTTATTGTTTTTTCACAATATGCATGCTTCCTTTCAGAACCCCTTTAAACTATTTTATTCACCTGCTGTACATATAATAACGTCTCTATATTGAAGCTGATATGTCTAGTAAGCCTTTGACAAACGTTTGAGTTCTCCAGCGAATCAATACCCTGTTAATTATAATGTATATGATTACTTGAAGTAGTATTCCAAACGTTACTGCGGCAATTGTTAGGTCTCTCAACTTACAACGGCAAACCTGTTGATAAGAAGTTGACGATGAAGCTATCCTCCCCCCCCCCCCCCCCCCTCTCTCTCTCGTCAAAACAGATGAAGAACAGAAAGTTCTTCAAGCCCGCCCCCATCAATTGTTATTAATTACGTATGAATTTGAACGAGGCACATACATTTCTTCATAGAAAACCAAACAAAAGAACCACCACCCCCCCCCCCCCACACACACAGATTATCTGTATAATATATACATGTATACATTTTGGCCCGAAAGTTCAAATACATCTAGTCAATACCTTTTCACAACTTCATTCATTCGTGCCTACTATTCGCTTCAGGAAGACAACCAAGTTTCATCTCTGTTTAATGGATATACCTGTAGTATTTACATCACTTATCACCCTGAAACATTTATAGGAATCAATGCAGTTCTGAAAATGTGAATAAACTGTGTTTTTCCGGGTGTATGTCAACTTTCAGGCCCAACTGCCGTGTATATATATATCTACAGTCAAACCTGCTGTAGTGACCACCTGTCTACAAAGACCACCTTTTTTGTTTCCCTTGAAAATGGTTTATCATTAAAGCTTGTATTAAAGGAACCTGTACATAAAGACCACCTTCCTATACAGACCACTTTTCTTGTCTCCCTTGGCTGGTCTTTATAGACAGGTTTCACTGTATATTCTTCTAGAACCGCAATTGCTTTTTGAGTTATGTTCAATCCAAATGCCACTGCAACCAGGACGGACACACTACCTAACCTTTAGCCAAGATGTAGGTTAAATCTATTTGCATTCTACAAAATCAATTCAAGTAGGGGTATATTTAATTGACCGATGTGGGAGGTTTGAATTCACGTAATTATCGAATTAAAAATCAATCATAATTGGTTATGGCATTGTGTTAGGAATAGAATGATCTAGCAGAGCTTTCGCTCTTTAACCCGTTCGTGCATGACCGAACTCTATAACTTCCCGTCCTACTTTTCGAATGACTGGACCCAACTTTAATCAGGACTCCTGGTAACCTTATGCAGTCATAACCTGTATGGACTTGACCGAAGGAAACAACACTGACCACGAAATCAACTTAAAGATGTCATCAAATAGTTGTGTAAATTGAATATTCTTAATCAATTTGTTTAAGAATGTCATACTTTTTAAAGAAAAACAAGGAACAAATTATAATAATTGAAAAACTTACAGAACAAAAACAAAGTAAGACAGTATAAAGCAAACAAACCAAAAGTTAAGTTAAAAGGAAATTCGAGTGATGATCTATGAGGGAAGGGGGGAGGGGTCTTGGGAGGGGCTGTCACGTATTTTAGAAAATAAAAATAAAAAAATTGTAAGAATACGACAATCAATAATCATTAGAAGAAAAGGAAAAAGAAAAAGAAAATGAAGAAAAAAAAGAAGAAAGAAAAAAGTAAAGAAAGAAAGAAAGAAAAAGGAGAACAAATATTTTTTCAACGCAGTTATTAACCCATTGCTTACTGGAACCTGGTGGTCCCTGTGTTAAGTCTATGGGAATTAGATAATTCAGTAGTCAACGGGTTAAAAATAGCCCGTGTTACTGAACAAAAGAATAAATTAGATTATGTGTTGTTATTCCAATGCCGATTCCTATTATTTGGGGTGCCACTGATCGTTTTATCCATAACCCTTCTGGATTGATTTATCTGCCAGTCACTGCTGAAAAAAAAAATTAGCTCCTGAACAAAGCAAAATATGATACTAAATAAATATATTCTCTTAAGGGAGATACTAGTTTAATTAGTTAAAACACAGCCTGCTTAATTTAATATCTGCTCAAATATTCTTCCGTGCTACATGCGCGCCATGTAAATAGACCTTGTTATTCGTGGAAAATCCGTCGTCTGGCCCAAGTTTGTTTATCGACTTACCGTTTTTGAGATACAAGCACGGCTGTGATGTCCCAGATTTCGTAATGCAAAGTAGAGCTAGCCTTTCAATTTCATATTAGAAGATCGCCAGTACTACGAAACAAAATCCATAAGAAAATAGAGAGAAGCTATGAAATCCCACATAATAAACGACGTTTTACTGCAGCGAAGAGCGGGCAACGTACACACGATCGTCCCGTCTGCGAGTCACAAACAAAGTGGAACTACAGTCAATGGAATATTTTGAAACCGTGTTTTGTGTCTGGTTAAAAATATGCACAGGTAGTCTGCACGGTATGTGCGTGCGGAGCGTTAAGTATGCTGTTACGCATGTATGTGTTCCACTAGAACATGATAGCCCCCAGATGTTCGCATTACGTAATACCTCAGCATATCTTGTCGGTTGCAATAAGGGAAAGTCATTTTCAGCCCCAGACTGGACTGACTCGTACATGACAAACCATTTCCACAAATAAATGCGTTTTTTTTTTCCCTTTTGCCTAGGTGTAACTGGTTTAAAATCAGTCACATCGACAAACCGATTCCACTCCAAACAGATGGATTCTTGGCCATTCGCGGTAAATCGTTAACTGTTTTTACTCTCTGTCATTTTTTTCTCACTATAATCTTCTTCTTTTTTTTTTTCTTTTTTTTGTGTGGGCCTCGACAGTGTGACCGGGGCATGAACTAGTTCAATCAGCGTCCATATTTTTCGACCTTTGTAACAGGTCTGTTTGCTTCAGATAAAGGCCAAACCTTATACGATGTCTCGGGTCAAGGCTGGATCCGCTCTGTGACGTCACGCATATTGTCCTACAAGATTCAGAATTATCAAGCCGAAAAACTCCGTTCAGTCATTATTGCGGATGTAAAAAAAAAGGACCTCACGTGGATTAGATGGGTTACTATTATTTTCTGGGTAATGTATGTAGTGAGAAAAAACCGGCAAAGTAATTTCATTTTCTTAAGGCGTTTCTTGCTTATGTTTTTGCTTTGCTAGTGGCAACTTGCGGATGAAATGGTAATGTTCCTAAAGATATTTGTGTTCAAATAACTAAAGCAGAAATCATTACTACTAGTACTACTACTACTACTTCTACTACTACTACTACTATTACTACTACTACTACTACTACTACTACTACTACTACTTCTACCTCTACCTCTGTTCCTATTACTCCTCCTCTCATTTTCTTTCCCCTCCTCCTTCTCCCCCTCCAGGCTCCCCTCCTCCTTTCCTTCTTCCTCGTCCCCCTCTCCTCCCCTCCTTCTCTTACCCCTCCCGCTCCCTCCTACCCCTCCCCATTCCCTCCTCCCCTCCCCACCTATTCCCGCACTATTCCCCATCCTCTTCACCCTACTTTTCTTACTTATACCCCAAAACTAAGCATCAAGCCTTCGGCGTCCTAAGTTATTGTCTTTCTTTCCATGCTGTCTAATCCTTTTGTCTTTCCTTCTACATCAAGGACAAGTTCCATTTAATCATCCGTCTGTCAAACGAATTCCCCAATTTCCCATTTCCCACCAAAATAATCAAAATGCTATCACGGGAGGATGCCCTGTGACGATTACTTCGGCTGATCGCTTCGAAATCATTTCTCCTTTCCGATCGCGCGTTCCCCGAATGTTTCCATTAATCATTTTCATCGATCACGGTACGGAAATCCATCGGCAGTCAAAAGGAACGACATGCGCTATCAAGTGTCTGCCCATCTCGCCTTCGGTCCCGTGAACTAATTTCCATGTCGTGTTTCTCCGATACCTCTGGGATATTAGATGTCTGCCGAGGAGTTATCATCCATGAAACAAATTATGAAGAATCACATTCATTTGTCTTTCCGCTTCTTAAAGAGAGGATTGAGGTCTGTAGTTTGAAGTTCATTTGTTTCACATTTACATCAGAAAACTTTTTTTTTTTTTTGTATACAAGCGTATGAGCGTAGATTACACACAAACACATTAAAGATTTCAAATCAAGCATAATGTACGGAAAATAGGTACGAAGTTTCGAAATATAAAGATATGACAGGCAAGGTAAACACAATGTAAAATGTGGGGAGCCTAAATATAAAAAAGAATAACTTGTATGTCCGTTACAGCTTTTAACTATTCCATTCTATTTGGCTATTCTCACCATGTTATTGTTGTCTTTTGTTGAAATCATTCGCTTCTTAAAAACATACACTCATTCCTCCTATTACTATAAGGAGAAATATCAAAGAAGGACTATCCCATGAAGTCATTACTCATGAGGTAAACTCATATTCAAAATCTGAATGGAATAGCATGAATAAGAAAAGTTTACAACAACATTCTGATATGGTTCCTCATGTATGGTCCGGGTTTTTTTTTGTCTGGGACATTTTCATCATCTTCTTTAGTAAGATTTCAGTTCCTTTAATGACTTTTGATGATTCCACAACCCTATAATGCACGCTTGTTCTAAATTACAGCTAACACAATTCTCTCCCACCTTGTTTTCATTTTTGTTGGGGGGTGTGTGTTCACAATGCCATTACATGAGCAGTCATCAACTTTATCTACGCAGAAAGGCTGTCTATAATCGGGAAAAGTTGTAGTATAAATAAGAAATTGCTGAACTTTCTGGAGGCATCACAACGAATAGAGATTAACCAAGTCGTGCTGTACAAAAAATGGGTACAATGGGACCAGAGACATGTATATGTATGTATGTTGTGAGACTATACAGGTTGGCGGCATAAAAGTTTGGTCCAAACGTGTCTGCCATTTCTCACCAACTTTTGTAATATTTGATAAGCAGTCGTTCCTTAGTGACATTTCCACCGTGATGTTCACCCTATTGACATAAAATGAATGACAAATCTTACAATTGTCTTTTTTCACCATTTACCAAAAGTCAACTTTCTTCTTTAAACTTTTGATGCCGACTATTCATAACGTGTTTAGTCAACCGCATGCTATTTCAAGTTCACGTGGGAAGGAGATATCTACAGCATAATAATCTGCACTGTCGATATTCCGTATCTAACTCAATTAAAGGCAATAGGCGGGGATGCCCGAAGGAAAAAAGAAAATGCAATTAGGTTAATTTTGGATAACTCGATCCGCAAGGAACTTGTAAGGAAGGACGGCACCTGCTCCTGTGATCCATACTTTGTATTATATCAATTATGATTACAATGATTAACCAGTTTGTTTGTTTACATGTACATGTACAAAGCCATATATTTAAAGCCCCACTGCACTACTGCCCCACTGCCCTCTATATAGCAAACAATGCCTAATCGGTGCATGTTGGTCCCCCATGATCCTCTTTTTCTTATGTTAATTGAGAGCTGATTTGATGACATAACCACCTGTCAATGACCTTGCAGGAAGGTCTAATTCCCCCTGGCCAAACTAGTACAGACGGGCTTTAAAAGTGGAAAGTTGCCTCGCTGTGCATTCATGTGTACGTACTGAGGACAAGTTTACGAATTTAGAAACTACGTTTTTTGTACGTGGTATTTATTTTCCTCTCCTTTTTTTTGTTAAAGGGCTGTCCTGTAATTATCGTTAACAAATTTTGCTGCTGTATGGAGACTTAGGTCTACTAGTATGATGACAAAATGAATGAGGATAATAAAATACTTTGCTAATGAACGTTTTAGTCAAACTAACAAAGTATCGTGGAGCGTCAGGAGTGCTAAATCTGACAGACATGAGCGCGTGTTTAAAAGGGGGCGCAATAAAACTTAGAGACGTCGTTTTAATCAATGATCAAATAAGAGTAATATATAATCCTGCATAATATAATCACAAACGATTTCCTTTTTTCCATTTCAGTAAAAAGAATTCAATGAACGTTTACAAACAAGATTCGGAAACACATTGATTCATATTAAATCAATTATAGCATATCATAAAGATTTACCTCTTTCTCATTGTGAAGGGATCCAATTAATGCTCGTCATGCCAAATACAGCAAATTGTCAACTTTTATGATGCGAAGAGGGCGGTGTTTAGAACTAATGGCTGTTTGAAACTAGGACGCATATCATCTAGTTTCGCTATATTGGTTACACACAGTGGTATTCTTACATTTTGTGTTTGCCTGACGAAGCAACACACACTATACTATTAGAAATTCTTACTATTTATTTGTATCTACAAAATGTTGCTCTAGAGAAACGTTTTAACTCTTCTAACGAATAATCACATTATTCATATAAAATGATGATTTAAAGTGTAACCGCACCCCAATGTTACAGCGTGATCCACAAAGCAAACAGGGAAGGTAAGCCGTAAATACATTGATGTTATTATTGAGGGGGGTGGGAGAGCGGAGGGGGAGGGCAGAGGGGAGAGGGCGTGGGGGGGGGGTTCCTATCTCACTAGGTGAATGACATGCGAAATGGCTAGTTAGGGTTGGTTTTGGCTTGAGGATTAAGAAGGGAATGAATCATCTTATTTTTACGTTGCCTCCTTTAACTCCCCTTTTCCATTATTGTGTCATTCCATGAGGGGGAGGAAGGGGCCAGTGCCCCGTGCCCCTTCTGTCTACGCCAATGCTCATCAACACTCTCCATACGATGAATGAGCACAGACACGAACCTCTTTCCCGACAATAGAACGCCAGAGGCGCATTCTTTCAACTTGAAAGGGTTTTCTTGGCACCGTAGAAATTTGAGATTCAAATTGGATTCTAAAGAAGTATTGGATTATGTACCATGGCCATAGGAAAATGAGAAGAACAGAAAAGACGATCGGAGAGGTGTACATTCACATTCCTTGTAGAGAGACATTCTTGATTATGTACATGTATGCGGTTTACAATAAGGCTTTACAAAAAAAGTTGTTGTGTTGCCATTTGCGACCGACCACAAAAAATCTCAAAAACTACGGTCGACATTTTTTTAAACAGTTTTTTAAAAGACAAAAATGTATAATGAATACAAAAAATAGTATTAAAGCAGCCCAAAGAGGGAAAAAAAGCAAAAAAAGTAACACAAACAAAATTTAAAGTTCGACCGACCGATCCAGGTGCTTTCACTTAAAGGGCAATACAACATCTTGTTGCATATTCGTCAGCAGTCGCTGTGTTGTCTCGACTAGCATTATGTGGCGTAGGGTGGGTCCTAAAGCGGGGGGGGGGGGGGCACCGGCAGTATAGAGGAATGGGAGGGGCGCTGGGTGACAGGACGCCGTCTTTTTGTCTAAGCCCTCTCTCCACTCCCGTTCTTCTTTTCTAATAGTCCGTTCTTTGTATGATTTTTGGTTCAAATTTGGTTGGGTGCGATTCTCCACTGAGTCAAAAGAGGGTGCCGTGGCTCTAAAAAGGTTGTAAAACACTGAGCTAAAGTTTACCCTTGGTCTAAATTCCAAATCATGCGTGAACTTTTCATGTATATTTGTTTCATATTGAAGTTGTCTGTGAAGCCTTAAGGTCACGAAAAAAATCATGAATCATTGCACGTCTAGCGTGGCTGTACACAGCCGTCAGGTGATGGACGTCTCCTAGTTCATCTCCACCCCCATTATTCGGCTGACAACTATTCGCCCCCATAATTAAGAGCATAATCTCTAGGTTCGTTCAGATTGCCGAGGTTGTATTTTGAAATGCATGCCTGGAACACCAATGACGATACAATAGATAGTACAATAGATATGCATACGCCACTCCATTTACTTCTTGAATGACCTTTGTATGAAATTTGTAAGTTTGGTTGATTTGTTAAAGGAATAACAAAACGAACATGGTCGTTCAAAGACATATGAATTAAATAATTTACAAACTTTATTATCGGCCCACAATCCTAACGTGTACACAAAACAATTATATTTTGGCAATCTGTAACGAATGTATCAGAAACAAATTGAATTGTGAAATAAATCAACCAGAATCTGAATCTGAATCATTTTATTATACTTATTCTTTAATGTTTGATTCGTTCTAATAACGGCTTCTACGTTACTACTCTCCTTCTAAAGTTTGCATTCATATAACAATATTTATGAGCGCTGAGACTTTTCAGTACCCTCGAAAGAAAAAAAAAATCATACCGTGGACTTATCTTGACCACCGCTATTTGTTCTTAACTAATTCAAAAGATACCCTTGATAATAAATTTATTAATATATGATACCTTTTTTCCGACTTTGACATGTCGGTGAGTGTGAAAACGATGGCCGTCGGTCTTGGCTTCGTGTATCATCAATCTCACCCTCAATCTCACTCACACCCCCGAAGCGTCATCAACTTCATGAATATTTTGTCTGGCGTTGCTTGAGATCTAGTACTTGAACCCTAGTCCGAGCCTCTCACCGCCTCTCCTACTCCCCACTCATCATTCTTCTCATCATCAAAATGACCAGCGAAGGAGAAGGAGAGGAGGAGCAGGAGGAGAGGATGAAAACAGAGGAGGAGGAGGAGGAGAAGAAGAAAGAGAAGAAGAAGGAAAAAGGAAGAGGAGGAGGAGGAGACAAATAAGAAGAAGAAGAAGGAGAAGAAGAAGAAGAAGAAGAATACTAAAAAAGAGGAAGAGGAAGATGAAGTGGAAGAGGAAGAAAAAGAAGAAGAAGAAGAAGAAGAAGAAGAAGAAGAAGAAGAAGAAGAAGAAGAAGATGTAGAACAAAACAAATAGAAGAAGAAGAAGAAGAAGAAGATGTAGAACAAAACAAATAGAAGAACATATCAGAAAATAAAGATGCAGGGTGAAAGTAAGTAAAATGTAGCTATGGTAACGCTCTTTAATTTGAGTTTCCATCGAAATTGGAAGACTGAAAATGATTTTATTTCCCGTCACGATTTATTCGTTCTGAACATGTTTTTATCTGTAGAAGGTATTACAAATTGACTTGTAACACACGATGACATCGAGCACGTACATGAATGATAGCATGGATTATCGAACATGATCTGAAAATCATTTCTCATTTTGCAGGGAATTTCCAACGTAGACAATTCTTCAGTAGGAAATAGAAAAAAGAAATATTAGGCCCCTAGGATTTCGCTCGCATATTGCCAAGTAATCTCTAAGGTTATCTCAAAAATTTCGTATAACAAATTCTGAAGAGGATGTCAGTTTCATAAAAAAAAAAAAGATGAACTATTGGTTATCTAATGATGTCTATTACTAAATACATCATGTATAAAGGTCACGTTTCCCTTATGCAATGCTTTTCAAAGATCATTGGATTTGGCATCGATCTTGCAGCTTTATGTCATAACAATATTGCATTTGGAATGTTTAATATATAGAAAAGAAACAACAGTACAACAACAAGCGTAAAATAAAAACAAACCACCCCCCCCCCCCCCAAGAAAAAGAATCACCGGTTATTGAGCGACAAGTCTAACATGCGAAATTATTTTCAGTAACTATATTGTGCGGATGCAAAGTGTGCTTTCGTTACAATGGACGTTTAAACAATGACTTATACTAACTTTAGGAAGATGAACTAAACTTTGCGATTTCAAAAAAATTCCCCTTTTTTGAGAAATCTCCTCTTAAAGCGTATCTGCCATAGTTTACAGGAGGGATTAGACTGCCCTGCAAGGTCACTGGACAGGTGGTTATCTCATCAACTCAACTCTCAGTTAACATAAGAAAAAGAGGATCATGGGGGACCAATGGTCACCGATTGGGCATGGTTTGTTATATATAGGGCACAAGTAGCTACAAGTAGTGTAGTGGGCCTTTAAGGTATTAGAATGTGCTATGAATGAGGCTTCATCGGTAGCTGTGCTAAAGTTACCTTAGGCGCAGTGGACACGTCATTAATGGTTAGAGGTTCGAGTTTCAGCCAATGCCTTTGGCAAGAGAACATTCTACATTTACAAACTACCCTCAAAACCCATGATAAAATGTAAGGTACCCTCCCCATCTCACCTCCTCTCTTTCTCCATCTCTCTCTCTCTCTCTCTCTTTCTCTCTCTTTCTCTCTCTCCCTCTCTATCTTCCATCTCTCCCCCTTTCTCTCTCCTTCTCATTCCTTCTCTCTGAATTAACAAGGCATTTTCATAAATGCCAAGATGGTCAGTATTGTATGTGATATGAATTATATAGGCCTACACATATTACACCTACTTGCCATCGGCGTACATTTTACAGAAACAATATTATCTGTATCATTATAGAAGCCTATACAGATGACGAATAAATGCGACTTCAAGTCATTATTGAACAGAGCGAAAGTTCTTTAATCATGTTGATAATGTCTTCTCAAATTCCTCGTCTATTTCGATATTCACATTTATTGACACGGCACCTTCTTCCCTTTACTAGTAGAGGTGTCGTGGACGAGTGGATATGTCACCGGACTGTGGATCACAAGGTTCGCGGTTCAAGTCCCACCGCGGCACTAATGTCCTTTGGCAAGGCATTGATCTACATTTGCCACTCTCCACCCAGGTGTAAATGGGTAACCGGTAGGATGCGAAAGCTAATGTGGTTAGATAAGCACGTGTGCGCTTGTGAAAAAGACGCCTGGCTGGAATGCTCCCCAGAGAGTGGAGAATGTGCATACATTGTGTGCGGGTAAGCCTGAATCCTATGACCGGGGTAATAGTATATATATCTGTAAAGCGCTTTGATAGGGCCTTCGGTCCTGAAAAGCGCTATATAAGAACTAGCTATTATTATTATTATTATTACTAACTACGCTATTAAAATAGTTATGTTACTCTATCTACAATATTTGAATATGTTGGAACATCATGGCAACTATTAGTTGACTGGGAAAAAAAGCAACCTGTTAATTTAATTTGGATTATCTTTTCTGTTCAGTCCTCAAATAAAAAATGACTAAAACGATTCATGAAAGACACCATAACACCACTTTCGCCGCCCTCCCCTCCCAGTTGTTCTCGTTTGAATCCATGCACTGCCCTCGGAATAATATAACTAGGACCCATGCAGGACTGAGATTTATTTCACCTATTCCATTTTTCTCTAGATATCTGAATACATTATGGAGTAGATGCATGATGCCGCGTCGTAATTTTCCATCACTGTTTAGCCCGTCTCTTGTTTAATTCATGAACTCGCAAGCTCCCGAGGGGGCCCCCATGCACCTCTCAACAGCTCTCGATGCATGCATCCGTGGTAGTAACAAGCACCCAAATACATGTACACGTCTCGAGAAAAAAAAAAGTGTCGCCCTATACACCCCAAGAACTTCTAGCCGAGCTCGAGCGTAGTAGCTCCCGTGCGAGCCATAGCCGAGTCTAGCCCGAGGAGATATTAACACCGTGATACCCAATCTCAAGGAGCCCCTCTTGTCCAACTCACATAGCAAATCTAATGACGTATTTTTAGAGGCTCCTTTTATTCTTACCCGATCGAAATGTCACAAGTGAATCAAGGATATTTTACACTTCCCTGCATCTCCCAAAAAGTATCCCTATAGATGTCACCTTTTTTTTTCCCTTTTGTTTAATCTGTCTGTACTCTCTACATCCAATAACCATGACTGTTTTGTCCTGTTTTCTCTTACTCCTCTGGTCTACGTTCGTGAGATTTTTTTTTGAAAGCGAAAGGATGTTTGCCCCACCCCTTCACGTCTTAGGTCCCTTACCCCCTATCCATCTTCCTCCTGCCTCCCTCCGTCCATTATTATGCATATCTCTCCCTTCTCTCCAACTTTGTATCCCTCCACCCGCCCTTCTAAGTACCTCCTCCTTCCTTCCGCCCTCCATCTATCTTACCCCTGCCCATATTCTCTTTCCCTAGTGGTCTTCCCCTCCACCATACATTCAATCATCCCATCGTCTCTGAAGTGCACTACCCCCTTCCTTCACCCTCCCTTCTCACTCCCCCTTTCTACCCCTTTTCCATCCTCCTCCCCCGCATCTCCTTTCTTTAATATCCTGCCCCTATTCCCTTGCCCTATACTCTCTTTTCATTTCTCTCCACTCTCGGTCATTCACTTGTATCCGGAATGCCCTTGTATCATCCATTCGTCTTCCTTCTTCTTTCTTTTATTTCCCTTTCTCTCGTTACTTCAGGTCCAGCCCCACCCTACGAACTCTCCCCCACCCATATTTCCCCACCACTCTCTTACCCTTCGCCTCTCCTCTTACCCGATACTTCTTCTCCTCATCTATACATTCAATCATCCACTCGTATCTGGAGTGTCCTACTCATCCCTTCTTCTTATCTTCTGTTTACCCTTCCCCTCCTTCCTTCCTGACTCCTCCTTACCCCTTTATGTTCTTTCTCCCATTTTTTCCCCTTCACCCTATCTTCGTCCTTCCCTTTCACCTTTTCCCATTCTCCTTCCAACCTGTTCCCAATTTGCCATTCTCTCTTCTCTTCTCCCTCTCTCTCTCTTTTTTTTTTCTCTCTCTTTCTCTTTCTCTCGCCCTTACCTCTACCTCCTATCGTCTTACCCCATTCCCCTTCTCCTCCCCTCAACTCTCAACCATCCACTCGTATCATTCTCTCCAATAGTTTTCCTTTCTCTTTATCTCCCTCCTTATACCTTCATTTACTGTCTTCCATATTTTCTCTCTCCCAGGGAATCTCTCCATTCATTATCATTTAATACCCATTCACATATTTCTCTTCTATCCCTACCCCCTATCCTCTAACCCCATTACCCTTCTCCTCCCCTCAACTCGCATGCATCCACTCGTATCATTTTCCCTTGGATGTATCTCTCCTTTCTCTCCATCTCCATTATTATACCCTAATTTTCTCTCTTTAAACTTCTCCCTCTCTCTCCCTCTCTCTCTCCAAAGTTTCCTCTACATGTGTCATTATCCCCCCCCCCCCTCACATCTATCTTCACATCTATGACGTTGATATATCACAGTATATTGCCAAACATTTTTTTTTTTTTTTTTTTTTTTAATCTGTTATTTTTAATTTTTAAATCATATTTCAACTTGAGGTGCACTTGGCAGAGATTTTTCTCTCTTTCTATTTTTCTTGTTCTACTCTGTCCCTCTCTACTCCTCTCTTCCAATCTTTCGTATATTCCCTGATCAACTTTTCTTTTTTTCTTCTTCTTCCTTCTATTCCTCTTTCTAGTTCCGTTTTTCTCTTTCTCTCTCTCTCTCTCTTTCTCTCTCTCTCTCTCTCTCCCTACTTTTTTGATGACACAGAAGGTTTTTAAGGTTTTTATTATTTGTAATATATTTGAATTTTAACGTAATATTTGTAATATATTTAGATTTTGATGTAATATTCGTAATATATTTAGACTTTGATTTAATGTTTGTAATATATTTAGATTTTGATGTAGTATTTAATTCTCATTTTGCTTGATTTATAGTCGTACGTTTTAGTCACTCATATTTTGTTCGTTTATTGTGTTGTATATTGAATTTGTAAATTGAATAATTTCAGCTACCCAGCTGCATGTTCTTTTATTTCAATAAACCGAATCAAATCTCTTTTACCCCATCCTCTTACCCCCCCCCCCCCCTCCCTACCTCTCCTCCTCCTCCTCCTCCTCCTCTCCACTCTCAATCATCCACTCGTAACTGGAGTGCATTGGAAGAGTTCATGGCTTCCTCCAGGGAACGTCTATGGATTCCCTCCATGTTTTTATTTGAAATGGATTTCGTTTGCACTGAAAATAATTCTCTCCCAGCCTCCAGCCTTATGCTCATGACGAGAAAATTACGACCCTTGTTTTATTTTCGGATAAGTGACTCGATGAAAAACACGAGAGCTTTCACTGAAATAATGAATGAACCCAAATACGTAATATCTCATTTCTAAATAGCATTTCGGAGCACAAGTAAATGTTTCATGAGCAATAACATGCAAAAGGGAAATTCCCTTCCTATGTATTGTCAATATCATTGATGAGATTTCATCAGCAACATTAATGTTTTATATATTTTCTAATAATTCATATCTATGACATGTTTCTTACATCCCCGCTATGTTTTTATACGACTAGGAATTTTATCAGACCAAGAGCCAAACAATTATACAGACGACGCTGGTTCATTTTAAAATAAAAAGGCTCTGTATGAACTTGTTTTCATCGCAAAGAATTGCATGAAGGAAAGCCTATTGCGATTCGCACACCTCACACTCTACACTATCATATAAAATAAAGACAAACTTGAATTCTGGTAGAAAATAAGTTATTAAAGAGTCCAACGAAAGTTTCAATGAATGTAAAAGATTACAAATAAATTACATGTGCCAAACAATTTTGGTTGAAAATGTATAGTAGCTGAGTTATGAGCATAGAAAGATTAGGAAATCTGGGGAAGTTTAGGCCCGACACCATGTGCTTTAATATACACAGGTCACTATGTGCAAATGGGAGTTGTGGTTTTTATCGAAGATGATGCCCAGTAAGATTTTGTGTGTTTATTTTTATTTCACTGGTTCAAACAACCGTGACCAAACTACTGCAGGATAAACAATCGAGAATAAATCATAGCAATTTTCTCTCAAAATACGATTTCCATACCAGAGCTCCAGATTAGCTTGAAAAAGAATCCCTTCAAAAAAGAATCACTTTTGAAGAAACGTTTAATCCACATTGCAGACTGATCCTATATTTGCCCAAGCTGCTACTGCATGCAAACCAAATGAATATACTGACACTCTTTCGTTCATATATACATGCATGATTGCATATACCCATCCATGTTTGATTAGTACCGTGAAGGCAAGTCATTCCATCGCAAGCAAACCTAGTTATTCGATCGCGGTAATAATACATATAATTAATCAGTAAAGTGCCCACTATGATTATTATCTCATGCTTTGAAAGTACAATATCTAGGGTAAACATATGAAACCACGTATCAAATTAATTTGCTGATAAAGCTTCACATACATGTGTACATGTACATTACGCCGTAGTGATGCGAATAGTTTCAATAATGTGGTTCGGTTTAATACACACAAACCGAAATGTGAAATCCATACTCTGATCACATATCGTGATATAAGGTCCAATACGTTCATCATCATTGTTTACAATATTGATTCTTCTTCTGGTATTATCATTTTTCCCATTTATCATCTGTCCTGTAGAAAGGCTACAACATCTACCAGTAATTTTCTTAAAATGACCTTCTATGCATTTTTTGTTTTCGTTGGCGCCACAACACGTTAAACATGTGATCAAATCTGTACGTAACTATGGACATGCATGCGGGTCTTCTAGTAACCTTGTTCTATATATGGTCTTACAACTTCCAATCCTCTCTTCCGGTCATCTTGACCTATATCCCATTTCATTCCCTTCTCTATATCCACTTGACCTGCAACTCACACCTTATTCCACTTCTTTGTGTTGACAATGCAATAAATGACACTATTATTCTTACGATAATGGTGTCGAATATCTAAAGGTATAGACAAGTTCTGGTCATGCGGTTGTACTGTGAAAGAAACATTGTGTAATCGATCAGAAAAGGTTGATCATCTAGCATATAAGTATTGTTGTGTACTGCAAGGTTCTGGAATTATCAAAATGATTAGAAATTTGGCCCAGTTGGCCTAGTAAAGTTACAAACACTGTACACAGAAAGATGTATATGGGACTACCCTATATCTATCCAATCCAGATAGATATAATAATTTACCAAATATATCAATTAGTAGGCGGTTTCCTGGCAAAATTTGTATCATCACGTATTAGTAAAAACATATTCTTTCACATGATTGGTAATAAGAGCTTCCATTTCATTTTTTGAAATGGAGGCGTTTCCAAAACTGGTCTTTACCTATAAGATCTCCTTAATATTTGAATACTTCCACTTATTGATGTTTCTTGTTTTTACACTACTTTGTAGACTACTGTATTTCTTTCTTCATAATCCTTACCATGTGAATCCAGGGACTTTGTATGTATTGTATTTTATATTCATACATGAAATAAATCTTGAATATCGAATTGTTTTAATCTTGCATATGCGCCCCCTATCGGTAGAACTTCGACAATAGCGATACAACGCTACTTTTGCCGATAGTGGAAAATCAAGAATGGTCGTTGTATAACGACAATCTTTCTAAAATGAATGTCCATGTGAGTTTAATCCTCCTAAAGAGGTCATTCGTTCACAAAGATATACCAATGGAATGCTACATTTTACTAGCAAACCCCTTTCACTGGTTGCAGATAACAAATATCGAAGTTCATCTTATCTCAGGCTAGCGTGCATTGATTGAGAAGAGTTGTCACACCACTATCAATATCAGGATCCCGTTACGTCCAAACACGTTCACATACTTGATATATTTAGTTCGGGGGGGGGGGGGGGGTAATTGATTCAAGTTCAGACGGAGGGTAGGCTACTGCCTTAATACTCTCTAAAAAAAATCGAGTGATCACGGACGTCACTCCTCTGGAGAGTGAAAATGTAGTGAAAATGTAGTAAACATTCACTATTTTCTTCTTAGAGAGCACTCTAAAATCAATTGATTTTCACTCCTAAACAAGTGATCACGGACGTCACTCCCAAGAAAGTGAAAATAGAGTGAAAATTCACTCTCTTTTTTTTTAAGAGCGTAGGGGTGCCTTTACATGGATGAAATGCGAGAAAGAGAAAGAGAGAGAGAGAGAGATAGAGAGAGAGAAAGGGAATGGGCAATAATAAAAAAAGACGTATAGTGGGCAATTGAAATAAAATATGTTAGCCTATTATCGGGATAGGGTGACTCTGGTTGGGTCATTAGGATGACGTAGACTAACATCATTTTGGAAGGAAGGAGGGGTAATTGTGAAGAGATGTTTGACAGTGAAATATAATTGAAAAGGCTTGGACAAGTGTTGGTCATCTTGAAAAGACAATATCGTATACATTTAAAGCTTTGCGTGAAAGGGAGAAATTACATTGAGGTATAAATGGGTCTGTGGAGAAATTAATAGATGCTGAAAGATGTTACCATGAGTTAATAATAATATCAATAAATAAAAGTTGGTTCTTGTATAAAAGCTCTCATGTCTGTCAGACTTGTCACTCCTGGCGCTCCATAATTATCACCCGTCTTTAGCATGGCTGCCATTATGGAGCTCTAGCATTTCAAGACATTCATTCCTGCCAGGTACCAAGCCATTTCATCACCTGGGTCGAGGGTGACAAATGTAGATAAATGTTTTGTCATAGGACATTAGTACCACGGCGAGACTCGGACCGCGGACCATGTGATCCACAGTCCGGTGACGTGTCCAATCGACCACGACACCTCTGCAGTTACGGGTATTATGGTAACTACCCCGTAATCAGTTCATTACGCAACCGAATTCGAGCAGAGTGTGAAGTCTAAGTGCCCCTGTAACCCTAATTGGAAGACCAAACTTGAACAAGCCAGTCACCCAGGGCTGCCTAGGCTAAGTAAATTCCGCCTAGCTCTCGGGAGGGGAGGGGAACGGTTTTGAAATGCATATGGTGAATGCGGTGGTGGATGTCAGTGCTCACTGATGTTAGTCGGTGTACCTACAATCCTTTTTGTTTTTTGTTTTTCATAAAACTGCTGAAAATTTAAAAAAGTACAAATTATAAAACACAATTCCATAATACAATAGTCACTAAATCGGTATTTTTAAATATTCTTTTTGGCAACCCTGCGCTTTGTTTGCTTGACCTTTTAAAATGTATTTTGATGGTTGTATGAAAGTATGGATACTGTCTAAGAGTTCAAATTTGAACATGCCGTATTCAATAGATCTACACCTAAACTCATGTTTAGTATGCTTTTAAGCTACGTATCTGGGTTCACCCCCAAGACTTCAAGCTGTAGGTGTAATCTCCACCTAAAAGCCTGCTTAGTATACCTTTAAGGAACGTATCTTGATTTACCCCCAAGACTGCAAGCTGTATGTGTAATCTCCCCCTAAAAGCATGTTTAGTATGCCTTTAAGATACCTTTTTGGGTTTACCCTAAGACTCCAAGCTGAATATGTATTCTCCACCTAAAAGCATGCTCAGTATACCTCTAAGAAATGTATCTTGGTCCACCCCAAGAATGCAAGCTGTATGTGTATTCTCCACCTAAACGCATGTTTTGTATGCCTTTAAGATACGTATTTGGGTGTACCCTAAGACTCCAAGCTAAATAATTATGTATTCTCAACCTAAGCGCATGTTTAGTATGCCTATAAGCTACGTATCTGGTTAACCTCAAGACTACAATCTGTCACCACACATTATCAAGACATGAAAGATGTGCACTATTCCGCATGCGCAACACGCGTGCCACTTAACGTGGGGGTAATGGGAGCTGTGCACAGCATGGAATACAGATCAGACAAAATATTGAATATCTGATGACCTATATATTGGATGTAATTGAAGACCTAATGGCATCGCAGACAGTTCATCTTTAGCTTGAGCAAGTTACTTCATCACGGCTTCTTCTGTTACTAGCGGTATATATACCGTGACGTCTGCCTTAGATCATATGTAGTTTTTAAAGTCATGCCTGCTTAAGCTTCCAAAACAAACGATTTAGAAAGTTAATCTAACCATTGCATCCATCTCAATTAGTTTGGCGTGTTTGTTGTCTGATACATAGCCCTATGAACTAATGAATGATATCTGTTTCGTGTCGAATGATTACACATCGATTGTTAATAGATTTTTCCCGCATTTAATCTAAAGCAGAAACGGATGTCTTTTATCTAATTCGTCAAACTTATTGAGCGGCATAATTCCTTTGTAAAAATTGTAGCAAATCCTGATTATTACATACATAATTTAAATCTCACATAGGCCTATGCAATATCTGAGTTTATAAGATGATGCAGAGGATCCTAATCAAATGATTGATTCAGAGCGTACACGTGACCAGAAATTTATTTTGCTTACGTAATTTGACTAATGACCGGTCATTAGGAAAAACTTATGACCGGCCAATAGTAAGATTATGTTATATAACATTATTTTATAAAACAAATACAACATTATCTTATAAAATAAATAATACATATCATTTTGTACGGGCATTAGTAAAATTACCCACACTTGGTACCTTCGAAACAGTCCAAACACCCTCGGCTATCGCCTCGGGGGCGTGTTCCAAAGGTACCTTGTGTGGGTAATTCTTACTAATGCCCTCAATCATTTGTATAATTATTCATCTTCCCGTACATTTCCATGTCGCTAGCTACCTGCAGTGTATTCCCTAGCCTGTCATGTCTGTATGAAGAGTTTATCATAAATGTAAACTACTGCCTCTATTTTATTCCGTAACAGATTTGAGGAAGATGAAGAAGAAACAGTAAATAAACAGATAGATAAAACTATAATATACTTCCTACATGAATCAATTAATAAGAAGACGCATGAATGACGAACATTTATTATTGAAGAAAACATCCAACCCCCCCCCCCCCCCCTCCCCAACAAAAAAAGGAAGCTTAACAGGACATCCAAATAAACAAACGAAAAATAGGGACAAGAACTACTTGTCAAGCATGATTGGAAGACTAAATTGCATTAAAGGTAATAACAAGTTTTGGTATGGGGTCATGAAATTGGTTCAAATTAACATATTGGAAGCATATGCGATCCTACAATATTCAGTGATCGTTGTCGCGGTTGAAATCGAGTCTAAATTTATGAAATTGTAAATAATTAAATCTTTATGTTGTATAACCTCTCAAGGTCAAGATATTAACTAAGCTATAAAACAATGTTTCTTGATTCAAATCGACCGATTAGTCAATCCCGTTTGGAAATTATATATCACAACTACATATTCTGAGATTTTTATGGTCGCAGCTACCATTTTACGGCCCTAGGCGCTATTTGAAATTTATCAAAATTTACCAGTATATAGCGCCGGTAAATTTGTATATTCAATTTTTCTCATACGCAGAAGTGTTTTATGGGCTAAATTTTCTAGTGCTTATAAAACATCCAACGGGGCATCCAAATATATCAAAATGGTAAAGGATCACTATCCACCCATGTTTCAAAATTTCCCAAAACTTTGTATTACCTTTAAAATAGCAAGTTGTGAAAATGGATGGATGAAACTGAAATAGAACATATACAAATAATGACCTGATTATCTACAGATGGAGTTAAGAAAACCTGGCCGATTTCCATTCCTTCCGCAATGTTGAAGAATCTTATTCAAATTAAACTAATCAAAACCTCACTTTGAAATTTGAGAGCGACCTTGAAACTAAATGTGCAATGTGCCATCTTTATCCCATTAATGTTATACTCTTCCTCTTCTTCTCCTTTTCCCCGATCCACCTTGGATTACCGTACGCGCTGTAGGGCTAGGATAAGAAAGTGAAATTCGTTTAATAGGCGATAGAGGTATTCAGTTGAAATGTGTTTCACCCTCCCGATTTCATCATGTCCATCGCACATGACCAGTCTTATAATGTAGCTGTGTCTTGACTTCAGTCATCAAAATGTTCGCTACCACTGTATAGCCCCCTGGACTTTTACGTAATCAGCGATCGTCACCCGTAAGATAAAACCGGCATCAAAAGCTTCGGGGCTATCGGATTTTTCAATAAATACAGCGCCTAAGATGTAGAAGAGAGAATGGCTAAAAATCAAATTAGCTTGTTTGCCCTCCGTAGAGATTTGATTTCTGGCTGGGATGTTGAAAGACGATCCAACCTTTTGGTTCGTCTTTTGATTGTGGCAATAATGCAGGGATTGCTGCACAGTGTTCGTTTTGGCCTGATCTTTTGGTTTTCGATCTTTGCTCTCTTCCTCATTTGTTCCTTACCTCATCTATTATCTCTCAATCTCTCTACCCCTCTATATTATCCTCTCTCTTTTACTCTCTCTCTCTCTCTCTCTCTCTCTCTATCACACTCCCTCTCACACACATCTCCCCCTCTCTCTCACACACTCTATTCTTCATCTTCCACCCCACATTTATCCTCTTTGTTTCTCTTTCTTCATCTCTCATTTTGTCGACTCTCCATTTCTTTTTTTTCATCTTTCTCAATGTTCTCTCTTTCTTTTTGTTTTCTTTCTCTCACTCTTCTCTTCATGTCTGAATATTTCGTATTTCTCCTCTCTTTCTTGGTCCTCATTTCCAACATTCTCTATCTCATTATCTTACTCTCATTATTCTCTTATTTGTCTTCCATTACTAATTTCCATGCCTCATGTTTCATTTATCTTTCTCTCTCATTCGCTGTCTGTCTCCCTCATTTTTTTTTCTTATCGTCTTATTGATTTCCTCTCCCTTTCTCATTAATTCAGTAATCGTTGTAAATTCACTCATAGCAAAAATTAGCATTGATCTTTATATTGCATCACTTTCTTCCTCGTCTCTCTCTCTCTCTCTCTCTCTCTCTCTCTCTCTCCCTCTCTCCCTCTTCCCATCTTTTCTCTCCCTCTAATCGGTTTCCTCCTTCTCCCTCCCTCACTGTGTGACAAGGTCAGTAACCAGGTAACAGTCTTTGAAATATTACGTAGCACGAATGATTTATAACGAGAAATTATTTCTGCTTCAGGCAAATTCCGTATGAGATTCCAACGCGACCCTTCTAAGTTAAACCATTTCATTGTTTACAAAACAAATATATATGCAACATTTATAATGCAAAGAAGATTGAAACATAATTGCATGAGACATCTAAAATAAATGAATAATTTCAGTGATTTTTCCTTCGGCAATATTATTACATCATCCTTACTTATTGATATACTTACTTTCTTCTTTATATCCCGATAAATATATTTCTTTCTTGGAAAAGAGGTCTTAAGGCTATTTTTGTATGTATGAAAATCAAAATTCTTTTAGTAAACGTCTTGTTCAAAATCAGTCGCTCATACCTTTTTTTTTTTAATGTGTGTTCTTGTATTTTGAGTAACACTCAATCTCTAACTCAACATCTCACGTAGATATACGATAACAGTAAAAGTCTTATTTACTGCAAAATATTTCATATATGCACTGAGAATCGAACTAAGAAATTGCTTCATTTGGTCTGTTTTATTTTATGGAAGAGAAATGTGGATAGGAACCAAGGAAATGGAACAAATAAGAAGATCCTTTGAAATTTGCGCGAACAAGAGAATAATGGGAATAGCATGAAAACACATAAAAACTACCGTATAAATATTGTTTATGGCAGGGCGTAAACAAACTATCCTAATTATACTAGTAACGGAAAGAAAGGCAATTAATTAGGTCGTATAAACAAAACCATCCGAGTCTCTTGAAAGATCTATTAGAAGGAAAAGAAGAAGGTACTAGAGTAACTAGATCAAGAGGAAAACCAAGACAGATCCGGAGGAAAACATCAAGACATCTTGTAGAATAGCAGAGGACAGAGATGTGTGCATTAAAACTCCGAGCTAAGAGAAGAAATCATGAGAGATAGCCTAGATATTAAATCAATCATATATTTTAATGTCATTGAGCAGTTTCTTCTCTCCTCTATGTATGGCAATACTTCAAAATACATCAAGTGTGTTGATCCTATGAAGATTAAAACCGACCTCAATTTGAGGTAGGACACAAAATAAATTTCCTCCCTATTTTCGTCTACCGTATACTGTTAATATAATACTTTACATAATTACAGGTATTTACCAAAGGACTTCTTTATCAGACAAAAACAAACATGATCGCATAGACTTTCAAGATTTCAACTCAAGGGCAGTATCAACATCCCATGATATTGCCTAAAGATTCATAGTCATGTTCATACGTATCAACCGATGGTGGCATGTTTCTACGGAAATCACGCCTTGGTTGATTTCTGGCAAGACGTTACAATTGTGTTTAATGTAGCTTTTCCAATTAATTCGGATGCTGCTTATGACTTTATATAGATTGACAGGCACGCCTTGCCCTCAAACCCCCTTTGCATAGAGTCCCTTTGTAAAGAAAATAAAGAGGCCGCGGTCTACCTCTGCCCCCGTCAACGCTGCAACGCCCTGTGGTTTTCAACATAACATCCCGTTCACACCAACGAGACGGAGACCGAGACCGAGACGATAATTACATGACCACTAAATGACGTCGGTCTGGAGTCGGTTTGGCAGTGTGACTGAGGTTTTAAAGATAAAGTGGCGACTGATCATCAGATTGCATCGTGAAAGAAACTGTCAGGAAACAATTATTGGGGAATGATTTACTTTGAAGTACCTAAGAATTTATGTTTAATAGCTCCATTGTCACGAAAGTGAAGTCTCGTAATTATTAAAAGAAAAAGAAAATGACCCCGTGTGGCTGAAGATTACAAACACTGCGCACAGAACCAAGTAAATGCAAATGCACCAATATGGAATGAATTTTTGGTCCGAACGTTTCCAGCAATTTATCGGATATTTTCATTATTAATAAGGGAATTTCAAGAGCAATACTTCCCGCGGGGCGCAGCTATTCCTTGATAATCTTCCAAACCGACATACAAAGGATGGAAAAAGCTCGCAGATTATTTCTGATCTTTACCAGAAGTCGACCTTCTCTTTAAGCAGATGAAACTCGATCGAGGAGAAGCAGGTGATGCAGTTGAAAACGAGATACTCCAAGTCTGGATAGGCAAGCACTCAATGCCATTGATTTTATTTCAGATTAGCTTTATATGGTTCAGCTGATGTACGTCACTGAAGGAAAAAAAAACCCTTCAATATCCTCCTAATATACTCACAAGATATACAGGAGAAGGATTATAGAGAGAGAGAGAAGAGAGAGAGAGAGAGAGAGAGAGAGAGGGGGGGGGGTCATGATAAGTATCACGTCGTTTGTGGAATATACGCCCAAAATCGTGGAATCCAACCTCAAAAGGAGTTATTCAACAACTATATTAGATATAATTTCGCTATGAATCGGATCGGATTCAATTCCAGATTTAATGATCCTTAATGTGACTATTCAAATAAATTCATGATTTACAAGCAAATAGAAAAAGAAACAAATAAACAAAGGAAAACATGAACACATTTGCTTTGCAAAAGCTAATGAACGAACTGCAAATTAGGTAGCATTGGAATATAGATATTTTATGAGTCACACTAATGGGGCTATAGCTTAAATGTCGTTCTAAAAGGATGAATGATTTTTATAAACCATATTATTAGGTAGATTGCATTTGAATAAACATAATTTTTGAGTCACACAAATGGGAGTAAAGAAAATGTTGCTCCATTTCTAGGTTAATATTGATCTCTTTAAAACAAAAATGTTATCAAGTGGAGACTTTCAGTACTCAGTAGAGAGGTAAATTGTATGTCTGCATCTGTACAAATATTCCGGCAGGAAACAACTAAATCCGTAATTGAAACCTCAATTCATTTATAGTAAAGTAAACACAATCATCATGGTTATTAACTGGTGTTGCTCTTTTTGATAAACTAGTTGATTGATCAAGGGTTCTCTTACACCACCCTACTTCTCTCTCATCCCCTCTCTCCCTCTCTCTCTCTCTCTCTCTCTCTCTCTCTATCTTTCTCTTTCTCACTCGCTCAATGTATATCCGTCTGTCTGGCTGTGTCCCCTCTCTCTCTCTCTCTCTCTCTCTCTCTCTGTACATTTCTATTTCCAGAAAAAAGAAGAGAAGGAAATAAAGAAAGAAACATGAAAGAACGTGTTTCTAGTTTGCCCAACCTAGAATACATTTGTTTCTTTAAAGCTCAGCTTGAGGTTATAGATGTTTATGTTAAATAAAACCTCTTTGAAAAATCTTTGTTTAAAAAAACAGCATATCATTTTTAATCAGTGCTCTAAAAGGATCGCCCCGCGAAAAATGCTGACTGCGTGTTTTTGCATCTTACATACCAAATCCCTAACTTCATATCTAACGTAGATATGGAGTGGGTCAGGCTTAACTCATTGATTACTTGACCTGTGGTTTTTCGCATTCCTTCTGGATCGGAATAAAATAATTCAGTAGTCTCTGGGTCAATAGAGGGCAGGTCAAATTCCTAACTTAGCATCTAAAGTAGATATGGAGTTGGTCAAGCTTAACCTATTTATTACTTGATCTGTGGTTTTTTGCATTAATTCTGGATCGGAATAATATAGTTCAGTAGCCACTGGGTCAATTATGTGCAGGTCAAATTCCTAACTTAGCATCCAAAGAAGATATGGAGTTGATCAAGCTAAACCCATTATTTACTTGATCTGTTGTTTTTTGCATTAATTCTGGATCGGAATAATATAGTTCAGTAGCCACTGGTTCAATTATGTGCAGGTCAAATTCCTAACTTAGCATCTAAAGAAGATATGGAATGGGTCAAGCTTAACTCATTGAATACTTGACCTGTAGTTTTCCGTGTTTATTCTGGATAGGAATATGAGAATTTAGTAGCCACTGGGTTTAATTATATGGACAGGTCAAGCTTTCAACACTTTCCCTGATTAGTTGACATTCTTGCCATGATCTTCCCTGTCAATATTCACGACTTTCCAAGGCCCAGTGACCCTCCATCCCACCTGTCTGCTTTTGGTTGACGCAAGATAGATACAATCCAATCTCATCCTTTATCATCATTTCATCCCCCCGTTACTTGTCTAACATCCATTCTTAGTTTTGGTACAGTTCAGTGGATCTCTAGCAAACTACCAAGAAATCCAGGCAGTTGTGAAAGGTACTCTTTACCCTCAAGCAGAATATTAAACAGTACAGTTGATAACATAATCTACTCCCTGCATGGACAGGATTGAAATGTTCACGTTTTTTTTTGTGATTTTTTTGTTTGATTTCTTGTCAGAAATAAATAAATCATAAATGCCACATAATGCAGGCAATGATTTGTTAAGGCAAAACATTAAATTCGTTTAGTTTAAACGTGTATATTATATGTGTGTGTGTGTATGTTTCTTGTGAAACGTGTTAATCATGTTCTTATTTATGTATGTGCAAAGTAAACGTGTTGTAGCTTCGTGATTGTGGCAGCAGCGGGCAGCTGTGTGTGAACATGTAGCACATTCATTTATCGATTCAAAAGTAACTCTATGAAACCACATTCATCATGTTCCAATGTAATTTCCTGTTCGTTTTAAGTAAACATCATTTCCAATCCGTAACTCTAGATTAAACATGTTTCATCTGCCGTCGGCATTATTCAGGTCAGCCAGCAGATTGTCAGTTAAATGTGACGATGTGGGTGTGCGCGCGTCAAATTGTGTGCGCAGGAGCCATAGGTTGCGGGAAAACCCCATACAAAATTGTATCTGTATGTGTGAACGCGGTCAATTGTGATTCATTGCCAATCGATTATCTACACCTCAGGCAGGTGTTTCCCACCGAGATCGATACGAGAAAAAGAAACAGACAATGGACTGAAAATATTCATGAATATTAGTTATTTTACGTCGCCCTGTGCCAGGACAGTGCAAAAAAATAAAAGAATTGGACTTTGATCAGCGTTTTAAGGTGGGACCGAATCACTGCCAAACCAGCTATTCAGATATCATGATATTCTGAGTTTGAAAACAAAATGTATGCATATCACCGTAGCCAATTATGATACCTCAATATTTATGTATGCATTTTATTTTGTGTTGCAGCTTTATGTAAATTATATATTTCATAAAATTTATAATGTGAATTGTGTATATTAGTTATATTTCATAGTGTTTGTATCGTTTATCCAGGGCTCTCACGGTCACCGGTCAGTTGACTGAAGAGACAATCCTGGTTGAATAAAACTCAGATTTAAGTAACAAATAATTCATAACTAGGTAAATAGTAAGTAAATAAATGATCAAATACAAGATTAATAAATATGTGTGCTGTATATAAATATATTTAAAACACTAAACATACAAGTAAACAAATGTGTAGATAAATAAATGCTTAAATCAATAAACAAATTAGCAAATAAATAAATAAACAAATACAAAAACAAACAATTAGATAAATAAATCAATGAATATTTAGTGGGCATTAAGTTGGATTGATCACACGATATAATCAGTATGGATATTGATTGCCTAACCAACCGAGAGAGCTTTATATTCGTATCCAATGTGCTAATAATAATAATAGGCAGACTGAAAAACAAACTGTCTGCCATCTAGCTATAAACTTAACAGACTACCCTCACATATAACATGAAAAAATACGAGGCTACATCAAAAGTACATTGACTCAAATTAAACATATATATTCCCATTTGCACTATTTGTATCACTGCGAATCATCTTTTGTCTTCTTTTGATAATACATTAACGATTCCCAATACATTATATGCCATGCATATAATCTCCCTTTCCCATATTGTATTTATCATAGGATAGAACTGTACCAACGGCTCCAACATTAGTTTACTGTTTCCAGTGTAATATGTGTGTATACACTGATGTTTATAAAAGGGTCCCGAGGAGCCATTCAAGACAGAATATTGCTAATTTTGCAAAGCCAATCTCTTGCACCTAGCAATGCCTCCGTCAATTACTTTATATTATTTTGAGCGGAATTGCACGAGTTGCAAACAAGCGACAGTGCATTGAGGCGAAAAAAGCAGCTGGAGGGTTAAGAACTGAACTTGTGCCGAGTTTTGTAACATGTTAGACCCTGAAATACTCGCAACTCGGAAGAACAGCCGCAACGCTATAACACAGTTTTTGGGGACATTGATGCACTTTAAAATATTATTGAAAACTGGTGGAAACCCCAATTTCAGAATTGTTTTTTTTTATATCGTGTTACAATATTCGTGATACAATATTACGAACCTTAAAAGAAAGAAAAAAATTGTTTAGGTTTTTTTTTTTCTGGGTAGGTTTCTTCAAAGACCCGCACTTCTCCTATCCGCCGTGCGTTAACTGCCGCCAGTGTGTAATAATATTTAATTGAGTGTCATTAAAAATAAGTGGGTATACACACCCAATTACTCGACAGCAGCAAAATTAAAAACAGTGCCTCGGAGGTTTTTCTTTTCTTGTTTACCAAATTTACTCACCCCTGTGAAATTTCACTTTATGACTTTGCTACAAAGACCCGAAATAGGGTTACTCGGTTTTAGTTGATTGCACTTGGAGTTTCAGTGCCTTTATAAATAAGGATAAAAAGGTTTGTAGGTAATCAAAATAAATGGACGCCTTTAACTCTGACTGTCTGACTAAGCGAATAAGTGATTAGTTGGTTAACTCAGCCGAGCGCTAAGAAAGCAAGTACCAGACTGGTTTTACTCATGTTCACTCTATAAAAGTTAAATCAACAAGTTTAAACATTCTAGGAGTAAAATGATAGACATATCTTTTTTCGCATGCTGTATTCAATAATATGGTTGAATCGAACAGGTTGTAAGTGTTGATGGACCATTTTGAAATTCATTTCCCTCAGCTAACCTTTCAAATTTTTATTAACCATAACCAATTCTGATTTAAGAACGTGTTCTTTTTTTACAATTCAATATGCTGCGTTCAAAATCATTTAACTTATTACATTTCATATTAAAATAAACAATACAAAATGTCAATATTATGTAATGTCATCAAACACTCATGGTATTTTTCACCCATTACCATGTAAAAGCAGTACGCTTATTTGGGTGCAGTTGAGTGAACTATTTTACATTGATGAGTCGCCCTGGCACGGATTATGTCATTCATCATATTCTGTCGAAAACAAAACATGATCACGGTCCATAAAGCTTTGCGAGCCCATGGCTACCTGGTACGCAGAACCACGCGATCCTCGAGAGATAACTCTAGATAGATGCCAGCACGTTCTTCTGGGGTCATTCCCTACACCTGATGGGATAAAGTGCTTACCTTTAAAAGGTGTTTAATTGCCATTTAATATGCGGGGACTCGCGCTCTCCCCATACTCTATCTCCTTTTAACTGGGCTAAAGACTACTTTGCTGTAGCATTACGTGTGTACACCAAGGAAAACGCGGCTCTAGCGGACCATCTTGGCAAGTTTGCTTTGCTGTAACCTGAGACTCGGTAGGTAAAGAAGAAAACGGGAGAAATGGATGTGTGGGATTAAGAGGTGAAACTGAGGTCCACTTTTAACCCTACTGTCGGCTTAGGATGTGGAGACGCCAGGAAACGAACTTGACGATGATGTATGTATACGGGGAAAACTCTCGAAAAGGGCAAAGCTTAGGAACAAGGAGCACATAAATATCGACGAGGATGATTTAGACAAAACTTACATATTCATGAAGATTGTCTTGCCTCTGGCAGCTTTTCTTAGTTTGCCAGGCATTTATAGTTTGCATTTTTACCCATACATTTTATCATTTGCGACCTTTTATGTTCGTTCGGAATTTCGTTTTATCCATCTGCATTCCCATTTCAAAGCTGGCTTTAAACACCTTCTTATATCTTTGATTTAACACTCTTATTGAAATGTATTTAAAGAATTGATACATTAAAGTAGCCCAATGTGTTGATTTTTACAGCAACGACAGCAATTATAAGAATGATGATGATGATGATGATAATGATAAGAAGGAGAAGAAGGAGGAGAATTAGTGAACGTTAAGGTATTTCCATTTTCATAAAACAAAACGTACCTCAGCACTTTTCTAGAATTCGAGAAGAACCATTAAAACTAATATAAACTCATAAAATAAGTAATGAACTTATACAAGTGAGAGAAGAAGTGTTATGACACAAAAGGTTTTTTGTTGAACGCTGTTTCTCTATTCCTGAATTTTCCCGACGTTTCAAATTTATTTTAATTTTATGTTTCCATTCGATCACACATTTTATCAAATCATCACACCATGATTTCTATCTTAATTTCTTTTAAATAGAAATGTGGGATAATGTGGGGATTTTAATTTCCGCCTTTCAACTGATCCGCTCCAATGAATTCCATTATTAACGTCTAGTCGTCTGCGCTAACCGTAGCTTACCCATTAGAATGGTATCAATGCTGACATTTATGTCATAATCTCCAATCCAATCATCTGCCACGGGTGGTCCATGTTTTTGTTTTTTCATTACGTCATGCACAATTAATAAAGGTCTCTCTATGAACTCTCTGAATGTTCCCTGCAACATACACACAGAGCGCTTTTAGGAGTGCAATATCAGGGACTTTTAGATTTGCGTGGACTGATACGTGTGACGTCCATTCAAGGCAGTGCATTAAAAGGACGTCGATCGTAGCAATCCACGTTGTCGTTGTGCAAATCTAAAAGTCCCTATTGAACATTGCAGGATGCCTCTTAAAAGCACTCTCGTCCATTATTGAATCCCTGGATCATATATCTTGCATATTCATATTCTCTTATATTTGTTGCAATCTGTTTACAAATAGTAATGCGAATTATTTTACAAAGATTTTGATTTTAACAAAAGAAACACACAAAATAGATACTGCATCGATTCAATTGATGTAGTACTCAACATTGTCCAACATATGCCATGGCAAATATTGTTCCGAAGTCAACTCATGTCCACTTTCTCACTTTAACCCAGGACCCAGCCCTTCCCCTAATCAAGTGTCAAAACCAATCCACATCCCAATCACTAATCCTACATTTTTAAAGAAATGAAATATCGAATTATTCCATATCGGGTATGAAATTGCACCACAGCAATCATACTTATAATCATAACTGAGACAATTATCTGGACAATGTTTGGATTTCTAGTGAGCTGTATTGTGATTGTTTAAACTAAACAAATATTAAGAACTCTTTGTTTCTTCATAGATATGATCTCTGCAAGTCCATTGCAGAGTCAAAGCAGATATACGCACCAGGAGAAGACCCACACCCGCACCCACACAAACCTACACCTACACACACACTCCTTTACACACCGACTGAATTATCCAGAGGAGCATATTACACAAGGGGTGTATAAATTAACAATACATCTGCTCATCATTTGTTTTATTCTTACCAAACAGGGCCTCATGGAAGACCACCAAATTGGTGACATGTACCAGCCTGTATAAATATCAGAAATAAATAAATACATGAACAATTTTCAAAAATGTTTGATTCGTCTATAATACTGTGTACTGAAGAACTGATGAAAAAAATAGTGCCATTTTTTTCTTGAGAACCCATGGTTGCGCAATTGTCACTACTTAAATTTAAAAAATCTTTTCGTCATAAACATTTTTTTAACATCGATCATTGATCTGTAATATTGCTTACGCAAGAATTGATAGAAACAAAATTCTACTTTTACACCTGACTTGAAAAAGTTTTGACTCGTTCATGAATGGGGAGTTGTATTCATATTCCCACTAGATATCCTGAATACTACTAGATCCCCTGAATACTAATAACCCTTAAGCGCGTATTCTGCCTCGGGATATAATTTGTCACTCAGTCAGGAAACATAAATTCATCAAACATTCATGTTGGAGAAGCAAAACAGGAGAATGGAAAAAAAGAAGAAGAAGACTGAAAGCTTTGAAGGAATACATGAAGTGAAAGAAGTGCCCGGTATTAGTCGAGACGCACCACGAGCCCCGTCAAGTAATGGGCAACGAAATCTGGGAACATGCATCATGTCTTTATGTGAAGCAGCGACGACGTATCCATCTCAGGGCAGAACCGACGTACCACCTACATTCATCTTGTTAAATCCTAGAAAAAAATGGATCCAATACATCAAAACAACTCGTGGCTAGCCCAGGGCATTTACTCCGCCCACCCTCTTTCTAAGTAGACTTCTCGGCGCCCCTTTACCCCTCCCCAACATTTAATTTCCTGGATACGCCACTGTCAATTTTGCTGTTCTTCAAGGGGGGATGCATCGCAGAGCTCGAGTGAAGGAACGAGGTATGACACGTTGTATTATTGAGACATTGAAGATGGATGGTTGGGTTGCAGCTTACATTCATCCAAACTTCACATGGCTTTTGGGGTGTAACACCATCATCCCTCATGCTTATCCCTCTTCTCCCACTCTCTCTCTCTCTCTCTCTCTCTCTCTCTCTCTCTCTCTCTCTCTCTCTCTCTCTATATATATATATATTATATATTTCCATCTCTCTTATACACACGCACGCACAAATACACCCCTATCTTTCTCTTTCTCTATCTCTATGTATACCTTTCATCTCTTTTTCTTCTACAAACTCATACAGACCCATACACACACACACACCCACACTTTCTTTTTCTCTCTCATTCTCTTTCTTTTTTTTTCTCTCTCTCTCTCTATCATTTTCCCTCCTATTCTTTCTCTATACCTCTGTGTATCTCTCATCACTCTCTCCCACACGCACGCCAAGCCACGCACGAGTGCGAACTCATACATACACGCACACGCACACACGCTCCCTCTCTCTCTCTCTCTCTCTTCCACACAAAAAAAATACTCATACATACTCTCTCTTTTATTCTCTCTCTTTCTCTCTTCCTCTCTCATTCTCTCTCTCTCTCTCTCTCTCTCTCTCTCTCTCTTTTGTCACTAAATGAGAAGGTCGAGCTCTGGAGAGTGAAATATACAAATTAGGATCTTTTGTGGTATTGCTCTTGAAATGTTGTCATTACTTAAACATGACTACTAATTCTTCATTTTTTTTAAATAATTTAGATCAAATTTGTGTATTCCAATGTATCTACATCTGTGTTTTAAGTGTTTCATGGTCTGTGATTTTCTACATGATGTCCAGTTTGTAACAATCATGATAATTCTTATTATACAAGACCATATCTTTTTCCTATTAAAGTAATCAACCGTACAAAATATATTCTAAACATTTTCTGTCACCCCTCATCCCAATAAAGAAAGGATAATCAATCCTTAACTCTGTCTTTAAGACACATAAGCCTGAGGTTAACAGGCCACCTGCCGTATCAAAGATGTTTGACGTTGTGTTTACGTAGGCAGCCTTAAGGGAACAATCAAACAGCCCTTAATTATTCATAATTATCAAGGAAAATCAAAGATCGGATAGAAAGCGTTGTGAAAACTTAGTTTTTTGTGATCATCAAACGAGAATTTAAGTGAAGAATTTTTTTCTCCAGATTATGACATTACGTGGTTTCAAGAGTTAATTCCTACACGGGGAAAAACATTTAACTTAAATAATTTTATATTTGAAGTTATAAACATACAATTCTATTATATACCATGACTACTATAAAAGAAGTGTACAGTGACTTATACTATCAGGCAAACTGTGAGACCTGTAGCTTACATGCTACCATATTAACTATTAATTCTGCACCCTGAAACAGGTATATTAGCCGTAACATTCATGGGGGGGGGGTAGAATTTAACCTTTTCGGGTTAACCTGTAACATAATGCACCTTTGAAGGAGAAATATTGGACCCTCGTGGGATAAATGTTTACCCCTCCCCTTAAGTAAGTCAGGTTATAACTAAAATAACTTCGTAAGCTTTTGCAACGGGTGCAATCTTGCACAAAACAATAGGCACCGATCGACGGAAAGGTTGCTTTTCGCAACATAATGGCTTTGCAAAATCACTCATGTTTGTGTTCATTAGGTTCGTTATAATTCTTTTAAAACCGGTATAGATAAACCTTACACTGGAATCAGTTATACAATTATGAAGACTTTAACAAATCTATCCCTTGATTAATATAATTAAAATGGGGCAGAGGAAGATTACTTGTGTGCCATATAAAGAGTTAATTTGTTTATGATCCATGGTTTTCATGCTTTTTGTTTGGTAAAAATTCCATTAAGGTTGTTGATGAAATTAACTGTTATATTTGCTGAGATGATGAGATCCTTTAAAACAATCACCAGTTAGAGTGCTTTTACGTTACACTAAATAAATATATTACCGTTTCCATGGCGTCGAAGAGTTTCATAACCAGATAACATAGATTTGAAATGCAGTTGTCATCATTGTATGAAGAAAAAAATTCAGTTTCACTTTCAGTTTCAATTTTTTTTTCCCCATCATAACAATCGATATAAACAATTAAACAAGAAATCAATGACGGAAATCACTGTACATTCGTCATTTTCTTTTTTATGATCTTGTCATGTTTTATGTTTTGTATAATGAAAAGCGCATTGAAATGTCAATAGACATGGAATGCAATATCATAAACGATCTAAGTATCAATATTATTATTAATCTGTAAGTGCAGAATGATAATATGATTATAAATCCATTCATTCAGCACATTCAGAAGAGCGAAAGAATGAACATGCTATAGAGGTCATGTTAATTATCAATTCTTGGTCCATATTCGTGCCTCTTTGTTTACTATGCAAGCCTCAAGCCAACATTCTTCCTGTTGGTGCTGCGTTCCAAATGTTCTAGATTCAAAGAAAACTCGGCTATGGAAACACTATCTGTGCACTTCGTGTCACTTTAGAGATTAAAAAGCGGGCCGACTCGCGCGTTCCAGCAAAAGTCGCATCGCAATGTAAATGAAGACTGGTCATCATATCTCTCAGCTTTCCTTCCACGTGGTGACGTGTGGCTACCAGTCTTCATCAGAGCAATCATTCCATGTTGTATAAATATTGATACAGTGAGCTCACCTACACGTTTCTTAAGGCAGGGGCCTTGGCCAGGAGTAGAAAATAATTCAGTAAATACACATTGAGACACTGAACTCGCATATATATATATATATATTTTTTGCATAAGCTATACCCCTAACCCCCTCCCCCCCCCCCCCCCCAAAAAAAAAAAAAAAAATCCCCCCAAGAATCAAATAAATAATTTTTTTTGTTTTGATATCAATCTTCATCGATATCAATTATCATGTGTTGTTAAAATTGAAAAATGACACACCGATGTCACATTCATGCTTCCCTTTAACGGATTGGGTACCTTTACCTCAGATTCTAAACAAAATCCTGGATTTAGCTCTTGCTGCAATCATAATTATAAACCTCTAGGTCAGTTAACAATTCTGATTCTCAAGATATTTATGATTTGAATTCGAAATTTCAAAAACCGTCTTACCAACGGTTTTAATGAGTATGGTAAAACCGGTTGCTCAAAGAGTTTTACTTATTGAGGCACTTTATGATTATTTTGAAGCACGATTTGTTTAGGGCTTTAATATTATACCATATCATTTTGTTAAACAATGCCTTTAAACTAGTAGCTAAGGTATTTATATGCTTTAAATCAGTCCCATTCATTACATTATTTGATGTAGGCCTATAAATACAGATTGAGAGGCTGTACTCGCATACATGATTCTTTTTGCTCGAACCGTGCCAATAAATGCTATAGAATATTCATTCAAGCATTCCTGAGCCGAGAAGTTTTTAGATTTCTTTCCCACACTGTCCTACCTATGAAGCAAAAATAATGGACTGTCGAAATGTGTTATGATGAGGTGTCGTGGACGAGTGGATATGTCACCGGACTGTGGATCACAAGGTTCGCGGTTCAAGTCCCACCGCGGCACTAATGTCCTTTGGCAAGACATTGATCTACATTTGCCACTCTCCACCCAGGTGTTAAATGGGTACCCGGTAGGATGCGAAAGCTAATGTGGTTAGATTAGCAAGTGTGCGCTTGTAAAAAAGACGCCTGGCTGGAATGCTCCCCAGGGAGTGGAGAATGTGCATACATTGTGTGCGGGTAAGCCTGAATCCTATGACCGGGGTAATAATATATACATCTGTAAAGCGCTTTGAGAGGGCCTCCGGTCCTGAAAAGCGCTATATAAGAACTAGCTATTATTATTATTATTATCGTGTCATCTACTCTATCATTACTAGATAATTACTACGTTTCCTATGTGACACAAACTGCATTTTAATTACCGTGTAGCATACATACACATGAATTATTAACTATTGTTTTCTTGGACAACATTAGGGGTAATCGTCCCGGTGTTACATCTTGGCCTCAACGCCCCAGTTGCAATAACGATCATGATGCGATACTGATGACATTTCTTATCTTAATGAGTGCTGTTTTATTGAAGAGATTAAGCAGAATCATCCATCATTCCTAAGGACTTCCATTCAGGGATACCTAATGGAAATCACTTACTAAGATAAATATTAACGGCGTTGAATGGAGAGGGGACGGGAGACAGGTGACAACTGTAGATAAATTGCCAATATTTTCTAACAAGCAAATATTGGGGTCCAGATATGGACATATGTTTGCAGACAGCGAACACACGTCCGACTAAAATTATTGCCGGCATGGATTTCGTGTTTACATACACAAGCAAAAGTAAAAGTACCATTAAAAGATAATGCATTATTTCGTTGAGAGTAGCAAAATAAATGCATCGAGTTTGCCCATCATGGATTTATCGACAAGGAGGTGTCGCCCCCTCCCCCCCCCCCACACACACATTCTAATCAATGCCACTGATCATACATATGATTATATGATAACACTTTATCATCCTCTGGAACCTGGAAAACATTTTAGAAGTTTGATAAAACATTGCTAGTTTTGCTACGTACGTCATCTTATTCATTTACCAATTTATTGAGTGACACACCAAAATAGGGTCCTATCCCGGTAACAGAATGGCGGTTTTTTCTTCTTCAAACTGGGCCTTTAATTAAGCACGTCTTAATTAAGTTTGCAGTATACACACGTCATTGCAGTCGGTGACAATGTATACGTGTTTACGTTAGGTAATTGAAAATGGGAGAATATACCCAGGGCACACCCGCCAAATCATCTCTGCAAACGGACCAATAATCGGAGAAAATCTTGGTCATTCGAGGCAATGTGATTTTGTGGTTCGGTTATCGTCGATGCTGTCGGTGTAACTGAGGTATCGGGTACTACGCATGTGATGATATGTTTTGGCAATGGACAGTGGCTTTTCAGGAAACTTGTCTCAGGGTGTGCGGGGGGGGGGGATACATTTCTTTAAAGCTTCCTAAGATTTTATTATTTTCAGTTTAAATATGAAACCATTTTTTGAGGACCTTGGGTTCGTATTACAGGGGGATCTCGCCCAAATAGTGTTTGGGGATATGTCTTTTGAAAATGTGTATATATTTCGTATGTTTCCATCAACATTCACCTACCTTGTATAAGCTTTTATCTTTATTTGCTAATCGTTTCAATGCATATTTGTATATTAAGCCAATATAACAACAACAAAATCCGGCTTACCACGCCATATCTAAATCAGCTATTGTTAATACTTTGTACTTTTCTTTTATTCCATACCATTGCTGTATAAAATCGAAATGTGGTGTTCAGATTTCATAAAGCATCGTTATCTACAGCAAGTAACAGTGATTAATGCAATGTTTACCAACCAGCTCTAAGGTCTAACGATAACCACTTGACATGACTTGCATCAGTTGCAGTATCGCTTCGGAAGTCATTGTGGTTTCGTATACAAGATTTATGGCGGTTATTATTCACGGCAAGTTTAATGAAACAGATCCCACATCAATATTTTGCTCTAAGCAGATGCAACTCTACAATAAATCATTTGCTTCGATTGTCAACAACAACAAAACGAGAAAACAAACAAACAAACAACATGTCTGGTTTCTAGTCATAATCAATATGGGTCGGTAAGTGCATTACTTGAATTCACCCACTTACTAGTATGTGATAATGAATTTCGCACATTACATCTACCACACCCCTCAGAAAAAGAAGAAAATCACACTGCTCTTCCTCTCGCACGGTTGGCAGTCGACAGTGAAAATGAAAAGGGAGTGAATTTTATGTAGATATGTCAGAATGATGTGTGTGCAACTGGCAAGGTGGATTGGTGGAGTGCTGCGTGTTTTTAACGTCATAACATCAAAAGAGCAGGTTTGACCTTTATTAGAGGTCGTTGCTAATAGTAATAAGGAAACGGAAATGAGTGTAATGTACTTTCTTTCTCTTTCTCTTAATACTCTCTCTATCAATCTCTCTCCATTCCTCTTCTCTGTCGTTTTACTCTCAGCCTCTTTTCCCCGTAAATATAGTTATCACCTGAAGAAATGAGGCGTCATCTTAGTAGGCTTACTGTGCACTCTCCCTTCTCTCTCCTCTCTCCTTCTCTCATTCTCTCTGTGTTTCTTATTCTCTGTACATGTATTTCTCTCTTTTCCTCTGAACTATCGTTTCTAGTATTCACAAGACGAATTGATGCGCCTTATTGTTAGTGTAACTTACTCTTTCTCTCTCTCTCTCTCTCTCTCTCTCCTCCTCCTTTTATTGTTTGTCTCTCTTCAATTGTTTCTTTCTTTCCTTAAATCTCACAATATCATGTGTCCCATCCTCTCTCTCTCTCTCTCTCTCTCTGTCTCTCTCTCTCTCTCTTCATCTCAGCTATTCTTCCTCGTGGTAGTCACACTAGGAAATGAAGATTTTTCTAAAATAGTACTCTCTCCTCTCATAGTTTGTTTCTCTCTCGCTCTCTCTCTCTCTCTCTCTCTCTCTCTCTCTCTCGTTCTCTCTCCCTCAGCTTTCCCTTTCCATGAATATCGTTATCACGTCAATTCATTAATTCGATAAGCTGATATTAAATGGAATTATCCCAATCACCCCTCTCCCTTTGAATTTTCAACTATAAATTTTGTCTCTGTCTTTAAAAAATAAAGAATTGACGTCATATCCCGTTTTTTGTCGTTGTTGCTATTAACTCTGGAGCCCCATGACTTGAGTCTTGACTCTCACTAAGATGGAGAGAAAAAAAAAAATCGAAAATCTTTACTCACAAGCTTCTGACTTCGTCTTGTATAAAGTTCACGATGATTCGATTACGAAGGCAGGGGTTAAAATGTAAAGTAATGTTGCCGATGTGAACGAGGAGGAAGTAACCATGTTATTTTTGCTTGAATGCAGTAGATTCTTAAAGGGCGATGATCTTTCTTTTTCAGGGGCAAACAAAGCACAGAGAACGTGCTCTTCCGGCAAAAAGGCTATTTGTCGCAATTAGGGAGACCATCCTTTCGCTATGCTAATTGAATAGAAGATTAATAAATGCTATCAGTCGGGAATTTTAGAATTCTTCTTAGTATTTTACACAGTTGATATATTTACCAAGTGTCCCTTAATGATGTTGATTGGTTAGAAGTGAATTTAAGGGTACTATGTCCCATTTGCAGGCCACCAAAATGGAAAGGTTAAATTCCAACGGCATTGAAAGACAATACTAGTTTAGAACTTCCCTCACAACGAAAGGGATTGAAAAAGGCTTTTAGTTTGAAAATAACGACCATTAGTTATCAAATCGACTATAGTAATTGCAATCACCGAAGTAAGAGTCTGATTTTTGGACCATTTTACCGATGGTCGTACGTTTTGTGCTGCACAAAGATTCAGTCAGTTATTATTAAAGAAAAAATGTCAGCCAGTCAATCAATAGAGTCTGACAGTGAAGATAAACGGGTTTTCTTGCATAATTCGAAAACTATGGCACTGCTCATGTTTACATTTCAGAGATAGGACATACATGTCATATTCATAATTCCTGCCAAATTCTAAAGAATTTGATGTTGGGTGCAAAAGGGACATAGTATCTTTAACGAAGGGAAATAAAAGCAAAAGAGTGAAGAATTCACAGCTGAGTTGAGAGAGAGTGATGACAATGACCAATACATATTGTGACAAGTGGTAACAAGATATATCGAAGAAGGAAGTGCATGGTAATAAATTTAAGCTCAAATGAATGTGACTTGTTCATCACCATTCAGAAACAATCATCATTGAGGCATAGGCGTTACCCTATCATAAACTGATCCGTGTCATCATGTAAACCGTCCTTGCTGCCCCCCTGTCACTGGGGTAGCATGTGATATGTTACTTAATGATGATCACAAACTATGCATAATTTAACCAACCCTATTGAGAAATGAGAACGCTAAAATCCCTCACCTCCCTTTCCAAATCACTTTTCCCAGAGAGCGGGGTTAACGCCACGAAAGCGAGTGCCAATATATTTTTAATACAATGCCATAAAAGGAAATTGAATATTAAAACGTCCCTGGATTATCACATAACGTGATATTTCAATGCTAGTGAGAGGCGTAGCAGGAGCTCAGCCATTAAGGGGGCAATGGAACAATAGGGCGGGGAGGGGGGCACGGGTCTAACTTCGAACTTGAAATGTGAATTTAGAAGGATGCAGAACGTGGGCCAAGCGTCTTCTTTTCTCATCCTTTTCCCCCTTTCGTCATTGTTATTATTATCACTATTAACCTGTTTTATTAGTAATATTATCACCATCATCATTATTATAGGCACCAATATCTATAAAGACAGATAAACTGGTCATACACCCTTTTCCGAATACCAAACGATCTATCACCCTAATATTTAATTGTGTTACTATGAATTATGTTCCCTGGAAAGAAAGTAATTAAAAAAATGATCCTATAAAACAAAAAAAGGAGGATATGCAGTAACCCGTTGACTCCTGAAATGCTCTCATTCACTTGGACTTAATACATAAACCACCAGGTTCAGGGATTCAATGGATTAACACACATGTAAATACGTTTACCGTTGAAAAGAGTCTCCTCATGATTCTCATATCCCTATACTAGTTAGGGGAAAATAATTAGAACGAGGGTATCTGAACAAAAGAATCAATACCGACGTGGCCGCTTGAAAATTACCTCGTTATGCTTCTCTCGTTCTCATTCATTCAATGACAAATCAATTTAATATTCCAACTCCATAAGAGATAATTCATTGGCTCAACACGGAAACAATTGGTTATGGTAAGCATGTCGCTTTGCCCGTCTCCGTCGCGTGTGTCGTGCCAATCACGTTTACGATGGCAACTGGAGTAATACGTCCAGATACGAATCTCCCAACAGTGGAGATAACAATCCATTACACTGATAGCCAGATTTGGAGATAGGGGAACGTTTCGGAAAAATTGATTTCTATTTTCCATTGATTGGTATTTGCGGTTCATTGTCTTGGAAAGCCTGGCACCAAAAAAGCGTTTTGATTCATTTACTCCAAATTAGAAATTAATATTTAATTCGCTGTATCAATTTATGCATGCGAGTTCTGCTTTTGAAATATTAAATCTCATAAATGGGGGATTATAAGATTCCGTGCACGTCAGGAATGGCAATTCATCACTAATTTCTAAAATAGAAGGCCTGGGAAACCGGGTTTAGGGATTTTGTGACCGACACTACTTGAAATTGATTGAAATGGTGAATTGGTAGTGATCGTGTGATTTTTTTATGGTGCATATTCTTCGGTTTTTTTTACTAGTGCTGCATTTGTTGATGAACAATTTCAATATTTTGTATATGATATATACTGCATGATTGTGTTAGTACACATGATGAAAGTTATATACACATTTAAGGGTTTATAGTTAAAAAGATTGTGCATGACATTGTATTTTTTGTGACATTTATGGTTGTTATTACACCACCATTGGCAATTAAAGTGATGATAACAAAATTGGCGATCATGGTTCCTTAACTTGATCTCGTTGATGGTTCAATGTCGATAATTATGATGAGAGGACGATAGGGAGGAAGGAGAGAAGGAGGAGGAAGAGAAAGGCGAGGAGAAGGAAGACGAGGAGAAGAAAGAGGAAAGAAAGATTGAGGTGAGGATGAAGAAGGTGAAGATGATGAAAACGATGATGATGATCATAGTGATGATGATGATGATTTATGATTTATGAATTATTTATTTCTGTTTGATTTTCTTTTTCTTTCGCATTTTTACAAATATATAACGAACAAATATTGCAAATTTACACATGACAAAAGAATATATGTAGAATAAAGTAAGGCTGGGTGTAACTGATCGAGAACATCAAACAGGAGGGTTGACAAAATAAGCAAAGCTTGATAGTATGACTACCCTCAAAGGATATATAATAATACAAATATGGAGGAACAAAATATGATGATGATGTTGACGATGGTTACGATGATCATGATTATGATGACAGTATGAATGATGATGGTTATGAAGATGGACATGATGACAATGGTTTTGATTACAGTGCCTATGATGATGATGATGATGATGATGATGATAAAAATAACGACGGTGGCGGTGATAATGATGATGATGATAATGATGACAATTATGACGACGAAGTGACGACGATGATGAAAATGTTATTACGTCTGCATGGATGGACGAATGTGTGGACGTTCAGCTGGTTATGTCTGACATGGTAGTGCATGATGATATATATGGCTCAGAAAGACAATTTCAGTAATTGATACCGCCAAACATGAATTTGTGACCATGGCTACACATTAGAACTTTCGTATTCAATGATCACCATAGTCACCTTCCAAATCTAAAATATAAGATTTAATTAAGAGACAAATGAGAAGATCAAAAAATCGTTTGTTGACCCAAAACTCACCATATCACCAAAAACCTGAGCTCTAAGATGATACATTTTAGTAATAAATGTGCTCGAGGTAAAGCATATACTGTGTAAGATATGTACCTTTAACATTCTCCGAGTGATTACTAATCGCTTACTTGGCAAGAAATATGAGATCATTGCAAATTAGTTGCCAACACAAGATGATCGAATTAGCAGACGCAAAGCTAAAGGCATGTTAGGTGTTTGGCAAATATTACTCAGCCATATTATGTTTAGGAAATGATATTAAAAGTATGTTAATCATCAGTTTTCCCACTAAAATTAATTAAAACCAAATGCACTGCGGTAAAAATGAAGTATTAAAAATCATCGCTTTTCAAGTTTTTTCATAATAATGCATGTATATTTACTGTGTATTTATTATTTATTTATTTTGCCCTCTTTTTTTTGTTTTAGATCAATGCGATCCTGTAAAAAATTATGTTAAAATTATCGTGTTAAAATCATGTTTAGACTCGTGCATTACCATGTTAAACATTGTGTAAGTATATTTTGTATTGCCGGTGGAATACACATGCTTGCACATCATTCATTTTAGATAATTAATGCATCTAGCATATCAATCACAGCACATCACGAATATAAATTGGTATGGTTATCTCTAGCTCAAGGTTTTCAGGGTGAGGTAAATCGCATAATAATAAATATCAGCGTGACGGATAATTTAAACGCATAATATTCTGTAGTATCCTTGCTCTGAAAATCATGTTTTTAGTGTATAATGCTAGTAGGCTTTTAACAAATAAAAAAGGTCGTAGGTAGAATAGAAGGAATTATAGCACAAGTCAACGCAATAATCAGCTCAGCATTGAAAAAAAAAATTATAGCGCATAATTAGAACTGGAGAATGAAATCGTTTGCACTTTGCACCCACCTCCAAAAAAATATAGAGCTTAACTTTTTATGGTATATACATTTAAATTTGATATGCTAGAGATGGATGTAAAACTGGTAAGAAAATGTAAAAGGGCTTTCCCAGCATGTGGCAATAAAAAGATCAATCAATCTGCACGCGATAATTGTGTACCCCCCTCCCCCTTCCCCTCCCTCCATATCGTCGTCTGCATTCAAATCTAAAATGCGCACCACTCTTTCTTCGTTTAGAAAATTGTGCAGATTCATATTCTGATCGCACTTTAGCCTGCATCAGTATACAATGAGCTAATGGCTATTAAGAACGTAACTTATCCATTGAACAAACTTCTAGTTGAACGAATCTATGTTTATCCTTAACAAAATATCCAGGTACATCATATACATTCAAACCTAAAGGGAAACAAATATTACTACACATCGAAACCCCACCGAACTAATCGATATACTGTCAATTAAATGCATTTGGCATTTAAAATCCAAACAGGTGATATCACGATACATTCGTTCATAGCAAGCACTTCACATTTGCAATTAGCCATCTGTTGTAGATAGAAATTTGTTATGAACTTTGAAGGACATATGTCTAACAAATCCTAACCGCGGTACAAATCCTAACCGCGGTACAAATCCTAACCGCGGTACAAATCCTAACCGCGGTGCCAACCGGTATGAATTTGATTTGCCACTCTTTACCCGGGGGAGAACTCGATGAGTGGGAGGCATTCCGGATGTCACGCAACAATGATTTCATGATTTCTCATACCTAAATAAAAATAATATTTTAGATAAAAAATATTCAAAGTTAATAGTTATTGTAGATATGCAGCCTACAAGTTTCCATTAACTGAGATACTATAACTAAGGAGCTTCAAACTGACAAAATTGTCAAAAGGGGCTAGCTTTATCCAATATATATTTAACATAAAATTATCTGTATTTTTTGATTTTGTGAATGTTCTTGATAACTATACAGATCCTATTGCCGTTGCAGAATGACTTTCGTTGCGTAGCATACACGTGATCGAAGACATGGTTCGCTTTTTTTTTTACATACGACTATGCTATTCTGATCTGACGACAGTATTCTTGATTTTCGATTCGATTCCTGAAACTAACCTTGGAAAGTGCCTAGGCTCAACGCACAATTATCACCTTGATTTGTCACTATAAGCTACCATGGACATACCAAAGAAGACAGTGAATTAGTGATGGAAAGATTCAACCGTGGCGCCGCAAGGGATATAATGCGTGCTTCTTGTCACGGGCGATGAACATTGATGCAGCGCCAAGGTTAGTCCTTGGACGGTGCTTGAAAAAATGTTGTAAAATATGTAAAAGAGCTTGCAAGCAAGGGGATGTTTCTTATATACGTCGCCAAACTCGACGGCATTTTCTCTAGCCTTTAATATACCTAACACTGAATAGGGCAGCTGGCAAACACCCAATACCCCCCTCCCCCCCCCCCCTCCCATGAGAATGTTACCCTCTGTTAGAACTATACCAACGCCACTCCTGTGTTTGGAGGTGTAAAATAATAATGTCTAGCCAGAGTATACATGTACCAGGAATAATTCGAAATCGTAAAATTGAAATGCATCCATTAATACAGCCGCCCACTTTAAAAATGGCTGATCTAGTTACGTTTTTTTTTTAAGTACAAAGGATCGCCATAAAATGCTTATTAAAATCTATTAATCATCGTTTTGCAGTGAACGTGACAATTCTATTTTAAGAAATTGGAAGTACACTTAACCCTGATATCTCCATTCTATTAAAGTATAATGTTGCTGTCTCTCTTTTTCTAAGCTTACTCAATGAGCATTTAACGATGCTTCATCCTATCTGGTATACGTTCATGTAAATTTCAACTTTGAATGAATGATGGGGCTTCTAATTTTGGTTTCCCTTCAAACAAACTAGTGGCTATCATTTAGTTCTTGTTTGTAGCTGTTGCGTTATTTTGTTTGTTTAGATATAACCCCCAAAGTCCATTACAAGTTATTGTATTACTATACGATTGTACAGAGATACCTCCATTCCTGGAAAACCTTGTCCCATGAACTAAGTTTAAAGGCACACTGTCTTACTTGTAGCTACTTGCTCCCTCTATATAGAAAACTTCCTCAATCGGTGCCTGTTGGTCCCCCATGATCCTCTTTTTCTTATGTTAAATGAGAGCTGAGTTAATGAGATATCCACCTGTCACAGTGACCTCGCTGGCTCACTGGGTGGTATAATCCCTTCTAGCTGAAGTAGTAAAGCTTGCCTTTAAACTTTGAATGACTCCAGTGGCAACCACATTGTTTCCCTTTAGACAAATTCGTTTCATTAATTTTGCACATGTCAACTTTCAAGACAGTTGGTAACCATTACTTGGAAGTAACCTTGTCCTTTGATCTAAAGTTCCAACTGATGTGACAAACTTTAATTCCCCTTTTTAAAAAAGTGGTAGCATTTTGTTGTTTTGTTGTTATTCATGTTGATTTCGTGTTGTTTTGTTGTTATTGCTGCTGTTGTCTTGCCAATTAAACCCGACAGCGTCATCGGCAATCATGACTTTCACAAAACTTGTCCTTCGATCAAAGTTACACCTTAGAATGACCGATATGGCGACCTTGTGAGACCTTTCAAACTTCATTTGTCTTGATAAACACTCCCGTACCCTACCTGTAAGTTTTATATGCGGTATCCGGTTGCGGTCTTGTTTTTTCTCGATGAGAAGTAAAGCGAGCCTGGGATATTGACGAAATGCGATCGAAAAAAGTACAGCTCGTTAGACGTTACAGAGAACAGTTCAAGGAAGATTACGTTTTCCACGTAAAAAGTTGTGACTAAGTAATCCTGTGTATTAAGAAAAATATTGTCGTCACTTTTAGAACGGATTAGTGTCCTTAGACACAAGACTCAAGACTACAAGTAAATGCAAGCTAGTGTAAGAATCGTTAAAACGAGTTTACCTCGGGCGGAACAAGCCACAAGTAGATTTTCATTTGATGTATACATTGATCATGGCCCGTATTTTGAAATCGTGTCTAACTTAGTCAGGACTAAAGTTAAATAACTGTTTCATAGTGAAACAGGTATTAGATATAAGGTATCAGGTATAAACAGGAGTTAGACACGACTTCAGAATACGGGCCCATTAAGTTTAACATTAGCATGATACATTCATTACAAAGTTCAACTTGAACATATAGTATCGTGAACAAATGCCATGAAAGATAAACTTGAGTTCTGGTAAATATACAAAATACATTATCACAAAATCCAACGAAACTTACACTGAATGTTCAAGATTAAAAATAAATGATATGTGCCAACAATTTTGGTAGAAAACGTATAGTGGCTAGGTAATGAGCATAGAAAGATATGAAGTCCGGGTAAGTAGGTCCGACATCATGTGCTTAACACAGGTCAAATGGGAGTTGTGGTTTTAATCGAAGATGATGCCCAGTAAAGTTTATGTGTGGTTTTTGTGTTTGTTTCACTTGTTCAAATAACAAATAACAAATCTACTGCAGGATAAACTATCCAGAATAAATCATAGCTATTTTCTCTCAAAATACGATTCCAATACCAGAGCTCAAGATTAGCTTTAATTACACAATATTCGCAAGAATTACTAATACTCTTTTTTAATCCTCCGTTAATCATACAACTCATATCGTACCAGAAGAGCCAAAAGGCGTTAAATCATAATGTTAACACAGAACACCCCACTGGCTCTCATCCGACATTGTATCCCTTCATGAAATGTATAGTGCATAGGTAAATCATTGTCCAATGATTGGTCGAAAGCTGACATGTCACTATGCATATATTGTCTCATAGTGCTGACCGGTAGTTAACCGTTTGTAGATGTATGTAACATTTTTAGTTGACAATAAAGTAGCTAGATCTTTAACATACGGAGTGAGGTTCAAATCTATGAAACAAATCAAAGAAATCTTAAATGTTTCTTCGGTAATTAGTACAATTATCAACCGTCGGTACCTTCGATACTATCCCAAAACCCTCGGCTATCCCCAGGTGTCCATACAGGTCCAAATGTTTAGCCTGTTACGATAATGTTTTACTAAAACCCTCACTGATTTATATTATTTGAATGATATTACTTCCTTATGTTGTCCACATGATAAGTGTTTCGAAACAAACGCGTCCAGACTCGAGAGGTTTCATGGACCCCATTGTGAACTTTATCCGTTCATCTCTCGTTCATTCTAGATGAGTATCGGTTTTTATTATTAAGTGGTTATTAAGTGGTAGACCACTAAACCAAGTGGATACATTTCTTTGCTTTATCTATCATGCTAATTAACTTTACCCTTTAATCTGTTTTAAATCATAACATGATACGACTGTTCATTAGTACACAAAAAAGGAGACATTGTTCACCTTCATTATCAGATATTATACCCTAAAAGTTGAGAAATTGCTCCCGTGGATTCTATTTTTGCACATCTGATAGTAGGACCGTGTCCAAGGGGGGCTAAAATCTGCACCCCATGCAGTTGGTATTGTTACTTTTAAGGTCCAAGCGTAAATCTTCGAGACTGATTTAGCTTGGCTATAAAATTGACATGGGTTGACTGGAAAAAAATAATTTACAAATGTGATTTGATATAAATAATTGCACTTTATTATTATATGTATTATTTTGTTGTTGATTTGTTGTAAACAGTAACGATCATTTATTGAATCACATTATCAAAGTAAAAAAAAAAATGCAACGTTCTGCTGACGTAGGTGTACCACTTACCTATTTCACAAGAAAATAACGAAGACGGGATTTATTCCATTCCATTCAAAGATCAATTTGTCTAGTTCCTTTAAAGGGAGTGAATGATATGTATCCTTCTCACTCGTAACCAATCTCATTAGACGCAGAACCAGCTGAAAGTTGTCCAATCGTAAAGCTCACGAAAAGAATTCCCTGTAAAAATCCTCAATCGACTGGACAATATTGAAATGAAGCACACGGCCTTCACCGCCGCAAGGTAAATTCAATTTCAGACGGAAATCAGTGAGAAAGAAGGAAGAGAATACAAGAAGAAATTCAGCTCAGGTCGTCCTTGGAAGAAGACTTAAAAACCAAGTCGTCTGAAAAGAATGTTGCCAATTTTCACCTGTCGCGCTTTTTCCGCTCGACCAAATCAAGGCCCGTTTCTGATTATTGACGAGTTGTAAACGCAAGCTCGTCTCTCTCTCTTTAAAAAAAGGGAGAGAAAATAAAAGACTTTTCCCTTTTCGCCTTTTTCCTCTCTAAAACAAAACACATCCAATTTCGATGCCTCGGTTTGCAAGTGACTGAACAGCACGGCTTTGATTTTATTCCAGTTTTGATTCAATTCGGGAGTCGTGGTAGAGGTCCGGTCAGTGCCTACTAGAGTGGCCAGCCATCAGGGTTAGATGGTGAACAAGCGGTGCACTGTGTGTGCGCCTAAGCCTTCTATAGGGTTTTAAATCCTCCAACGGCGAGCGTGGATTAGTAGGAGAATGGAAATGCGGGCGTGCGTGTGGGTTGTGAGTTTCCGAACGCGAGTGCGGGGTAATACGGAGGAACTCGACGAATAGACGCCCGCTGCGCTGGGGAAGAATGTTCGAGCTTCCCTGGTACGTTGTTTCCTTTCGTTTCGAGCAAAAGCGTTAATTTGAAGTGGCGTCCAGATAGAGCGGATACTAAATCATGTGTAGTATTCTTTACACACAAACGTTTTTTTAACAAAGTGTCAACGCACGGTGAAAGAGTAAAAAAAACACCAAAAAAAGAGTGCCGCATTTTCGTCTAACTGAAAGTACAATACCCATACCTTCTCTGATAGTTTTTGTTAAAACAAATTCTTTTTTCTCGAAAGTCGATAAAAGTTCATATATAAGCAGGAGCGTAAATCCCGGGGGTGGGGGGATGGATCCCCCCCCCCCCTCGCTTGAAGGAGGGGGGATGGCCTGTACAAATATCCCCCTGCGATTACAAAAAAAAAAGAGAGAGAAAAAAAAGGAAGAAGAAGAAGGGAAAAAATGTGATTGTTTCGATTTTAGCATAATGCATGAGAAATGAGTTTTTTTTTTATGTATGTACACCTGTATAGCCTACACGTATACAGTATGTCACGATCATTAATAGTAGTTGCGCGACGTGCGCAAACAAGCACTTCATAAACTTCAGAATAATTTTTCGTTATTTTGCAAGGTATTATTATAGCCCAGACGTAAAGTGCGCCAGCGCGCGAGCACTTAAAAAGTGCAAACATGTACAGTAGATGCCCGGCTACCCCCCCCCCCCCCCTCCCCACTCAGTATTATTTAGGGTAAGCGTATGCTCGTTCCCTCCCTTTGAAAGCACCCCCCCCCCCCCCTATCTCAGGACTGCCAACATTTCTGAATCCCCCTTTGGCCGACTTTTCGCTGGCTTTTCCTGCCTTGGAGACCCCCCCCCTCCCCCAAATCCGGAACACTGCTAAATGTACCACCCCCCCCCCCCATCCCCAATTTTAGGTGAGCTTTAGTCGATCGAGGGGGACTGGGGGCCAATGTTTTTTTCCTATAATAATCCTGAATGAGCTTTCAAAGATAGCAGGAATTTCAGGCATTTGATCCCGGGATTTGAACAATTTTTCTATAATATTCAAAATATTTTATAACCCCCTTTTTACATTTCTCAGCAGTCCAAAGAGAGAAAAAAAAAAAAAACCCTTTTTAAAGAAATCTTCGGGTGAAAAGTCAAATACACCCCCTTTTTTTACAATTCTCGGGCCGGATTTTGTCGCGCGAAAAAGTACCCCTTTCCTGGAGATTTTAGAAACGCGCATGCGGTCCCTCCGAACCCGGAGTGTGTGGGGGGGGGGGGGGGGTAGATGAAGACTGAAGTTCCAGACCTGGCGTGTTCAAGACTTACAGTGGCCGTTTGTCTCTTCAGTTATTTCAAGGTAAGCCTGTACACATTCTTATTATTGTTATATTTGAGAAAGGATTTGGCTGAGGAAATTAAAGGATTCAATTCGATTTAATTAATAAACACAGTACATGTATCATTACATGAATTCCAGAAACATTTTTTAAGAGGTGTGAAAACTGTGAACGCATCTGATTTAAAGTGATAAATAATACGGTAACTGTTGCATTGCCCAAGTCCTACTCGGTGGTTGTCATTTGTTCACACCTAAATCTTAAGGGACGAGGGGATGATATTTAAGGGCTGCAATGCATGTGATGTTTGTGTAGGTCTATGAATTAATTAATTTGTTGTTTATATTGAATGAATTGAATTGAATTCAGATAAATAGGGCTTAATAAGAGTTGAAAACGGTGCAACGAATCGTCTTCTTTCTATAATAATTAAATCGAACGTCTAAGCTTTTCGTGCTTCGCGCGGGAAGGGAGAAACTGAATTCAGACAAGGATTATGAGTCGAGAACAGTACACCCAATCGTCTGCTTTCTCTAATAATTTAAGGAAACGTCAAGGCTTCCGCGCTTTGGGCGAAAGGGGGAAACTGAATTCAGATAAATAGGGCTTATTAAGAGTCGAAAAACGGTAGAACGAATCGTCTGCTTTCTCTAATAATTTAATGAAACGTCAAAACGTCCGCGCTTTGCGCGGGAGGGGTAAACCGAATTCAGACAAAGATTAAGAGTCGAGCACGGTTTAACAAATCGTCTACTTTCTCTAACAATTTAGTGAAATGTCAAAACGTCCGCGCTTCGCACGGGAGAGAGAGGGAGAAACTGAATTCACACAAGGATTATAAGAGTCGAGCACGGTTCAACGAATTGTCTACTTTCTCTAATAATTTAATGAAACGCCAAAACGTCCGCGCGGAAGGGGAGGGGGCAGGGGGGAACTGAATTCAGACAAGGATTAACAGTCGAGAACGGTACAGCAAATCGTCTTCTTTTAATAAAAAATTCATGAAACGCCAAAGCTTTCGTGCTTTGCGCGGGAGGGGGGAAATTCATTCAGACAAGGGTTAACAGTCGAGAACGGCACAATAAATCGTCTTCTTTTCCTAATAATTTAAGGAAACGTCTAAGCTTCCGCGCTTCGCATGGTAGGCCTATCACCCACACCCCCTCTTTGAGTGATTCGCCTGCTCACTACCGCCCCTCCCTAAAATATTTATCTCGTCGAGGAAAATGACCATTTGCGCATACGCAAGTATTATAGATAGTCCGTAGGAAAAACAATTTTGTAAATTTGTAAATATCTGGACATTTAATTGTGTCGGTAATCGTTGGCCTCTACCCCCCCCCCCCCTAACTAAAAAGGGGTCTAGCGACGCCCCTGACCATTATACATCATTTTCTAAGTGATGGGACTCAAAATAAAGAGTTCGCATCTTCCTGACGAAATACTCAATCTTTATGTTACTACTTGAAAGTGTGCCGTCTTATTTCGGAGTTCATTGTAATAAAACACTACAGTTTGCAGCTGTCAGAATTTCGAAATATGTCCAATTCTTTTACTTCATGGTTCTCAAATTTGGCATGTGCGTGCATGTATGTATGTATGCTTTATAAGATAATAAAAATATTCATTAATTAAATGATCTGAACCAAACTGCCAAAGATTCCTAAAGATGTCTTGTCTTAGTTTATTGTTATGTTATCAGTATTTTTTTAAAATCCGTATGAAGAACATTATACATTCGTATTGCAATACGTATCTATATTTTACAAAAGTAAACAAATTTGCCTCAGAACTACCGCTAGCCCCACGTAGCCCCCAGTCATCCCCATATCCGTCCATAGAAGAACACGTTCGTATGAATAGAAAAGAGCACACTGAGGAAAAGATATTTATTTTGAAAAATAATTGTTTGTATGTAATATCATCAGTTGATATATCTTTGATAACATTTTATAAATATTTATATGATTCTGGGCTCCGTCTTACAAAGAGTTGCGATTGATCCAAATCAATCGTAAGTCCTCGAAGTAATCGCATGTTTGCAGTATCCTATCTCGTATGTACATAGTTGCGATTGATATCAACTCTTTGTACGACGGGGCCCTGGTCACAATGTTGTCTAACTCCAGCTTAGTATTTCACTTTATATTATGGTGTAAGGTTACCAAGTTTTAGTATAGCAGATGAATAAATTATTTGTCCCCTAACTATATAGCCTATTATCATCTTTTCATGTGTGTACAAAATATAATAGTCAAGTTTCATTACAGTATAATACGTTTTCTGTATTTGTAGTGTGTGAGAACTGTATCACTTTAATGACTTTGGTTATTATTATTATTAACAAAATATATAAATTATCGAGATCACTAACAACTACGCTTATATTATTGGTTGTTTTAGTATCAGTTTTAGTTTATGTCATATTCCATATAAACATTCATGACATAAACCATACACATTGAACAATAATTATGGAGAAGAATTGTTTTGACAGGATTCATGTAATAGGTATTAAAATACATACAATGATATCAAGCCATGGAAGTAATAATAGAATCGAAATATCATACAATGTACGTCGAAATAAATACAATAACATGGTATTTAAAGGTAATACAAAGTTTTGGTATAGGGTCGTGAATTTGGTTCAAATGAACATATTGGAACTTTGGAAGCATATGCGATCCTCCAATATTCACTGATCGTTATCGCGGTCGAAATCGACTCTAAAGTTATGAAATTGTAAATGATAAACACTTTATGTTGTATAGCTCCCTCTCACGGTCAAGATATTAATTAAGCTATAAAACAATGTTTATTAACTAAAATCGACCGATTAGCTATTCCCGTTCGGAAATTATATACCACAACTACACATTCTGAGATTTTCATGGTCGCAGCTACCATTGTACGGCCGTAGGAGCTATTTGAAATTTATCAAAATTTACCGGGAGCACCGGTAAATCTTTATATTCAATATTTCTCGAAAGCAGAAGTGTTTTAGGGGCTAACAATTCTAGTGTTTTTAATACATCCACAGGGGCATCAAAATATAGTAAAATTGTAAAGAATCATTATCCACCCATTTATCAAAATTTCCCAAAACTTTGTAATACCTTTAAACTGAAATTAGACATACACATGTGCAGTGAAATATTAGGGAATAAAGATAGAAGCTAGGCTTGTAAATTGTAGATTAAATTAATGAGAGGAGGCGAGTTGGCTGAGGAGGCGAGTTGGCTCAGTCGGTAAAGCGTCTGCCTGTCGAACCAAAGATCCCGGGTTCGACTCCCACCCAGGCGGATGGCTGAAGCCTGCGTTGTGTGTTAACGTGCCCCTTCCCTTGTTCATAGATGCATGTTATGTCAAGTAGAAAACACTCCGTCCCTCGGATAGGACGTTAAATGGAGGCCCCGTGTAGAGTCACAACCCTTGCACGTTAAGAACCCATTGCACTATTCGTATAAGAGTAGGGGCAAACCCCTGTTTTCCAAAGTGTGGTGACTTAAAATCCAACGTCTGAATAGCAGACTAGCAATCGCATAAACTCGTATCCGATGTATAACTGAGCATATCACAAACGTTGGAATAGAGAACGATCGCCTATTCGTCGAGCAGAGTTAGCAGATGTGACTAATCAGGCGACAAAATCAAATCACGTGACTCGCCAGACACTGCTGGTGTTAGCACGAATACAGATTCATGCGAATACTACGCAGTGTTTAAGAAAAAAATAGTCAAAAATGAGAGCTGGGAAACGGATGTTTTTCACAATTCGTAAAGAAAACTAGATCACGCTAAAGAGATCACGAAAATGAACATTATCTGCTGTACAGTTGCTATTAGATTTTATCGAATCGGGGAAGGGGGGAAAACAGCGAGAAGAGAGGGAACAAAAAAATGAAAGGGAAGGCAACGAGAAGAAAGAGGGGATCAATCTGAATACACCCTCCCTCACTTTATGGCACAATATTTTACCCCCACCTCCCCCCACCATCCCTCATGACTCCAGCCCCCCCCCCCCCCACTGTTTGTACCCACGCTACGCCACTAACTGTTGAAGCAAACTAGGTCAATTTTCTTCTTCTTGATCTTATTCAGCGGATTCCCTTGGTTCTATTAGATTGCCTGAATCAAACATGCATGTGCAGAAGTCAATGAAGCTTTACCTCGCCAGGAAAATCATTTTAATATCAGCATGGACATTGATGGGTACATTTGCAGTAGGAGCAACAGTATCCCATTAATAATTAAGATAAAGCAGTGACCCTAAAATATAATTTGAGAAAGCAGGCCTCTTGTGGCCATTTTTTCTTATTATAGAGCGTGACATAAATTTATAAATGCGGTGTTAATCACCAAGGGCATATTGAGTGGCATCATCCATACAGTTTTAATGTAAGCTTTGGGAGACATACAGTTAGTGGGTTGAGAAGATTCAGATTGAAGCAATGATTCTTCCACATGATTTTTGAGCAACTTGGGGTCGTACTATAAGGAATTTGTTTCCTCTCTCTCTCTCTCTCTCTCTTTATCGGCGGACGAGTGTTGTGCAATAAGTAGCATTTACACATTTACTTTATTTTCTTTGGATTTAATGGTAAGGCAGTGATACTTAATTTGTTTGACAATTCCAATAATGCACCGCCTTTTGATGTAATAAACTGCACTATAGATATATATCTTTACACTATTCAATTTCATTTTCAAATAATTGTTAAAGGCCGTATTTGAAACAATAAAAAATAAAGTGATTTCCAACAGGGCTAGAAAAATGACGATGGCTCTATTTACTTTTGAAAGAGATTTATTAGCGTCATATTAGTTTTAGTGGTACAATTATTGATTATTGACTGACTGAATCGCTTATTGAATGGGTTACAAGATGTATATGCGTCATCTTGGTTATAATTATTGATAAAAATATCGATTTTGTGAAGCAGTTATCTGAAGTTGATGCTTGATATAGTGTTCTCCAGTGAACAACGGCAAGGCTAATAGACATTGCAGCAAGTGTAGTAGTAATAATAATACCAATTGTGCTTTTATTACGAGAGTCATCTCGTTTGATTATATTTCTCTTGATGTTTCTCATGAAGTTTCTCTTGATTTTGAACGCTAATATCCAAGATTATTTAGTTGGCGTTCTTGCTGTTTTTAATAATAGTTTGTTTTTTCGTTGACTGTTTTTTGTTTTGGCTTCAATAACTGAATTTATTATTCTATTTCACAAATTCCCCTCTTCTGTAAATAAGGTGTTAGAGAAAATGTTGAGTTAATGTAAATTAACTTGTGACATTTCTCTTCTTGTATTCCAATGGAGATTGACCACTGTCCGCAGGAAACGATAGGTCTTGAAATGCTTTCATAATTATTTTAGATATGACTGGAGCTAGATAGCTTTCAAATTTGGGTAAAAGGATTACGCCACATCTTTGCTTAGTCCGATTTCCCCATCTGTGTACCTCTATGTATTATAAAGTTTTTTTCCCATGTAGATAATTTTAATGCTTTGTTGTATGAATAACCACAAAAGGAATTAAAACCACAGCAGCACGGCCCGGTAGTGGGCGCTCGAGAGACGCCATAACACCAATTCTAAAGAAACTCCACTGGTTGTAAGTAGAAAAACGTGTGGTATTCAAGGTACCAATTATTTGCTTGAAAACCCAGAGCAATGTCTCTACATCTTATAGATCACAACTTGATCATCAGTTCATAAACACACTCCAGTACGTACTCTTCGGTCATATGGAAACTGATCCTTCATGGCGTCACCTCTTGCTCTATGGAAGTTCTTTATCAATAATATTCTCTCTTTCCTTTTCAAGAAAGCTATAAAACACTTTTTTGACCGTATAGTATTATGTTTATGCTCTCCAGATTTTGTTTAACATAAAGCGCATATTGCATTACATTGTGTTTATCATGCTCTATACAAATCTAACGTTATTATTATCAATATCATAATTCATGATTTCCATCAATTTCTAGTACGTTTATTATAATTATGATGACTCATAAACCTCATTAATAATGATTTATCATACCGTAGAAATGTAAATCAACCAGAAAATCTTCCAGACATCTTCTTTTAAAATGACAAAGTATAACCAGCACTGAGCTTTATATTTAAAATGGTACGACTATTTGTATGTGACCCAGAAACTCTTGTATTTCAAAATTTCAAGAAGGAAGAAAGAGCAAATCGATTACCACTCTAGATCTCTATTCTATACTCCAGTTGGCGAATTATTGACATTCAATGTGAACTTTTAAAATGTGTATATGTGGTATGTTTATATATAGCTGCTGCTCAAGGAAGCACAACTTTTGTATTACTACATCATCGTTTTTAGTTTTCATGGTTAAGCAAACTTATGTTTAATATTGGACCTAACCATGAAATCTTGTTGTTAAATGTTTTTATACACACTGCAATAAACGTCATGCTCCAATTTTAAATGTCATTGAACCAGCCCCAACATACTAAGGACCCTTAAGACCGACGCCGTATATTATAGGGGGCCTTATATCCACTGTTCGGAGGGTTCACACACTAGAACGACAACCCGCAAGTCTGATATTTAATTATATTATTCCTTTTAATATTCATTGTATTGTTCTGTCGATCTCGTGGAGTGTGACTCGTTTTATCTAAGAAAGGAGAAGGAGAGACGAAAATCCAGCTAGAGATGGATAAGGAGTTGGAAAACAGATACAGACCGAGAGACAGTGAGAAAGAGAGACAGTGAGAAAGAGAGAGAGAGAGAGAGGGAGTGTGTCCACAACGGTATATATTTCGACTTTCTTATACACACACGCACACACCCACACCTAACGCACTCCCTCGAGCTGGAAATAAGATGTGTGGATAAAGAGTACAAGACGGACAGGGAGACTGGCTAAGACACATAGGAAAAAATATTACAGTAGACACCCACCGACACCCACATGTGCAAACGCCCCAATGGGACAGGGGGAATGGCTTAGGAAAAATTGAGAAAGATACGGGAGAAGACGTACACCCACACCCACACCCACATGTGCACACGCCCATCAGAAACGCACAACGCAACATACTCCCGCTTAACACACTATGGAGAAGGGAAGGATTCCCTTGGTTCTATTAGATTGCCTGAATCAAACATGCATGTGCAGAAGTCAATGAAGCTTTACCTCGCCAAGAAAATCATTTTGATATCAGCATGGACATTGATGGGTACATCTGCACTAGGAGCAACAGTTTCCATCAATAATTAAGATAAAGCAGTAACCCTAAAATATAATTTGAGAAAGCAGGCCTCTTGTGGCCATTTTTCTTCTTATAGAGCGTGATATAAATTTATAAATGCGGTGTTAATCACCAAGGGCATATTGAGTGGCATCATCCATACAGTTTTAGTGTAAGCTTCGTGGACCCCTTTGAAAATCAACTTAAGTTGAAAGGGCAATCCACCCCACATGTGGAAATAAATATAATATATAAAAAGATAAATAGATAAATAGAACATAGAGATAAAGATGAATAAAGAAAAGAAAGAGTATAACAAAGAAGGACAAAGGGAGAAAAGGAAAAGCAAAGCAATACAAGGACGTATCAAGGGAGACTCAGATGGAGAAAAAGCGCAAGAGAGAGAAAGAGGGGTAAAGAGAACAAGAAGAAAGAGATGAATAGACAAGGGGAGAAATTGAGACAAAGAAAGAAAGAGAGATGAACAGATAGATAAAGAGATAAAGGATGATTGGGGTTTCCGTGTGCGACAGAGAGACAGAGAGAAACAGACACATAGAGAGAGGGGACAGAGAGGGAGATGGTAAAAGTGTTTTTTACGTCACAACCTATCTCGTATTCGGCGTCTTATTTCCCGATCATTAGGTGCCAGGTCGGTCGGGGGGATGAGAAGGCACGGTTGGTTTTATCAATCTCTAAATCTTTTTAAGGTTGCCGGCGGGAATTTGTGTTCGCGTTAATGAATCGTAAGCAAACAGGTGTCACCAATATCGGCTTGCCCCAGACTCTCGGGACCAACAAGGGGTCAAAAAAGGGCGGTGAAGTTGAAGGTACTATTTCTATGTTTAGAAGCAACATCATTCCCCGAATATTTTTGAACAAATTATATTGATTTCAATCGAATATGCATGCACACTCATACGCACACATCCACACACCCAATTTATATACAATCAACAACTAAATTATTCATACCCTTAATACCAAGTTTTGTCATTTTTAAGTGAAAAAAATAATGTGTCCATGTTTACTGGAGAATGTGACATATTAACGCTAACAGCTAAAATAATTCAACAAAGGCACGGATTCAACCCAGGGTCAGATCTAGGGGGGGGGGGTCGGCGGTTGAAATCCCCCGTTGGGCCGCCAAGTGAAAAAAGAAAGACCAAAAAAAAAAAAGGAAAACAGTAAAACTGCGCGATTTTTGGAAAATCCTGGGTCCGCCACTGGGTCAACCCCCCCCCCCCCCCTTAGCAAAAAGCTAGATCCGCCCCTGCAACCAGTTTTCTGTCCATTCTTAAGTTAGGAAAAAACACCCCAAAAAATGAATTTACAAGGGAAAACAATAATTTAGTTGTAATTGTTTACATAATTTCTAAGCAAATAGAAGTTGCCTTAGACTCTTTGGTCCACCGAGGATCGCTGGGATATGCTCAAGTGAAAGGTACTTTGCGTAAGTTGCGAGGTAACATTTTATAGAATTTCAGTGTCAAACTTCATTTGAATGAAGGAAATGATATAGAAGTTTCACATTTAAATGAATTGTACTCATTTTACACAAAATTTAAATATTAGCACTTTTTACAGATTTTATTTATGCGTACAGTTACAATTCAACTTGTCGTCGGGATCTTTGTACACAATTTGAGAATCTTTCTAAAATGAATTATACTGATCCACCCATCGCTAAATTGAACAACGAAACCTAAATATGTAGTGATATTTAAGACATGCTGATGATACATGTATATCGTTTGTATCATCAATACTCGATCATATTAAATGTTGTCTAATAACCCATTTTGTCCGTGATGGGGAGTGACAACGTATTCCTATTTTCTTTATGATAAAAATCAAGGTTCGTATGAGGGATGTAAAACGAAACTCTATCACATGTTCTTTTCTGCTTTAAAAAAACTAATTCTAAGACATAACGGTGTGGTGTGCTGCCTTGGGGCACCAACAACAATCCTTGAAATGTGCACGGCATTGCATTACAGGATGATAATGATTTCTTGGGATGCAAAAATTGAAAATTAAAAACGACATGAAAGCGCAGTTTTGAATTAATGAAGTCTTGGATTTCATAATAATAAGTCTAAAACAAACTCAACACTTCGTATCATTGTTGTTTATTCATTTTAATCATACGCAATGAGAAATTGAAACTGTAGGGAAAAAAGAGGATAGGATGTCTTAGATGTACCACATCAGAGGCGGACCGAGGGGAGAAGGGGGTGGGGGAAAGGGGATGGCTATCCACCCCCCCCCCCACCCCCTCCGCCCCCCCCCCCCCCAAAAAAAAAGATTGACGGTTTTGTGCATATATGCTCTATAGTCTCTAACGATATATACTTTGCTTGCTTTATTTGCCTCCCTGCCCGGTCGCTCGCTTGCCATACGTGTAATTTTGCACAAAACAAGACGCGCCAATTGGGGTTGAATTGCTTCATGCAACACAATGGCTTTGCCAAGTTACCCATTTTTTTTCTTTAAAATTAGCTCCATGAAATCCAGACTGATGTCGGTATATATTGATCTTGCCCTCAAAACAGTTAAATAATCTTGAAGCCTTTGGTATATTTATCCCAAATAATATATATATTACAATGATAAATTACAAGAGTTAAATACGCCCTCTCTTTTTCCTCTTGTTTCACTCGCCTGGCAGACGGGGCTATTGGAATACCATGGTGGACAAGAAGATTTACCAAGCAAATAGTCATCTAGCAAGAATCCATCCCTCTCTCAAACCTTTAGGTTAATACCCATGTATATACAGGGGTGTTAACTTTTCTCATTTCAAGATATTCAAGGCGATGAGTGATTGTTTAAGGAGGAGGTTCGAGTTCCGCTAAAGATGACAAATAAGTCGTCCTCCCCCTCTCTCTCTCTCTCTCTCTCTCTCTATCTCTTTCTCTCCCCCCCCCCCTTTCTCTCCCCTCTCTCTTTGTCTGTCTGTCTGTCTCTCTCTCTCTCTCTCTCTCTCTCTCACTCTCTCTTTCTCTAATGCGTCGTATGTTAGTTTGAAGGGATATCATACACGTAGTAGAAACGTCGTCTGATCAAGATTGCTCTTCAAATGACCTCATATTCGAAATAAGCCACGAAATAGCTAAAAGTTTAGGACCAAATTTTCATGTCAAAATTGTTGATTCTCCACTCTTGCCTTCACCTTTCCAATTGCAATCAGCGACAATTTCGTTACAATTTAATTTTTCTGAAACCTAACAATACACATCAATTATTATGTTGCACATAATCAACCTATTCCATCTGCTTCAGAGCTGTTTCACTTTCTTTCACAAATGCAATGGCGTCACCTGTCCTGAACTTTAATCTTTAAAATATACCGTGGTGTTGATTACTTGCTATTATCCACTCTTTCCTTCACCTTTCCTATCGCAATCAGCGACATTGTTATAAGTACTGTGAAACATATATTCAAAACATGGGGAACGGTTGTTCTCCAAAGAAGTGTATAATAGCAGCTTCATGCTCATACAGACAGCATATTCAAAAGATAAAAGCCTACATACAGTCCCCAAAATGGCGCTAGTAAAACTGACTGTAATAACGCCCTTTCGTGGGGTTGTGAGTATATCAGGGAATTCGTTTGTATCAGTGTTAATCCTTGGGGGGGGGGGGGGTTGTAGGCCTATTCTTATATTAAAAAGGAAATTACGAACTGTAGATCTAGTACAATTTTATTCAAGTAAACACAATTAAACCCATGTTACATTTTTCAATATTTGATGGTCCTTTAATTGAACTTTAATATAATACGTCACTCAAACAACCAAAACTACTCCAAACCGAGAATCAAAAATCGACCCACTCTTGGTCATTCGGGTTGAGTGTCGGTTTGATATTTGATTTTATTTGATTTGATTTTATTTTATTTATTTTCCACTCAAATATCCACAAATTAAATGACATATACAAACCATACAGTAATACAATATATAATAGAACAAATAAAGTATACAAGTAACGAAATACTGACAAGTATATTCGGAATCAAATACGTTTACAGAGTACATTTAAGTTTGAGAATTAGACAAAATATTTTATTTTGCTTGATTTAACTGAGAGGGGGGAAAAGGGCATCTCAGAAAAGCTAGGCTTGTTGAGCGAGATTCCCAGTATAAATTAAATAACGTGCTCTTGTCAGTGTGACTGATTACCGATGCAAGAAAATGTTTTTTAAAAAGGTCCTCTCGATATTTTGAAACTAAACAATACTAAAAACATTAACTACTTATATGCCACACACAATTCTTCCTTTTTTTAACCATGTATTCATCAATAGTTAGATATCACAAAGGCCTGAAAATTATTTAACTGTTTCCAGTGCAAGATTTATTCATACCAATGTTGTCATGAAGCTTATCAAGACTAGAAAAGGGTATTTTTGCAAAGCCATTGTGTTGCAAATAACAGCCCTTAATTGAAAGTGCCTTTTATTTTGTGCAAAACTGCACGTGTGCCAAATGAGCAACCGTACAAAGAGGCGAGGATAGCACCCGAAGAGTAGATGTCTGACAGCAAACCAACAATAACAGCAAAAATTAACCATAGTTTGATAAGCCATTGTGTTGCAAATAGCAGCTCTAAGTATAATCGGTGCCTATCAATTTTGTGAAAAGCTGCGCGTGTGGCAAACTAGCGACCGTACAGAGAGGCGAGGATAGTACCCGAAGAGTTATAGTGTGTGACAGCTAGCCCACAGTAACAGCAAAAATTAATCATATTTTGATAAGCCATTGTGTTGCAAATAGCAGCCCTAAGTAAAATCGGCGCCTATCAATTTTGTGCAAAACTGCAAGGGTGGTAAACAAGCGACCGTACAAAGAGGCGAGAATAGCATCCGAAGAGTTGATGTTTGACAGCAAACCAACAATAACAGTAAAAATTAATCATATTTTGATATGCTTTGATAAGAATTGCACTCTTCCGAAGTGCTGCAGGCTTGAGAAATTAATCATAAATACACAAGATCCGACTCCTTGAATGCCTTAGAGATGAAAGAAACTTGGTTGATTTTTTTTCATCCACTAGTAGAAAATTGTGGCAGGAAATTAAAAATAAATGCATGTTAGAACCTTTTCCACGAGATGTTGCCCACTGGCTGTAAAGTGACTATGTAACAATGAAATAGCTAAATATATACATGCATATATATAAATATATATAGCCATGCATGTACGTCATAAAGTGTATTCGTAACGGACACAAAATGGCTCAGGTCTGTGAAGTAATAGTTCAACATAAATCAAATTCTCTAAATGTAGAATTCACAAAATGGTTCCATCCCTTTCCATCAGTATCAAGGCTAAGCAATGGATGGGGACGCATAATTGATCGGGGCAATCACGTATTCTCATTATTACCATCCTTAGAAATAAAAAAAAATGGATTTAATCGTGATAAAAGATATACATTTGATCTCTTTATCTATTCCTCCTGTAAAATGAGCCATGTAATCCGAACGATTTGAGATGAGTTCATCAAATATTCATCCCTTTTGATGAGCGTTCTAATTTTGTAAAACCGACGAAATAGAACAGACTTAATTTTGAATCAGGGTTTGTATGGTTATTTCATCTGAAGGTATGTCTAAGTTTGAACCATTGTGGCAATCCTTTAAAGAATGTTGAAGATAAAAGTAAGTGGTCAAGTGGTCAAGTGGTCAAGTGGTCAAGTGGATAAGTATCCGGACTGTGAACCACGTGGTTTGCAACCATGCGGGAGTACGTGCTTTGGCGAAGCATTAAAGTATCAATAATGCATTGCATTTTACCCCGGTCCCCAACAGAAAAAAAATCCTCTGTACGGCCATGCATTATGGCTCAAGGCATTGGCACACAGAAGATTTTTTTTTCTGCTAGGGACCGGACGGAAATTCAATGAATTATTGATAATTTATTGCATTTTCTTGTTTTATTTTTTATTTGTGGGAACCGCCCTCTACCCTAGCCCCCGCTGCGTAAGTCATGGTTCAGTGGCAAAGCAATGGCCTCGTATCTGTGAGGCCCCGGGATCAAAACCGTGTCGATGTGCTATATTAGTGCCCTTTTGTGGGGCATTAATCCTCATTACTGTCATTTATGACTTAAGAGCGTATCCCCCTGTTGATAAGCATATATTAGTATTCACATGCTTTAGCAGTCACGCAAATTATTATTCAATAAAATCTGAGAATGTATACCATTATCTAGAGCTATTAGGAATAAATCATTGTGAAAATACTATTCCATAAATTGGGTAAAAAAAAAATATTCCAACTTTATGAGCAACAGTGTATCTCCTCAAAACTGTGCTGGTCAATATTAACACCATCTATCAAGAATTAACCACATTTTCACAATTACTGCTTTATTTGTTCGATTAGTTACAGTCAGCCTTATTTATTCTACATATACTCTTTTGTCATGTGTAAATTAGCAATGAATTTTTTTGTTGTATATTTGTAAAACTGCAAAAGAAAAAGAAAATCAAACAGAAATAAATATTTAAAAAATTAAATCAAATCAAAAGAGCTAAGAAAAAATATTCAAAATGGAAGGGCAAAGGTGTATTTGAGGAACAGTGAAATTCTGTTTCAGAGACTGGAGGCCCGACGTACAGGTATGATGATGTACAATGTGCATCTCATTGATCAGATTAGGGGATCTAATTCACCAGAAGGTTGACAGGGAAGGTGGATTAATATTGGAAGATGATGGCTACCGGGAATTGATCCGACATCATCTGTTCATCATGATTATTGCTTAATTCCGGACTTTAGCGTGCCGGGTAAAAGACCAGCGCAATCAGATATATCGAGCTCGCGAGATTACACCGTCATCATATTAATGGTAGGAGCAGATAGAGATACAGAGAGAACATGAGAGAATGAGAGAGAGAAGAGAGAGAGAGAGAGAGAGAGAGAGAGAGAGAGAGAGAGAGGGGGTGGATGGAGAGATACGAGACAGATAGACACAGACAATGTAGACCGAACGGGAGAGAGAGAAGGCAGAGAGACGGAGGAAGAGAGAAGGATCGAGGGGGTCGAAAGGGAACGAGAAGGTTTCGAGGAAGAGAGAGAGAGAGAGAGAGAGAGAGAGAGGGAGAGAAAGAGGGAGAAAGGGGGCTATTGATTAATCAAGTAGAATGCGATAAAGAGTGATTGTGAGATTGAAAAAGGAAAGGAAAAATCAGGAGCACAAGATTGAAAGATGGGGATAAAAAGAGAGAAATAGAAAGAGAGGGAGAGGAAAGGAGAACAAATTATTAGGAGATAGAGATAGAGAAATAGAGAGCAGCGGGTATGAATAGAGGGAGAGAAGAAGAGAGAAAGAGAGCGAGATGAATGAGACAGAGCCAATAGGAGATAATACGTGAAAGCAAAGGGCGTGCAAGAGGGAAAAAGACAAACGTGAACGAGGAGGAGAGATTTCATCACGTCTTCGTTTGCCCTCCAAACCATAATCTTGGAATCAAGCAATTATTTCTCGTATCTTCGAATAATCGAATTACAAGATGAAAAGCACTATTGAACGCCCCAATGGATCATGATGATGTAGAAAAGATAGGCGGGTCGAAAAACATTTCACGTTTATCATATTACGTCCATGGCAATAGAAAGGACTAGAATCCTACGAGATAATACGCTAATCAAAGCTGGAATTGGAAAGAAGGACAGATAACATTTTACAGAATTAAGATTGAAATCGGGGGCTCCACCGCGACATGTATCTTTATGATCTAAGCTTTGCCGGAGCAAAACTGAAAAAGAAAACTATATTTTCTTTTATTCTCATTACATTTTTTCTGGACTCATTTTTGTGTTTTGTATTTATTAACATTAAATTCCTTCTCAACTGTACAATATGAAACACAATGTATATATAAATTATATATGTAACAATGATTTCAACATAAAGTATACAGTAACTAATTCAGATACGGAAGGAGGCGAAAACCCGAAAAGCATAGCTTGATTTGGGAACGCCCATAATAAGTTAACATAGTTACTGAGAAAACATTATAAATATTATTATGAAAATTACATATTGTATAATAGAACGTTGATATAGGAATGAAAAGAAAAAAATAGTAAATGGGAGGAGAAGAAAAAAATGAGAAGAGAATTAAGTATAGGAAGGCATGTTCACTTATAAAAAAGAAAGTTAACTCAATTGGGCAGTGCATCTGTCTGCGATTACATCATAAAAATAACAAAGTACTTTATTATAAAATAGAGAGCGGGTACATAGTTAAAAACAAGCACATTCAACAAACAAACACGCATAATATCAGACTAGCGCAAATGAAACTGCGTGCAAAATGATATTAGGGACTTTTAGATTGAGTGGACGAGAACGCGACGAACGCCGACTGATCATGCGTGTCAACGTACTCAACTGCCCATGTTGACTACAAATCTTTTAGATTTCACTCGACGATATACATGCATGCAGGAAGTAACACTATGAATATCACGAACAAAGAAAGAGGACAAAATATACAGTTCCTCATTCTACCCTCAACAAAAGAACATCCCTTCACTGCTATTATTTAAAAATGTGTAGAACAGGTGAATATGCATGTGGCACCTGTTCTACACATTTTTACAAAATAGCAGGGAAGGGATGTTCCTTTGTCTACCTGATGAACTGTATATTTTATGCGCACGCAGCATACAAGTACCTTGGGCATGTAAAGGCGCTATATAAATATCAATATGTATGTATGTATGTACTAGATTTAGGAAAATCAAGGTTGATGCATTCTCGATCGCCGACTGAGACGACGTAACGCATGCGCAGTGAGTGCCTTAAAATGACGTCACACGTTGCAGTCAAAGCTGTTGACGTGCAAATCTAAAAGTCCCTAATGAAAGTGAGACGACGCGTACCATACAGAAAAAGGCGACGATAAAAGAGAAAAAGAGAAGAAGAACACGTTTCAGATGAGTTTCAAACTTGATAGAATAGAGAAGATAAAATGCAATGTTCACCATGGCAGTGATAACAAAGAAGTTTTGAGGAGAAAAGGGGAACCATGATATCTAGTAAATTAGCAACATCAAAAGCTAACGATATTAATGATACATTTTATTGGATCCGAATTAGCGGGGATTTAGGCCCCTACATGTACCTACATACAGGGAAATCATGAAATTATGAAAGAACGGAAAACTTGTGGTAATTTAATGGCTGTATAAGGGGACACCCCCATGATTATTTTGATAGGGGCACAGATTGGAACATTTTCTCGGAAGAAAGAAAAAAAGAGGGGGTGGGGGAAGGGTGGTTTCGTATATCATTCAGAATCGTCATTATGTCTCCTAGATTTTCTGACCTGCAGTGAAAATAAGAAAAAGAAAAATCTACCTTGTGTCAGTTGTCGGGAAAAGGGGAAAAGGGCATTTCCGGGAAATAAGAAGAAATCTCCCCCATAATGCTGCATCTACATTTTTAGATATGACCGTATTTGCGTTCACCCTAATTCCTTACGTCAGCCATTATATTCCCACCTGATCCACTGATCAAAGAACATCACAAAAACGAGTTATATGAAATGCGTAAGGTATCGATCTCTAGATATTTCCAAGATGTGTGTAGATATATTTATATATATAATTGTTATCATAGATATTGTGCAATGTATTAGATATCTTCCTCTGGGAAAGTTTCAATTTCGTTTGACCTTGGTAAATTGAATTATCGGAGATAAGAAACATCGACTAGTACATTGTAAACCAAGGCCCCAAGCTCCTTGAGAGAAACGATAGAATAGAGATCATGAACAAGTCATGTATACGTAATAGAAGAGTGTCTTTAGTCTTGCTTTTATCTTTGCATTGTTAAAACACATACGTAAGCTCCTGAATTCGATATCTTATTATACATATGCTACTACGTTCCGATTTGATGAACCGCCCCCAGATGTCCCATTTGCAGCCCAAAAACGAAAAGGTTAAATTCCTACGGCGTTTGAAAGACAATACTAATTTTAGAACTTCTCTCAAAACGAAAGGGCTTGAAAATGTTTTTTAGCCAAAATATAATTTGATTGTTATGTTGCAGAAGATAATCAATCCTATTAAAATTCAAATACGTGTAGGAAATATTGCTGAACATGATAATTTCACTTCATTTCACCCTGTTTATTTAGGACGATGGTTAAGAGAACAATTACACTGCAAGAAGTTACGACTAACTACGAGGGCGAATCGTTTACTTAATCCTATTATATACATGTAATACACATTTTATTTTAATTTCTAATATATCGTTTTAACTTTGCAGTATATGCACATAATGCAGTCTTCGAAAAATGAACGTCTCTTCATGAGAAGTTGCGTTCGGCTACGTGGATAAACTATTCGCGTCAATCTTATAGTTTGGAATCCATTTATTATGAGAAATCTTGCTGAAAACGGCTCTTTCAGACCATTTTTATCTTTGCGATATCATCATCTTTAACATCATCTCAAAAGACATGATCCACCAACGTGGTTTCATGAGAAGTTGCGTTCGACTATGAGGACAAACTATGTCGATCAATCTCATTATTATTTTTAAATCCGCATACTAGTGAGACGTATGCACACGTTCCGCCCTTCGGCAACGTCTAACAAGATAAAGACCTCTTATTTAGGTTACTAGCTTCAGGTATACCTGAAATTAAATTTCGATTCCTGGGGATTATTATTATTATTTTTCAGCCACTGATTGCTCTCATTATTGCTGGGCTAGTAAATATTTTCCTCTCTTCGGAGTTAACGCCCTTCTGTACCTGAATAGACGTTTTGAAAGGATTAAAGGAACGTGTCAAACATGTCAAATCGAGAATGTGAAACGTGTGAAAAGAGATGTATCATGGCCGCAGGATGTGATTAAAAATGTGTCAATCATGTCCAATACAGCCACCATTTTTGAAGGATGTTTTAACTTTCCGAAAATGCGATAACAAAAATAGGGTACCTACTATAGTTACTCCATATTCTTTATAACGCACATACTTTTAAATGAGTGGGCATGATGGTTTGTGAAAGTTAAGGAAAAGATAATTACTTGAGGCCGACAAATATTTGAAAGATACGTCGGTCGTCCAGCCTTGCTCCATCGTGTGTACGTGAGTCTCACTATGTTAATGATTTAAATGACATTGAAAACTAAGAGCGTATAGTACTAATAGTAGCGCAGGGATGAAAATTGTGATCATTATCTTTCTTCACATTAGGGGTATCTCATTACATGCCAACAGGTTTGATCTAGTTAGGGAAATGGGAAGGTCAATTTAACGGCATTTATTTATACATATAAAAAAAAAAAGGCAGATCGGCAGCTGAACGTAACAAGATCGTGCAAAGCAATACTAAGTAAAACAAAACAACAAAAACATATCATTGGATATTATTCATTAATAATTTACAAGCATATCATACCAATTAGTAGCAGAATAAGCATATTCATGCACCAAAAGAAATTGGAAGAAAGAGAAAAGAGAGAAGAAAAATAATGGGAGAGAAAAAGAAAGAAGCAAGACGAATGGCAAGAGAGAGAGAGAGAGAGAGAGAGACTGAGAATAAGAGAGAGAAAGAAAAAGAAAAATAGAGAACTGATAGAAATAAAGTTTGAGCGTTAAAGAAACAAGAAATAGTCATACATTATAATTATTAACCTGTAAAATTCATTTTCCAATTTATTAAACAACAGACGATATTAAACCCTTTACAAATAAAGTGATTTTTATCTATTTTATTTATTCATTTATTTAACACTTGTGGGAGGGAACACCTTTTTCAGCATGAGTGCCGCTCATCATAGAGGTCCACTCACAACATAAAACAAAACAATCACAACAAATGAAATAAAATGAACTAAGAAATCAATGAACATAACATAGAAATAAAAATCAGATAATCAAAGAGGAATACACAAGGGAATATGAGTACACAAATAAACCTATACACACCAGTGTCATGATTGGTCGAGAGGTGGGGGCGGGGCCGGGAAAGAAGGGCGAAAAAACAAGTTTTAAGCCACCCGAGAAAAGGCTTTAGATTCACTAAAATTATAGAGGGGGAGAGAACTTCCGTTCCTTTCCTATGGACTTTTCTTCATTACGTCATCTCTGATACATCCTCTCTTTCCTTTTCGTTCTCTATCTCTTTCTCTCATTTCTCTATCACCCACTCACTAACTCAGTTTACTCATTACTCGCTTTTTTCCCTTCTCTCCCTTCTCTTCCCTTCTCTCACTCTTCTTTCATCATTATGTGTCCCTCCTGCCTCCCACTCTGTCTTTCTGCCTCTCTCTCTCTGTCTCTCTCTCTCTCTCTCTTCCTCCCTCCTTTAAATAATTCCACATCCTCCCTTTTCCCTCTCTTTTGCTCGATGTGCAAGATCACAAACATCTTCTATACTGTATATAATGCTATCCTGCAACCTTTCAGCCCAACACATCAAACAGCATTGGTCATAATGCGCTTTGAAATCGCATTTGCCTGTTTAAATTCAAGGTCGCAGGCACCACATTTAATTGAGCTACCTAAAGAAAAGAGAAGGAAAAGGGGGAAGAGAGGGAGATGAAAAGAGAGAGAGAGCAGGGGAGAGACAAAGAGGGGAGGGAGAGAGAGAGAGAGAGAGAGAGAGAAAGAGAGGAGGGGAAGAGGAGGGAGAGAGTGAGAGGAAAGAGAGAGAGAGAGAGAGAGAGAGAGAGAGAGAGAAAGAAAGAAGGGTGAGAGATACAGAGAGAGGGGGATAGAGACACTCACACCGGTTTTCAGTACTCAACGCCTCATGCGCAAATTCGACTTGACACTTGGACTATTAATAGCAGAAAGTTCGTGCACTTCACCCATCAGCCACAGTATACGATGCGGTATATGATAACCGTTGCTTTATTAAACTCCTTCACCTCACCACCACAGCTTCAAAATGTGATTGACTGCCTACACAGTACATTCTGTCTTTGGTTTATACTACGATTAAACCCGACATCGAGGCCTGGTTTTCTATGAAAATTTGAGGTCGACGGGTTATCGTGATCGACAAACAACATCGGCTGTCAACAGCCAAAGCGGGGTGTCAAAGGATAACAGAAACAAACAAACTAACTAATATCTAAAAAAATTAAAGATCAAAATTGTAATACAAATCTGCCCCCAACAACAACAGCAACAAATAGACGATTGAAATATCACCGCTCAGTTTATTAAGTATTCAAATCTTTCATATCATCTGAGGTGAATAATATTTGATAACCTCATAGAACCCGAAATGCCCTGTAAAATAACAGGGAATTTTATATTATCTGATTTTCTATTTTGCATCTGTATATTCTAATTGTCAAACGTTACACTTGCTTTATATTTTGAAGTTATATTTTGAATCAAACCAACAATAAGAGAATGCGTTTCTGCCTATTCGAACCATATACCCTTGAAATGAGTTACATTGCAATTTCCGTTAAATTATTGCTATCAGCTTTGCCCATAATGATTGGTCAAAATTAATGAGGTACATAAAATAATGCAGGTGTAAGATTAAATATAAATTTTATTTGAGATGTATGCTCCTTCTCTTTCAATTTGATATTTGTGGCACTCACTTTAGAACAAAAATGAATTGAATATCAGTCAGACGAAAAATCATCAGTTTGAAAAAGGTTCAGTTTAATTTGGGAAACTATTTTAGAAATCATTTCTAAAAAAAAACGATGCCATAATTATTGGAATATTAGGTTATATACTGTACATGCCTGATAGTCAACAATCAAATCTCATATAGAAATATCTTATTTCATTTCTTTTAAATGGACAATCATCAATGCCTCCAAACCATTGAAAGCAATTTCTGCTCTTGTGACATGAAAGATCATTTCACTCTGAAGTTCATGTGTTAAGCAATGTCTTTATGCATCAGCTGTTGCTATAATCGGATGAACATGTGTCGATTTGTAGATCAGCGAAAAGCAAAATTATCATCATAAAAGCAAGCCTGTCATTTGAGCACCTGACAGACTATCGTTCTGCAATAGACCGTTTTCGTAATGTGACCAAATTTAATGAAAACGTCTTCCGGTAATGAATATTTTTATTTCAATAGTAAAATGCAAAATGCATATTACGCGTTGTAAGGTGGGGCAAGCTTTAATGTATGCAGTTCGCATTTTGATTATTGAAATATCAGTATTCGTAACAGATGAGTGAAAATGATTCGTATCGATGTGCTTAACAAGGAACTATGCATTAGATTTGGTTAATTTAGGAAAATTGTCTATTGCATTCGAATTAATGTTCGAAACCAGAAATAACACGTTCACATCTTACTGAGATGGCTACGGTAGAAGGGTGCAATTTTAACGTCAGAGAATAAAGACCTGATTTTTCTTGTCATAAATAAAGCCCTATGATAACCCGACCCCCTATCTCTCTCTCTCTCTCTCTCTCTCTCTCTATATATATATATATATATATCTATCTCTCCTTTTTTTCCTCACTTCCTCTCGACTCCTTTTCTTTGACTATCTTCCCTTATTTCAATCATCATTTATCTCTCCCTTCTTTACATTGTCCTCTATATATCTTGCTATCTTTCGATGTCTCTCTATGTCTCTCTCTCTCTGTCTCTCTCTCTTTCTCTCTTTCTCTTTCTCTCTCTCTCTATCTCTCTCTCTCTCTCTCTCTCTCTCTCTCCCTCCCCACCTCCCTCTCCCTCTCCCCCTTCCTCACTCACTGTCACTCTATTTCTTTATGCTTCATTCTGTGCTTGAATTACGATCAATATTTAGGAGGTGTTTGAGACACCCATTTCACATCTATTAAAAGGAATCATCCTTTCCTCTTAATGAATAAAAAATTTCAATCACACGAGAAAATGTTCACTGATCATTCAAATAATTACATTTATTTCACAATGAATCATTTAACCTGAACTGAACCTTTAACGTTATTCCACTTAATATTTACTGATTATTCTAATTACAGTTATCATTATATAGTTAATTAATGGCCTTGTAGTGTCAAATGCCTTCTCCCTTCAATTATACCATGGGGCTTCAAGCATATACCATTTCAAGAAGCCTGAAGAAATTATACCGAGGTCAAAATAATCTGGAACGTGTTTGTTGTGTGATGAGGAAGAGTGGGATATAGCACGGATACCTTGTTGCCATTGCTTATCCACTCGGGTGATACATACAGGCATTATAAAGGCTTGGCTATAGCTTTCGTATAACACTTAAAGAAAAAACAATTAATTTTAAAAGCATTTTATGCATCAAACAACCGAAGCCAAAACCATTTTCGAATGTCTATTTCGCTTGCAGAACCCCCCATCCCCCCCCCAAAAAAAAAAAAAAATCTAAAAATTTGTCATTATTTCCCATCGACAAATAATTTGACAAATCTATTTCCGGGCCTATTTTTATGTTGATTTCGTTTTAGTATTTTGTGTTGCTGTTGTACAATGTGGTAATAAGCTAACAAAATGAATTTGAAATTATGCTAAATGCCCCTGACATGTCAAATATGGACTATTTTCGTTCTCCTTTTGAAGAATATTTTTACAAAGGGAATTATAATTGAAAAAGCAGGTTTCGATCTATTCGTTTAAGAGGTAGGGATCATTGATATTTCCGTCGTGATCATGGAGTTCAATGATGAAAAGGGGAAAGGGAGTTTAACGGACTCATATAACATTAAACTGAATCAAATATATCCAATTATATTTTTGTATGTAGTTATCACATATTATGTAAATATACTATTATTGTTGTTTGAATATTTTGTATATGATTTTCAATAAATGTAGCAACATCTGCTAAGAAGTCTGGTTGTTGTTGTTGTTGTTATCAATTTAAATTAATATATTTCATTATCAATCTTTATTATACCATCTCAGCTTTCTATATGAATAAATCATATTTTCTTTTATTGTAACTTGAGTAATCGTATGCGGGCAGTCAAACCTGACATAAGCTTTGATATACCCCAACGACAAAGACATAATTAAATTACCCGCCCGATACAATACAATACAGTGCAATGATTGTGCAGTGCCTTATCTTAAACTTGTCACATCCTCTTAAGAATATGTTAAACACTCAAAAGGAGAAAGCCATACCCCCACTCATGGGCGAATGCTGACATAAGTGAGACAGAGATATGACCTATCTTTCACTGGCTCTTCATTAACCTTGGGAGGATAATATCATTCCCCCTTCCAGCCTCCAACATTACGACATTATTATATATCTCTTTGGTAAAAGGGCGCTCAGGTCTGGGTAATACGGGAAATGAAAGCGGTCGCCATTTGATGTGCTATATGATCAACGATGTACACATTATGTCTTCCTGCTCGTCTGCGAAACAACAAAAGTTATACCGACCTATAGCGTGTGACCTACATTCAATGTCTCTCTCTCTATCTCTCTCTCTCTCTCTCTCTCTCTCTCTCTCTTTCTCTGTCTGTCTCTCTGTCTCTCTCTCTCTCTCTGTCTCTCTGTCTCTCTCTCTCTCTCTTTTTCTATCTCCCTCTATCTCTCCCTCTCTCTGTATCTGTCTTTCGCTCTCTCTATCTTTCTCTCATTATGTTTCTTTGACTCTTTTTCCTGTATTCAATTTCTAATTCTGTCTCCCTCGTTCTATATTTTTCGTTTGTAGATGCCTTTCTCTCTCTCTCTTTTTCTATCTCCCTCTATCTCTCCCTCTCTCTGTATCTGTCTTTCGCTCTCTCTATCTTTCTCTCATTATGTTTCTTTGACTCTTTTTCCTGTATTCAATTTCTAATTCTGTCTCCCTCGTTCTATATTTTTCGTTTGTAGATGCCTTTCTCTCTCTCTCTTTTTCTATCTCCCTCTATCTCTCCCTCTCTCTGTATCTGTCTTTCGCTCTCTCTATCTTTCTCTCATTATGTTTCTTTGACTCTTTTTCCTGTATTCAATTTCTAATTCTGTCTCCCTCGTTCTATATTTTTCGTTTGTAGATGCCTTTCTCTCTCTCTCTCTCTCTCTCTCTCTCTCTCTCTCTCTCTCTCTCTCTCTTTTTCGTTTCTCTCTGGCTTATTATTTCTTTTTGACTCTCATTCGTCTTTTCATTTCTATTTCTGTCTCCCTCGTTCTATCTTTTTCATTTGTAGCTCTATGTCTCTCACTCTCTCTCTCTCTCTCTCTCTTTCTCTCTCTACGTCTTTCTCTCTCTCTCTCTCTCTCTACGTCTTTCTGTCTCTCTGTCTCTCTGTCTCTGTCTCTCCCCTCTCTACGTCTCTCTCTCCCTCTCTCCCTCCCACTCTCTCTCTCTCTCCCTCCCTCCCTCCCTCTCTCTTTCGCGAAGGTTCTGTCAAGATTAATCGAATCAATCCGGTTTCATTGGAGCGCACCATCTTTGTCCTCCCATCATGCCCATGGCCTTGAGAGATAATGCCTTGTCTCTAAACGTGATCAAGATGTTGATCGGCAGACTACTGAGACGATAATTGAAGCTCATCTCTTTGCTTCTTCATGCTCCCTTCTCCATCCATCCATCTCTCTCTCTCCATCTCCCTCCATCGCATCCCCTCTCTCTCTCTCTCCTTCTATCTCCCTCTTTCTATCTATTTCCCCCGCTCTCCTTCCCTTTTCCTTCTCTCCTACTCTCCACCTCTCCATCTCCTTCTATCTCTCCATATATCTCTCTGTCTCTCTCACTCTCTCTGTCTCTCTTCACTCTCTTCATCTCCATCCATATTTTCACTATCTCTCTCCTTCTCTTTTTCTGTTCCCTCTCTCTCTCTCTCTTTCCCTATCTATGTCTCTCTATCTATTTCCCTCTCTTCATCTCCATCCGCCTCTTTCACTCTCTCTCTCCTTCTCTTTTTCTTTCTCTCTGGCTCTCTTTCTCTCTGTCTCTATCTCTCTCTCTCTCTCTATCTCTCTCTCTCTCGCTCTCCATCTCCCTCCATCTCTTTCCCTTTCACTTCCTTTCTATCTCTAGTTTCAAATCATCCGATAATTATTTGTGATGCTCAAATCTTATCTGAACATGCTATATTATGACAACGAACGCCTCGCAAGAAACGAAATTAAAAGAAGAAAAAAAATCGGCACCGTTTAAAATAAATAAAGACCGCATCCCTATCCCGGGGGTAAACTAACCCCAAAGCTCCGTTTATGGTACATGTATATGACCCTATTGTAAATATATGAGGGTAGATCCGGGGAAGTTGTCCTGGAAGGTTAATTGTCCGGGGTAGTCCAGGGAGTGATGTTCTTTAAAAATGTAACAGTTCATAGATAAGACGGGGAACACCTGACATGGTTTACGATTCTCATACTAACATAAAGATACTCCTTACGAGGTGTGCTCTCTCTCCCTCTCTCTCTCTCTCCCTCTCTCTCTCTCTCTCTCTCTCTCTCTCTCTCTCTCTCCCTCTCTCTCTCTCTCCCTCTCTCTCTCATCCTCTTGATCCTTACCTTGTTATATGTAATTCAGAACACAATCATAATCTGGATTTCGAAATGAGACTGTCCTAAGAATTTAAGCTGTACATCCTGATCGCTTCTAAACCACTCTTGGAATATTTTTGAAATAAATCTAGATAACTTTAAAGTTAGATTCTAGAAAATAAAACGAAACCGCTATAGACGGCAAGACTGTAAACTTAATGTCATTGTATTCAAACACAGTGATCAACGAAACAATGTATTAATAAATGTAAATTTAATTTGCCTGAAATACTTTTACTCGTTTATTTTTTAAGAAAAAAATTAAGAGAACATTAATAGTATTGTTACCAATATTTCCTTAGAAGATAGCAATAACAATGAAAGTCTACTTTTGAGTTGATAGCAGCACATCCGAATATGAACAACAAACATTATGTTCGAAATCTCCTCACATCCATTACAATTTAAGAGTTTAAAATGGTTTGACTCAGTCGGTAAAGCGTCTGCCTGTCGAACCAAAGATCTCGGGTTCGAATCCCACCCAGGCGGATGACTGCATCCTGTGTTGTGTGTTAACGTTAACGTCTCCTTGTTTCATAGACACAGGCTATGATCAATGGAAAACACTCCGTTCCTCGGATATGACGTTAAATGGAGGCCCCGTGTACACTTGCACACCCCAGTATAGTTCGACAATACTCTGTAAAGAGGGATGTACTCAAATGGAAGAAGAAGAAGAAGGCCATTTTCGTAATGTAACCAAATTTAATACATAAGTCTTTGTGAAGTGCCTCAATACAAATTATTCTAAGAATAATAGTATTTCAATAGTCAGAATGCAAACTGCATATATTGAGCGTTGCTAGGTAGGGCATACCATAATGTTTGTCCAACCTTGCAACAACTGATATATGCAGTTTGACCTGTGATGTCACACATCTCAGCAGCGTTCGGAGAGCTCTTCAAGTGCTATGCCGAGGCTGTATTTAAGCGTTTTGTAATTGATAATAATCATTACTTGGAATGTTACCAAGCATTGAATTTTGGAAAAAAATTGTCCAATCAAAGTTTCACCTTTGTAGGAGTAATTATCTACTATCATATGATTCCTAACTGGTGCAAACAGAATTTGTATACGTCACTAGTACTCAACCTTTCCTTTAAGTCGGCTGCCAGTAATTCTAGGTCGATTCTAATTTGGCCCATTTCCCCCCTTACCTAATCTCTAGGTGTCCCCCTGAGGCGGGCTGAGATCAACCCCACAGCCCCGGGGACAATTTTACTTCGAACCGTCGTATCCTAATCCCCCTTATCATATCTCTCATTCTTTCTACATCTTCTATTGATTAAGTTGGTCTGGTTAGCTCGGGTATGATAGAGCTCAGTAGCGGATTCAGTGACCTAGTTTGTAAGGTGATCTGTTTATAGTCGATGCTAGTCCGGCCACGGAGACGTATTTTCTGCTATCCGCGTATCCGTGTTTCGTCGTCGTCGTCCTCATACGGGAGGAAGTACTACTCCCTGTGGCTTATAGGGTGGGTCCGTCCCATTGGTGGGGAGCTGGATGGCACCAGGGGGAGGGCGGGCATCAGTCTTAAAATGAAACTGAATCGTCTGCACATTAACAAGTTTGCTGGTTAGGGGTTAACATGATCGCAAGACTTAAAAAAAATCAACCCATGAGCAATTTTAATACCCTCCGTTTTATACCCCCAATGAAATCATATTCGGAATAGACCTTTGTGGTTACATCTGAACAACGTTAGAACATATTAATAGGTGATCAACAAGGCGGCTCAGTGGTAAAGTATTGGTATCGTCACCGGGAGGTCCTGGGTTCGAAGCCAAGTCCATGCCGTAGTGCCCTTTGGTAAGGCATTAATCGTTATTACCAAGTCCTTCGAAGTGGACGTAAAGCTGTCGGTCCCATGGCTGCGTAATTACAAGCATACAAATGCTTTCTTAACAGTCAGGTAAAACAAAAAAACATTACAAACAAACATTGAGTTGATTTTTCGAAAGTCTTTGAGCTCGTGTTACCTACCCCTGATTCTCGAACGCTTCACCCCCCCCCCAACTTTATTCGATTCGCTACTGACTACTCCTCAAGCAATTCAATCGCGCTCTATAATCCCGAATAAACTTTTCTGATTGATCCCATGTTTGAAACCCATCTTTTGTTTTGATATCACTCAACTCAAGCCAATTGCTTTTCTTTCTAGGATTTTTTTCTGGTTTTTAATCATCGTATCAGTTTCAAAGATTCCACGTAGCCTATATTTCGTGATCCAGTTATTTGGAGTGAAAAAGATTCTTTTAAATGATATAAAGAACAAGACTGATAACTGATGACTATCATAGAGTTTCTCAATTTAATTTCAAGTTAGCAGATAGAGAAAAAATGTAGTGTGGTTTTCTATTATCTTGGAATTTACTTCAGTAGTTGTTTTAAACATCAACAAATAAATACTTCATAACAAATCTTGATTATTTTGTTTTGTTTTTATTATCGCATTCTTTTTCTCTATTTTCCACGTATATATATCGTAACGTATTTGAAGGAAATGAAAATCAATCCAGACAAAGAAATAACAAGAAAAAGGAAATGGGAAAAGAGAGAGAGTGTCTCTCACAAATCACAAGTGTTAATTACTATTGGAGTGGATTTTACTCAAGATTACTCAATGATTTTTGTTTCTTTATCATTCTTTGTTATTGCATAATTTTCATAAGATTTCACTTTTATTCCGTAACTCACTTGAATGAAATGAAAAGGTATCAGGTAAATGAAAACAACCTGATGAGTATCATAAAGTGTTTCAATTCCATTTTAAGTTAGCGCATGTAGACAAACAAGTTACAAGTGTTTAGTACTCTTTTCTTAGAATTTACTTAAATGGTCGTTGTCAACAAAACAATTCTAGATCAATGCAAATCTTCAGGTTTAAAGCCCATCCATAAAATCAAAATATGAAAAATTATTTTAAAATACTGAAAACAAAATTTACAAAACTGAGTAGGATTATAAAAAACAAACCTTGTTTTCTTCTTCAAAATGTTTAAAAATGTTTATTAAACATATATATATTTAGAACCGAATGGACTTAGTATAGTGTTGACGAAAATCCAAACGGGTATTCGGGTACTATTGTTATTAGTGTTGTTATTATTGCTATTATTGATATTATTAATATTAGTATTACTATCATTATACTACTACTACTACTAATATCATTCTTATTATCATCATTATGTTTCACTATTATTATTATTATCCTTATCATTGTTATTAATATCCATATTAATCATTGCTAATAGTAGTAGTAGTAGTAGAAGAAGTAGTAGTAGTAGTAGTAGTAGTAGTAGTAGTAGTAGTAGTAGTAGTAGTAGAAGTAGTAGTAGTAGTAGTAGTAGTAATAGTAGTAGTAGTGGTAGTATTAGTAGTAGTAGAAGTAGTAGTAGTAGTAGTAGTAGTAGTAGTAGTAGTAGTAGTAGTAGTAGTAGTAGTATAGTAGTGGTAGTAGTAGTAGTAGTAGTAGTAGTAGTAGTAGTAGTAATAGAAGTAGTAGTAGTAGAAGCAGTAGTAAAAGTAAGTAGAAGAAGAAGTAGTAGTAGTAGTAGTAGTAGTAGTAGTAGTAGTAGAAGTAGTAGTAAAAGTAAGTAGAAGAAGAAGAAGAAGTAGTAGTAGTAGTAGTAGAAGTAGTAGTAAAAGTAAGTAGAAGAAGAAGAAGAAGTAGTAGTAGTAGTAGTAGTAGTAGTAGTAGTAGTAGTAGTAGAAGTAGTAGTAAAAGTAAGTAGAAGAAGAAGAAGTAGTAGTAGTAGTAGTAGTAGTAGTAGTAATAGTAGTAGTAGACGTAGTAGTAGTAGTAGTAGTAGTAGTAGTAGTAGTAGTAGTAGTAGTAGTAGAAGTAGTAGTAAAA